>NC_139325.1:41345000-41792500 GCF_056507025.1 Lutjanus erythropterus
TGCAGCAGGAGAACTAGATATTTTGGTCAATAAAGCACACACTGAGGAATTTATTGCCTCGAATGACTACATTTACCATCAGCGTGGACTGGAAATCCACATGAAAGGTGGATTTCCCTTTAAAGCGTCACTGTTTTATCAGCGCACAGGTTTTCATTTCATTGTATATGCTGGTGACATGCTAATGTTCTTGTTCATCCCTAAAAGAATGCACCAGCTTACAAATTATCAATAATATGGACAGGAAATCCAATCGTATGATCTGAAAATTCAAATTTTCATTCTTTGGTAACATTTAACTGATCACGTGTCCCTCAATTTTCTCTTTCTATCTCTAGGATAGAAGTTTAAAATACAGAAAGAAAGGAAAACTCTGCTGTTTTTGGCATAAATCTGAAACATAATTCATGAATTAGTAACGAATTATAGAAAGGAAGACTTGTTTGAAGCTGCCAAACAGCTAAAAACCTGTTTTAATTCACAAGTAATGAGTATCAAATGCAGGTCGCTGAGCTTTGCATATGATCTGCTTCACTTTTCACTAAACACATAACAAGATCTATAGAAATTAATTTCACAAGATGCACATACTGTCCAAACCTTTCCTTTCTTTTACTGAACAACAACATAATGAAAATTAAAGATAATTTGGTGTGCTTCAGGTTTTGACAGCTAGAAAAGCAGAGTCACTGAAATAAGAGAGAGCTCATCACCGGAGGAGCTGCAGAACTGCAGAAACAGAGGTGACAGCAAAGAGCAACGTGTGCTGCAGAATTACACTGTTAACTTTCATGTTGACGATTAAAACGCACGGCTAAATAAGACATGCCAACGCCAGTGTAAATATTAATTTCACTCCTGTTTATTTTTCTGAGCCGTGGTCGATTAATAAGTAGAGTGATTCGCGCTCTGGGGTTTTAAAGTCAGCAGAGAGTAAATGGGTTGATTTTCTACGTGCCTAACTGGCTCTAAACATGAAATAATTCTCCACTCATCAGGAGCATTTGAGTGGTGCTCTACTATTTTTAAGCCGGTGTTGTGACCTCTGTCTGTTTCTCTGTTCCCGCCAGATAATTTCAATTACTCGCCTTGACTTTAGGTTGTGAGTGGATGTGACTTTTCTGCTGTAACTGCTCGTCTGCTGATGAGGTTTTGACTAAATCTCTCTAATGGTGGAGTGTGACTCCATCAGTCCATTCTAGTGTGTTTTTGTGCTTGTGCGTGTTTCCATGTGCTAAATTTTGTGTGTGTGTGTTTCTACAGTGCACTTTGATCTTATAATGACAAAAAGTTCCAGTTTTGCAAAATGCATCTGCTATTTCTTGTTTTTTTTTTGTGAGTTGTTACATTGCAGAACTTCTCCTGAACTTAAATAAAAGCAGCAACAAACTGATACTCCATAATACTCCATTACAAGTAAAAGCCCTGCATTCAGAAACCATTCAAAAGTGCAGAAGTACTGTCATCAAAAAGCATCAAATATAAAAGTACTCATTCTGCAGAAAAAATGGCTGCAGACATATTATTATTATTATTATTATTATTATTATTATTATTATTATTACATATGGCATTATTTAATTGTTACTGATGGATCAATATGCACAAAGGTGTAGGTTTTGTTCAGCATTCAAGGGGACACACACTATCAGGATCCTCCCACAGGAAATTTTGAGCAGCAGACACTTGATTTCTTGCATTCTGGTGGATGTTTTTATGCACCAATTTGTGTCTTTCCTTCATCGGTTTATAGTGGGAATGCATTTATTTATGTAAATGAAAACATAAAATCAGGCACCAGCTGACTATTGAAAATATACTGAAATATAACACAGCAAGGATCCCATGCAAACACTTCACCAAAATAAAAATCCTGTGCTTCTTTCATGGTTTTACTGGGGGAGACAAATGTGCGTATTCTAAATAATGTTCCTTACATCCCCCAGAAATCTGCACCTGTGAATATGCAAGTAATAATTTAAGATAAATCATGACATGTTAATGAGGTAGAAGTACAAACAAAGTTTTTTACCTTTAAACAGTCATTTAAACGATGTCTCTTTGGTGGGACTGCTAAAAACTAATAGACATCTGGACAAGGGACCTGGACCCTGTTCTACTATTTTTTCTTTGCTTTTGTAAAAAGTCCATTGATTCAATCTTTTAAAATACTTTATATTTTATCATCGTATGCTCAGTCTTAATTTGAAAGGGTTACTTTTGAAATGTAGTAGGTTACTAGTTACCCTGTTAAAAATGTACTGAGTGATGTAACTATGTTATTATTTCATGAAAGTAATTACATTTGATTACAATGTGATCAATTATACTTCCCAATAAAGGTCAGTAAAGATGGAAAGTCTAAGAAAGCATAAATTTAAACCAGGCAGAGGAAACTTTGCAACCTGATTTGATGTGACTGATTACAGTTACATTAACTTTTGAGCATTTTGAGACAAACAATAAACAAACTTCACACTGTACAGTACAGTTAAAGCCCTTTTCTGATTTCATAAGGAAAATATTCTTGAATTTCCAACACAGAAAGGCATTCTTCTTCGTTGACCACCTACATTGATGCGGTCAGCTAGTTGCAATCATGACAGACTCAGGTTACCTTGAGCACTGCTCATTGATTTGACTGGTGAACAAAAGGCAGTGAAAATTAATACAACAGAATCGATCAAAAACAACGCTCAGGACTGGAGTGCATGCTGCCTGATGAACGGAGCCTGTCTAGACACAGAAACTGCTCCTTCTAGGCCTCCAACCCTCGTGGTGCTGCGCTCAGATTTGTCCCCACGGCTTTGCTGACACACGGTGTCCGGAAATATGCCAGAAGAAGTTATTCCTGCACTGTGGAAAGATGCAAAGATGTAACCCTTTTGTAATCAGCAAAATTTTGACAGTAACTGTAACTTAATTATATTTTTTTATATAACTGTAATTAATTTTCTAATTTAATTACGTGTCTACTTACTTCCCAACACTGACAGTAGTCAGTACCTGCTGTATAGTATAGGTGTCAAATGGAGGGGAGGAGAAGAAGTAGTAATGATAAAATAAAATAATAATAAAATAGTTATACCAAGTACCTCAAAGTTTTACACAAGTGCAGTATTTCAGAAAATGCACTTTCCACCAATGGCCTTTTGTGAGTTGAAAATTTGTTTAGCACTCAGACTCATGAAATATTTTTCAAAATATTATATTATTAACATCGCATAAAAAGAGACATCAGAATCAATATCTTGAAACAAGACAGAATCAAGTAGGAGAAAGAAGTACACTTGTTCCTGTAAAAACCCTGAAAAGAGTCCATTTGCACTAAAAAAAGAAACTGAAATAACATTATTTCACTGGCAGTTTTCACTTCAGGACAAACTCGTTTAAAATGACTTGAAATGATTTCAGTGTGCGGGGAGACTAAAGACAAATAGTTTTTCTTTTTATCTGACGTTTATTTGAATTGAATGACATTAGTCACTCAATTATTCATTTCTCTGTTACAGAGACACTCTGAAAACACCATTAAGAAAAAAAAAACAAAACATGATTATCGGTCTGATACGTCGGACTGACAATCGCGTTATTTTAGAGCCATTTGCTCCAGTGACCTGATCTGCTCAAACACACAATAGAGGGTTTATGTGAAGGAGGCCGTGACCTCTGAAACAACAACAAAGTCTATTGACACACTCACAATAAACATCCCAGGAGAGCTCAGCTGCTCATATAGAACATAAAGTAACTGCTGATGGAACTTGTTGATAACTATAAACTGGTCTGAGGAGAGAAATGATGCATATTTAGCTCTAGAAATCCCCCTTTTTGCACTGGTTGCATGCCTGAAGCTGCACAAAAGAAAAGTCTAAAGTTGAAGAAACAATCTTTCATCACAGTAATAAATCACTTTCTGCAGCTGTGATGCAGGACAGATGCAGGATCTCTGCAGTGCATCAGTACACTGACGTTGTGGGAGCTGTGAAATTGTTTGTTGCTGCATTAAACCGCACCGGGTCAGAGTTGCTGTTACAATAATTGCTTAATTGTTCTATTTATAAATGGAATATGAACGACCTCACGTCACATTGGCAGCATCGGCGGCGGCCGTGCCCCCTTTGTTTCACATCTCTCAGAACAGGAGGGATAACACACACAACTAGAAAAAAAAAAAAAAAAAAAAAAAAAAAGAAATAAGACGTTCAGTTTCACAAACACACACATGTACACATTACCGTTTCCAAGACGATACTGAAGCTTCCGTATCAGGGGTCTGTCTGTGTCTTTGGCCCCGCTGTTCTCGTTCACCGCACAATGAAATTATACCATAGCGAGCATCGTCTCATGGAGGCAGATTCAAGGCCCATTTATTTGAGATTGCTTTTAGTGTAATTCAATAAAGGCTTTTTTACTCATTTATTTCCATGGTGAAATTCATGCTGAGGAAAACCAGGGCTGTATTTCCCTCATTAGCAGTAATAATAACCATAATAACAATAATGGCATTAAAAAGCAATCATTTGAAAGATCCTACCGTCAATGTCAGTCTCAAATAGAAAATATAGACGGACACTGGACATTATTTTTTGGTATTTACGGGAGACAATTTAGCTTTATTATCATAGGACACGTAGACAAATTACACGTATCAGACAAAGTACTCTGCGCCTATAAAAAGCTGAATTGAAAACAAGATGCTTTTTTATGTTCAGATAGATGATGAGGTTTGTTTTGTCAGGTTTTCGATTAGATTTTAAGTTTTTGTGCAGATAAGAGAAGAGAAATAAAGGGCCGGAGAACGACACATAAAAAGGCGAGGTGGTGTAAGTATGAAAGGGAGGTAAGCAGGAGAGGGGATTGAGGAGACGGCTGAGCGGTGGGATCCACAACTCTGCCGTCAGATCCATTTTCCACCACTGGAGGCCAACTGGCTATCAAGATGGCGCTGCCGCCGCTGAGGCTTACAGACGAAAAACTTGGTTCTCTCGCTGATCTGCGGAGCAAGCACAGCCTCCCCGAATGCCCTGCAAAAATAAATATTTGAATATTCTCCGGCACTCCTAAACCAGCTTAAATTGGATCATTTTATTTTGCCGCTTGCCCTTGCCAAAATGCCAAAAGAGTGTGGGTCTTGGCGAGCCTTTCGCGCCCAGGCATGCCACCCTCCCCCCGGCCCTGCCCACCCTCTGCACTATCAGCTGACACAGAGTCTGCCCCCGGGCCGCCTCCTTTCTCCTCGGCCACACTCCTGCTGTGTGGAGCTGGCACACTGAGCCCACACAGGCACCGGTCTAAACCGGCCATGCGTCCAGAGCGCTCCGACGTCATCAGCATCAGGTGACTTTGTCATCACGGCTATCAAAAAAAAAAAAAAGAAGAAGAAGAAGAAACAGCAGATGAGGAGGATGTGCTGCATCCTCATCTGGCCGATGCAGAGTTTCAGTGGCGGTTACTGTGGGCAGACTGATGTGACGAAGGTTTCTGAGATGTTTGAGGACGTGCAGAAAGTCCATTAAAAGACAGCTGCTTTATGAAGCAATTCCTGTCTGAAATGCTTTCCTGAAAAACCCTTTCTTATAGTAAAACAAAGGTGTCTGTGCAGTAAGCATATTTCAACCTGTCCTCAATTCAAATTAACTTGTTTAAAAAAAATATATAGAAATTGGTTTCTGTACCTTGAAACAAGAAAAATAAAGCAGATCACTACAAACAAGAAAAATAAAACTTGATTTAGCAAATAAGTTGATTTGTTTTTTGTCTTCTTCTTGTAAGACAAGACTTAAAGGATATTCTAAGTCTGGTTACATTCTATACTTTTCTTCTTGTCATAAATCAGGGACCAAAACCAACAAAGAATTGATTGTGTGAACAAGTATCATCTGTGAATCCAAAGCCTGACATACAGTATCACACTCCTCTGAGCCATAGAGCTCCAAAACTCTTAAAAATACATGAATGAGCCACATTGTTGCGCTGGGCGACATGTGCCGTCATTACCACGAACACACGCACTGTAGCTGCGGAGGAAATAACAGAAAGTATTCACTTTACTGTAATTAAGTCTCTTTCTTGGGGGCGTGCTTAAACTTTTATGAGTATTTGTCTGAGTATAAGTATGTTATTTCACATTATCAACTATGTCATCTGCTTTTCTATCTTTCAAATCAGAATTTCCTCCTGAGTGGGGCCACAATTTGAATTAATAACCAAAACTTTCTTCTGCATTTTTGTAGCCAATAAGGTTATTTGATCATAAACAGGCAAAAGAAAAAATAAACCTCAAAATGAGAGAAAAACAAAACTTTGTACTTTTACTTTATATTGTACTTTTAACACCAATGGTTTTATTTGTGCTTAGAAAGCAAAGATTTTTTGTTAAAACACATCAGGAAGTTACTCTGTTGAACTGGGCAACGCGTTCCTTCATTAACATGAACACACACTGTACTGTAGTTTATTTTGACTCGGTCCCACACACACACACACACACACACACACACACACCATCCTGCTGCTGTGAATCCCCACTACAGCGTGTTTTGTGTATTAATCCGCCACTGAAAATAGTCCCCAACAAATGCAATATTTCTTCCTGCTTTAGAAACATTTTCAAAAACCATTTTTAAAGATTCATGTCTTCCTTGGATATAAAAGGCTTGAGGCCACAGACAGATAAGGGGCAGTCAGTCAGAGAAAATATTACATGGGATATACTGACTATAAGAAAAATAAAGAATAAATGCACACTGCCATGGGATTTTATGACAACAATAATTACTATTGTAATATACACCATTATGAACTGAAAAAGTCATGAATTGAAATGACAAACTTTCAAATGAATTCTTGAATTATTTTAATAAATATTTCACGACTAACATAGTTGTTTGTCAAATTTTATTTGGCATTAGTAAATAAAAATAAACATGCACATAGTGATAAGAGTGTTAACATGTTATAGAGGCTTTCTGCACAGTTATGAATATAAGTGTGCCTTGAGATTTTAGCTCACCCTTTACTGCTTTGCTTTTTAAACCACTGCTTTAAAAGATCTACCAAACTTTAGCTCCCTAACTACAAATTTTGGCTGATAGCACTATTAGCAAACTATACACTTTTAAATTTATTTATATGTTGTGTTTTGCACACTGTTCCAGATATTCAGTGGTTTCCATTCATTTCTGTGCAGTATGAAAATCTTGCGGTGAAATCCATCAAGTTTGCATTAATTTTTGCCAGAAATATGATAAATCTGCATGTAGTTTAAGCACATATTTTGAAGAAAAAAAAGTCCATGCAGTTTTCAACAGTCTGTTGATAGATTCCCATACTGCACAGAGATGAAATAGATCCAAATTTAGGGCTGGGTACTTTTATAGACACCGACTGAATTACGTCAATACTATTGAGTGTTGAAAAATGTCTTTCGATACCTTTGTGTAAATCTCCTAAGTTGTGGTTTGTTGGTCTGTTTTGTAAAACTGTATGTCAAGGTGCTGAAACATAAAACTAAAAAGCTGAAACGGACGAAGTTTAACCACACTGTGGTGAACAGCTTTTATGTTTTTATGTTATGAAACTGCTTTGAGTGTGTAAAAAATTAAAGTAAAGATTTGCGCTGCAATGTGTGGTGTAATTTCCATTTCATTAAAATAGTTTTTTTTTTAAATTGGTATTTTAAAAAAGTATCATTCAGGAACCAGTAGCAATTTTTTTGCACAGTTCCTAGCCCTACCCAAATCTGTGAACTACATAATCAGTTGTCATTAAAAATATGAGTCATGCGCTGAAAACACCCAGTATGATCCTTTTATGGATCAAAATGACAAATCACGATGAAGAGAGAGATTTTTTTGTGTCAGCAGCAGTTTGAATAAATCCATATCGATCCTGATTATTTGTTAAAGTGGAAACTTGTGCACATTACTCGCTGCCATTCGTGCAAACTATCTTGTCGTGTCGAGTTTAAGTGTGTGTCTGTCACCCAGCTGTCCTTCGGGCAGATCTTTAACAATAAGCCACCAGCTCACTATCTGCCCTGAGCACTGAAACTATTTGCTGCACTGCTGCAAGTGTAAATGAGGTATCGGAGCCTAAACAGTTTTACTGAAGCTCTCGTCTCAGTCGCTGCATTTCAGAGTGGATTACAGCTCGTGTCTCTGCACACGGCGAGAAGTGTGCAGACCGAGATGAGAAAAAGGCTCAAAGTGAAACAACTGGCTGCTGAATGTGCTATTTTACCCGTTCTAAAATTAAATTTGTGATTTAATACACTGCTGTGTTTTTATGTTGTTGTTTTTTTTTTTATTCCGAAGTTTGCCCACAACTTCTGGGAGATGTTTGGCCAGCACCTGCATGATTAATATTTAATGTAGCTGATTTGGAAGTAAGTATTTACATGGCCTTTAATTACTCGGGTCAGTTCAAACTTACAGTTATTGCTGCTTTTTTTCCAGATATTCACTCTTTTTTGTGTACAACTCATCAAACTGCTTTCATCAGTTGTCTATAATTGCCTCATTAGAGTTCTCCTAATTATAGTGATCAAGGAATCTTCCATACATATCAGAAAAAGAAAAAAAAACATTTTCCTCCACTTTGGTAATGTGGTTTATTAGATTCAGTTTGACAAAGTGATCACAGTGCTCTGAGGCTCATACAGCAGATATGGTATGTTGCTGTAATGTATGGAACCACTGGCGCTCGTCTCTTTTAAAAGGCTGCGTGTTGAACAACTCTAACCTTGTGAGCCATCTGGCTTCATCAGGCTCAAATTTCATTTTTTCTTTCTTTTTTTTTTTCTGTAAAGCAATCCGTTCTGAAAAACTGAAAAAGAGCTTCCAAGATCCAGATGGCTGCTGAGGTTACAACACTTTTGATTTGCTTTGGATCAGTCGGTTTTAACAACCTCGAGGAAGTGGAGGTACGCTGACCGTGAATAACGGCCGGACGGTTTAAAGAACAAGGGTCTGATGTCGGTGATCACGTCTCGATTTAAAAGAATAATCGCATTTTGAGAAAACAAGACCCAGTCGTATTGACAGCTAAATGTAATTCATGCAAATAAGTTAAATCTTATTTTTGTACATGTTTTTGTGTTTGTGATGTTTGCGCACAATTACAAAAATGTCAAGACCGGCATTTTCAGTTCATTCTCACACCAGTGTGTTTTTTTGCATCAGCGCTTAATCAAGGATTCTGATGAAATGTTGAAAGTCCTCAGTTTTGTGTTGAATAAAGCTCATTTGTTTTCACATCTGATTTCTGGTGATTTGCAGGTTTAAACTCGTCTAGAATGATTACATCTGACTGAAAAATGACATTTTTGCATAAATTAAATGATAAAAGTGTTGCTGAACTGGAGCTCTACCTTTAACCAAGACATCTAAAACTTTCACTTTCACTAGTTACCTCTGCTATGAAGATTTTTGGTTCAGTTCTTTGTGTGGTGGAAGAGTGACGCATCTTCTACACTGCGAGATCTGTCACTTGTAGCACCAGCGTCTATGACAAAATTAAATAAATGTGTCAAACGTGCATGAACTTAATTTAACTTGTAATGAAAGTGAATGCTGTGCTGCAACTTAACATACAACAGAGCGTAACAGACACCTCAAACATCAGAGGAAACAAATGCAGCAGCTGTATAAGAAATATGATTTTCTAAACTACTATTTTTGTTACACGTGTTTGTGCTTTCAGGTTTGCGTATCATATAAAACTGGACTATTGGCCATTGCGGGCGTCTAGTTTTAGCATTTTAGTACAACATCATGTTAGCCTTACATGAAAAACACATGATTACTGTGTTATTCAGAGTCACAAATAATCCAACTATTTACTCTTGACAGTAGAGAACAAAAACAGGTTTCATCTTTCTGTCTTTATGTCCAGAAACAGACTTCACATTTCACGTGATGCATTAACAAAGACGTTACAGATGATTTTTGTGCTGACGGTTTCAATCGACATCACGTTGTCCAAATATTAAAGTAGCTATTAACATGCTTCATTGGTTTACATTCTAGATTAGCATTGCTAACATCCTTGCTAATGTCAGGTGAACTGTGGAGGAGTGCCGCAGGAATGAGCCTCCTTTGAACGGGTTCTTGGTCAGATTCCTGAAATAAAGTCAGTGGTCATGAAATACCTCAGCAAATATCTCACTCATGAATTCTGAAGCTTCTCTGTGTCTTAAAGAAGGCGGTTCTTCTGAGACGACAGACGTTTTTGGAGATGTTAAATGTCATCGTGACCAGTGACTTGATTTTTATTTATAGCCTGATGTTAGTTTTTTATTTCTGGCCATGCATTTAAAGTTCATCTAAATCGTGTTCATGGATGTTGGTGTTCATTTGTGAAGATTATCTGGCAAAACATGTAAGTATCATACATGGAAAACTTCCATTGTGTTTTTTTTGTGGGAACCAGAGCGAGGCTAACTTGCAGGGTGGCCAACAAACATATCATCATCCCTGCAGCTCTCTCTTGATTGATTAAAAAATATGATAGTGGGTGAGTTTGCTTTGCCAACTTTTATTTTGTTGTTTTTATCCATACCAACTTTTTAAGGTTTTCACATTTGGTATTATCAGCATGGCAGCTACGGTTTGGTTGATGTTTGGGAAAGCTCACGGTTATAGTTTTAAAAAAAAATGCAAATATTGTTTTCAGGACTGTGACACGACACAAACTCTACTCTCCTGCAAGATGTGCTACATGCCTATGCACCCCTCTGCTCAGAAAGGACATTATTTCCTGCATTGGCTCTAAACGTTGGCGTTGGGCATAAATCGTGAGGGGCAGAATCTTCAAATATGGACAGAATTCCAGGATAATGGTCTGTGTAATTGCGCAGTATATCAAATGTTGGTGGTACAAATAAAACACTGATGAGAACTTTAAGTGAGAGTGTGACATGACAAGATGTAGGACCATCTGTAAGACTTTATGCGTTTGAGACCTTTTCCTTTCATGACATGACCGCATTCATCTGCTGTGCTTCCTGTCACAGCGTCATGTCGTATGTGTGAAGACATCAGCCTGAATGTTGCAGATTAAACCTCAAAAAAAAAAAAAACAAACCACAAAATCTACAATCTGTTTTACAAAATCCATGTATGCTTACAATTTGCGATAATATCATGCATTGTAAAGAGCGATAGATGTGTGTTATGAAAAGCAATATTTTACAGTGTGTGATATGAATACTGGGTAATTTTGCTGTCATAAAACAGGGGGGAGTGGGAGGTAATGAATATTACACCGTCTGGTCTGTCCAGCCCCCCCTCCTCTTTTATGTCTCTAACTCTCTCCCTCTCTCATGCAGCTGTAGCGTCCTCGGGGCTACTGGCTAACCAGATCAGGTGCTAAATTCACTAATTGAATAATTTCACTGGGCTCCACAATGGGCCCTTTGAAAAGCGCCTGCTCTTTGTGTCTGTCCTCGAGTGACTGAAAGTGGTACAGCCTTTTAAATGAAAGAGTAACGCAGGGCTGCTGCAGTGGAGTAAATGCACTGCGATGATGTGCCGGCTTTGTGTTGCAGTGTTGTTTAACAGGACCAGCAGCAAAGTATCTTGGCCCTCAAGTGTATTGGATATCAATGAGAATGGTTTCTCAGCACAGTCTGTTGAAGCAGAGTTGTTCAGATTGGATGTTTGCCTGTTGAAATCCTCGGATTGACTTAAAAAAAAGTCACTACCAACCTTAAGTCTTTAAAAATCAACTAAACAGTAGATACAGTGCTGAATAATAGTTTAACCCCTGATTGGTCGAGATAGTGGCACCGGCTTTTGTGAAACACACAAAGCTCTTTCGCTCTCTTCCACCACATTAAATTAAAATTTAAATTTAAATCCACTGGCCACTGTAGTTATTAGCAAACATTACTCAAACAGGACGAAATAGTGCATTTGACAGGGACTATTTTCATCTGCGGATAAATACACATTTGGTGCTCTATTGAGTAGCTATGGCAACAGGAAAGTATTTGTTGGATCGACGCAAAAATAAACGAGTGCCTGTGTTCATAATAAAGGAACATCAGCCACTGATGTCTTTTCAACTGTGTTTGAACAACAGTGGAGCTCTGTGGCACAGAGGAATAACATATATTAGGTTTGGATGTATGGACACACTTCTTTGTAGTATTCATATATTATTAGTCGGTGTTTTCATAGGTTTAGCTGACTAAAAAAAAAAATATCTCCGCAGTTACTCTGCCTCTTAACATGCAGCAAGTAAGTAAACTCGAGCAGATGGAGGGCAAAAAACTGTCCAGATAAACAACAAGTTTCTCCCTCTGCTTAAAGCTGTGGAAAGCAACATTTTTGGTATGATTGGTATCATTTTCAGGCTTTAAGAAATCTGTCCTGTGAAGGGTGACTTTGACCAATCACAGGTCATCTCAGAGACCAGGCGTTCCTCTCAGCTGTTCTACTAGTGCAGTTGTGCGTGCATTGCCCTTCAGTGGAAACTCCTGCAGGAAAAGTTGCTATTCCAGCACTGGCAACTACTGCTTAAACTACAAAACAGCTGAAAAACGGAAGACAGAATTATCAGAAACAGACTCTTCAACAGGAGTCGAGCAACAGGAGTTTATCGGCTCACCTGGTTTCTTTTGACTTTACCTTCAGTTGCGTTCATTTGTATCTATCGCAGGGGTTTTGCAGAGAGTTGTGTGTAGAGCCAACAGAGAGAAGCTGAGAGCCGGGGAATTTCAGGGGAGAGAGCCGGGGACAGACAGAAGCCTCTGGATAAAGAAACACTGAGGTCACACTGATTTTGCTCTTACACCAGCAAGAGGAGAGCTCAAATTTTATGTTTCATACTTTTGGAATTAAAAAATCGATTTATTTTCACTCCTGCTTCTCAACCTGCCTGCAGCAGTGACCCACAGAAAAAGGGAAAAGATGAGAGACGTGAGGGACAAAACAGAAAGAACCAGGTTCTCTGGCTTTTCTGCAAGAGGTCTGCAGTGTGACTCCCAGTCTACACATCGTTTGAGGTTTTGACTTTTGGCTCTTCAGGGTGGGCTCCAACCAAGGTCGGACATTACATTGGTCTCAGCAACTGGATCTCCTCAGTGTCGTCTCTCTGGTTACAGAAGTCCACCCAGTTGAACCTCACTCCTGGATTGTATGGTCGCTGAATGGATTCCGCAGCTGCATGTACTACGAAAGATCCCCAGTTTGATTCCCAGTCTACACTGCCCTTGAGGTTTCAGACCTCTACTTTTTGGGATTGACTCTAACCAAACTCGGACATTACACTAGCTTGTTTGCATTGCCTCCATTAAGGAAGCAGGGTTGTCCTTTAAAGTGGGGGCTTTCAACCTTTTGCAGCTCAAGGACCACTTCTGAAAGTAAAGAAAATGCCCATCCCTTCCCTCCCCTTCCCAAAACTGATAAATTTTTTGTCACTGCATGCGAGGGAATGTTAGCTAGCTAACATGTATTTTAATTTGGCAGTGCCGAGGCAATGGTGCTCTGAGGCCCAAAAGTGGGCCACAGCCCAGAGTTTGGTTGCTTTAAAGTTGGGATTGATATCTTGATTTTGAATATTCTAAAAGTTTTAGCACCCTGATCATCTTATTGATCTTATTTGATGATATCACTGACCAGCGTTTTCCAAGTCTTCAGAACGACGATACATGATGTGATCAGCCTGACATTTTTGGTATGGAAAGTTTTGTGGATCTGAAAAATGTTTGGTTGCACACAACAATGTTTTTTAATTGTTAAACCCAAGATAATGTCTTTTTTATGGCTACATTGTTACATTCACTTTATGGATGCCTTGTGCATAATTACAAGTATTCAAGGATTTTATCGTCATATGGATTAATTTAATAAACGGTGACAATAAAAAAAAAAACTTGGGCCTGGATGCTCTCCAGTCATCATGTAGACAGTATACTGTCACACTATCACATAGTTTTACTCACACAATCTTATACTGAAACACAGTTACATTAGCTCACAGCATGTCACCACACTGCCATCTTGTTTTTTTTTTAAAACAGCACTTTTTCTTACACTTTTTCCCTAAGAGTGTGCCTTAGCACTGCATATTTCTCTCCTTTTATTTTCTTGCTAAAAAAACATAAATAATAAATACATTCTAACAACTCACCCCAGTTAAGCCTTGAATACATTCAGCACAATAGAGTAATGTGGAAACATTGATTTAAGGATTTACCCCCCTGCGACCACAAACTGTTTTGCCAGCGTTCTCTCATCCCAGCCTACTTGGGAGAGTGAGGGTTAGACAAACAGTTTGAGGAAGGGGAGAAGGTTTTGGTGACATCAGACATGAAAAGTTAATTGAATTTTTTTTTTTTTTTTTTTCATGACAGTTGGGATTTGAACCGGAGTTTGCAAACACCCTGCCGCCCTCTGAACTTCACATCCTGCCCTTCTGCCACGCTATTCCAGTGCCAAACCGCTTCAAGTTTTTAGCTCTTCGAGCCTTTATCTAACATCGCAGAGATGCATCTTTAATTGAGGGCATGAGGGACATTTATACTTTTCAATCCTGATCATTTTATGAGACCAGCAGGCCGTCCTGCAGAAATCAGTATCTCAGCTCGGACTGGGTGCATGTCTGTTAATGTGGAGAGGATGATGGGAAAAATGATTTCTCTTAAAATAAATAATCAAAATGAAACCAGGAAAAGAACCTTTGTGTATTACTTACACCGACATGATTGAACTTAACCGTTTAGCCTGCTTCTTCTCTGGCAACACTGATGTTTAATAGTCAAAGGCCACCAGCAAACAAGGTGACACTGTATTATGACGCAGTTTGCTCGACTGTTATTATACTTTATATACTGAATACTGGCAAAGTGAAAGCTTAGGTCAGGTGTATTCAGTTACTCTTTAAGGAGGGCCAGATTTGAAAAGTGTGAGGGGGCCGGATGTTTTAAATCTCCTAGGTCTGCCTTGTAAAGTCAGAAAATCTCCACGTGTAATGTGCACGTTTTTTTTTCTCCACTTTATTAGTGTTCACAGTTGAAAAAGAGACATTATGCACAAAAGTATGGGAAGAACATGAAACACCTTTGTTTATCAAAAAACAAGGTACTTTTAATATATGATTACACACTGCTTAATGTGTTAAAACCTTTTAAAATAATAAGTGTGTTTGTGCTTAACAACAGACAAAACCAATAAACTGACAAATTAATTTTAACTTTACTCAAGTAGAAGCACAGATACACTGTAAAAAAAAGTGTATTTTAGTGGTCAATGGAGTAATATAGAGTTTTGAAAGAATCCTGTGATTTTTATATCTTATACCACTTTATTTAGTTTTATTTACTGGCTATAAAGTTTCACTTCCATGACACTTATTGTGTCTTTCAAATACATAAACACTACAGAGTAAAGCTGAAACAGGTAGTGATGTCTTATTACATGATCAGCTCCAAGTATTACATATTTATTTTGTTTAATCCAACTTATAATGTAAAAAAAAAGTTATTATGTTATCAGTTCAGAAATTTTATTATATTATTGGTCAGTTTTTTTTCATAAACACTGGCTGCAAAAAAACAGAAAATGTAAAGAAAATGTAAGGTTAAAATGTAGGGAGTAAAAGTAAAAATAAATTCTCATGTAAAGTACAGATACCTTAAAACTTAAATACTGTACTTCGTCTGGAGTGAAGCAGAACTTGTGAGTTCTGCAGGTTCGTGCGTCAGACAGTGAATGAAGGAAAAGTTTTTTTCAAATTGATTAAAATTATGTTTCCCAAAGTTCAGCCTCCTCACAAATGGACTCAGGAGATAATCGGTGGAAGTCAGATTTCCCCGAACACTGCGCTCGTCCCTCTGCTGGATCCTCCACCTCGTCCTCCAGCCCGTCTCGTATTCATCCAAAGCTCTGAGCCCCTTTATAACTTTCTGCCTACTTAGAAGTTATCTTTGTGCCACTTTGGCGCCAAGAGCCTCGTGGTCATGGATCTCCTCGTACAATCCATCTCAAAAGTTGAATGGTCTTTGGCACCCCGCTGGCCTCTTCTCACCCAGAAATCTTCGTCCCCAATTCCCTGAGCTTAGGTTTGACGTCTGGAGTTCCCTCAGCGCCGCTGCAACCAGACCGGTGGATATCAAATGTTCCTTCGCCTCTATTTTCTCAACTTGTGACCATATTTTCCTACTTTAGATTGACCTCTTTGATCCCCCCCTTTGTGTTGGAACCAAGATTATAGGAGCGGGGCGATGAAGGGGGAGAGCAGTTGCCAAGTGGCTGACTGACGAGCTGCCTTTCCTGGGCTGCTCAAGCCTGAAACCTCGCCGTGCCATCCCCACTTCGGCCCGAGCCAGTCTATATGACTTATGGAGTTTGGGCCCCTCCACTGCCAATCCCACTTAGAGTGCAGTTTTCTGATAAACAAAAGCACATTCAAGCTTTAGCTTCTCATTTCACACTATGTGCTTTGGCTGGAGGCAATGCTTTCCTGGAGCCCCTGGCCTAGAGTCCAAAGAACGGCTCCAGTTGGCTTTCCTCTTTAAAAAAAAAAAAAAAAAAGAGGGGGGGAAAGACGCCACATGTGGAGGATTAGGCCCCATCTTTCATCCTCCACGCTCTCTGCTCGCCCTCTACTACCAGAGCCATCACTGCTCCCGGTGAGCCGGTGAACCAGCCCCGCGGACACATGCATGCACGCAAGCTCTTCTTTTTCTACCTCCAACACACAGACTCACCTGACTGTCTCCCTCCATCTCTGTCCCACCCTCGCTCACCCCCCCCCCAGGGATTGCAAACACGAACACACAATCTCCCTCTTTCTGTCGAGTTGGATTTAAACTTTTAGTTTGGTGCGGGGGCGCATATCCCTGGCTATTGTAGGAGGGAGTGCTCCTGACTTCGACAAAAGCTGTACAGTTGTGATTGTGAATATTCCTACAGTAAAGTTCGTGGGGTAAGCTGAGACACTGGTACAGTTTTAATTCCATAAATTGTCCTCATTGTGTCTTCGCATATTTTCACAAACGCCCGTGCATCTGAAACCTGGCAACTATAGCATACAGCAGCTCGCTACATATGGTGCTTCAATCGAGAACCTGCGCATTGACTGCAAATTTATTCCATGTTAGACGTGTATATCTTGAATATACTTAACCTGTTAAGTGTGAACGCTGCGCCAGATGGATCGAAGGATGAGAATAAGGTAAACATGATACTTAATGCTCTTTCTATTAGAAATGTCGGGGCTCAGATCTGAAGGCGAGTGGCACCCGTCAAGGCCCTTTGTCTCCAGCTAAGCAGAGATACCAGAGCGGTTATTAGTGATGCGCGTGAAACGCTAGCCGAGGCGCGTGATGACCCTGGGGGCCTTGCCTGTCTCAGGGAACAGATGTGCCACCCACTCGCAACAGTTGTACCCTACCCACAATGGCCTTGTGGGAGACGGTGGGCTAGCTGCGGACTGAAGATGATACCTCACTTAACTAGCTCCCATGCTGGCTGCAGGGAGGGTGCGTCTCTGCGAGAGGAGGGAGGAGAGGGAGAGGAAGGGAGAAAACGGGGAGGGTGTGAACAGCACACATATTTACAGGATCAATATTTACCCAAAATTCTTCTCGGGAGCCAACACCTGCTGCATCTTTGTATAAAGTCGAGAAGTTGCTGAAATGAAATCGGCTGATCTCTCTTGAAGATTTCATTAACTTCCCCCCCAATATGAACTTGGAAACTTGATCAAGTTATCATGGCATTAAAGTCTACAGCAGATTTTTCTCTTCGCTTGTTTTTTTTTTCCTCCTCAGACAGCTCATTAAAGCAAATACAGCTAATAATGAACATTTTAAAGGCTCATAGTACAGACTAATTTTCTTTATTATTTCTTAATCCTTAATGAAGAGTTTCATTTACACCGTGCTTATAGAGAAAACATGCATTTCAATGTGCTGAAAGTTAATTCATTTCCTTGTAATGCAATAGTTAGTTTTAATTGCTTTTTAATGTAGTCGGTTGCCTATAATATTGTGGAAAACAAACTTTGTGTTGCATTCATTTCATTTCCATTTTGAATTCATAGACATTATTTCAGAATTTTTAATGGCTTGCTATGATATGCTTCATATTTGCAGGCTTCTCCTCGCAGTTTACCATTCCCTCTTAATGAGCAGAGCTAGGGAAACGCTGCATTATGATAATTGTTTAGAATTCTGATATATTATACTTTAATAAAAGGATATTTTAACTCACAGCTTGCTGTCAGATCAAGGCAGAGATATGTGTTGTGAGGTTTGGCACTAACAGGAATGAACTGTGACACCTAAATCAACAACTCGCAGAAGGACTTTGCCCCCAAATTCATTTGTCAATAGATTGAGTCAATATGGGTTGATCTGTGTGCAGCTCCTCAGCCTTCTGTCTACCCGTCAACACACAGAGGACAGTGTCTGGCTAGACGTCTGGCCATTAACTGCATTATCTGTGCGTCTGTTGTGTAAATGCATCAAACATCGGGTACCGTTTTTTTCTTTTCTTTTTTTCCTTCTGCCTGTCATGATGGAACCGACGTCCCACTTGTTTGAGTGAATGAAACCAAATACGACATAAATGGCGTCCAAATTCAGTCTTTATAAGTGAGGTCTCGACTGATTTAATTATACTAAGTGGTAGGAAGCCCACACGCGCTATCAAATATTAAAGTGGTAATCTGTGAGAGTCTTGTTTTTTATTTTCCCTCCGTCTCTGTAGTGCTACTCACTGCAGCGCTTTAAAAACTTTGCATGTCAGTCAAACACCGTGGGCGGGGCTCTGGTGTATTTTATCTTTGGATCTTATATTAAGGAAGTTTGACTTCTTCCACTTTTGCACACAGCAAACAAAACAAAAATGTACCACTTCTTATGCACCGTAGAAAGTGAGTTTCCTGGTGAAAGACCTGCTGCACAGGGTTGAGAGAAACCTTTGACCACTCTGAAGTTTCTGCCCAGCACCACAGGAAGGTGTCACTGTGAATAGAAATGAGCATAAAGTCACATTTCCATCAACGTATTTCAATGCGCATTTTGAGGTATCACATGAGTAAAGGTTGATGAAAACGGTAGACTCCAAAAAGACGTATTCAACTTCGCAAAAAAGTTTTCGCAAAAGTTTTCTAACTAAGACTTGACACACTTAATGGAAGATGTAAACACCTTTTGCAAGTAAGTTATGACATAACGCACATTTAAATGGGCGGTCTCTCTCACGTAACAAAATGTGTAGTTTGATGATGTCATGAGGTAGCGTGGGATCGTGGGAGTTGTTGTTTTGCAGTGTAAACAACCACAATAACTGATGAAAATCTATCTGACGTGATCAGACATCACATTCATGTACGAGGTAATATCAAAGTTTTATTCACGTTACATTTAGTCACGTTACCCTTTAACAGCTAGCAGGAAAAAAAATGGCAGAGTTTATTCAGTCCAAACCAGTCGATGGAAACGCAGACAATTCACTTTCTTCCTTTCCAAACTTTTCAGAAGTTTGCTTGAAATGCGTTTGACAATTAGATGGAAACATGGCTAGATTGTAGGTGAACTCCATGAAAAGATGTTTATTATTTCAGCCCAAGATTTTTAGGGATTACATCCATATTGATTTATGATTAATGCAGTCAGAACCAAATGTTTTCATTCTCAACCTATTGTACTGTAATCTATCCAAGGAATGATTTTTCTGCATGTTTTTCCTTTTCTTCTTGAGGAGTTTAGGGTTAGGGTTGCTAGGAGCTGTAAGATATTGTATGTCAGTACAAACACCTATCTTCAAAGTTTTCATGAACTTGATTAAGATTGAATCTTTGCAGTTTTCCACTGTATTTGTTTAAATATGTCTCCAGTGTTAATCCTTAAAGCAGTGTTTGCACAATATATGACTCCATTTCCATGCAACAAGCAAACAACAGTCGAGTCTTGTTTCCTTAAGGTGTAATTTTACAACCTGCGAGAAACAGAATTGTCTTGTTTGTACCGGAAACAATCAACTGAGTAATCTGTTGGTCGATTGATAGAGAATTAAATGGCAGCTATTTTGAGAAATGATTAATCTTATGTGTCGACTGGATCATTTCTGAGCAACTTTTCTGTAGTTCCAGCCTCTAATTTTTAAGGTTTTCTGTGTTTCTTTATCTAAATTGACTGTAAACTGAATATCTTTGAGTTTTAAATTGCTGGTTGAACAGAACAAGCGATTTGAAGATGACACCTTACTTTTTATGAAATTGTGACTGTGAAGAATTATGGTATTCAATTATTTTCTGACCTTTTAGACACCGGTTATTGCAGCTCTTCTGTTCGTCATTCGAGTATTTACTTTTTCCCGGGTATTAAAATCTTGTTCAAATTTTTTTGCATTTGCTCGTTCTCAGATACAGTGAAACAAGCGTCCCAGTTCTTTTGCGTCTTACCTGCCTGGTAATAACATTTACTGGAGTTAAAGTGAAGCTCACGGACATAAAGCAAAAGCCTCTGTACCGCAGAGACGATCCGCTGAGCGTTTTGAACGACAAGCACCCACCAAAACACCGTTCACATTTCAGACAATAAATCATTAGTAACAACCATGGCATCTCTTTCCCTCTCATCCTTTCCGCTCCCCCCCTACCCTCTTAATGCCAATCAGAGCAAGATGGGAAGATTCCCTCCAACTCTTGAGATCCAGCATGTGTTTCTCCCAGAGGGGAAAAATTAATTCCTCCTCCTCCTCGGCATCCTCCTCCTCCCTTTTCTCCGCCAAGGTGCAGCGTGCTCCCTCTCTTTCTCTCTCCCCATCTGAAAGAATACAAGAGAATGAGAACCTCTCCTGAGGGGATCCAGCTTATATACTATTTCATCCGCATTTTAATCCTCTGATAAATGCGAATGTGAATGCCTTAGCGGGGAACTTGCGAAATAAAGAGAGATTATTTTCTGGAGATACTAATATTAGTCTTTTGGCATGGGGTAGAGTGAATACGACACCCGAGCGTGGGGAAGTCTATTGATGGTGATTTAATCTAGTGTAAGCATTGCTCGTTGTCAAAAGAGTGGAATAAAGGGGAGAGGAATATGGGTTGTTTTTTTATTTACATACCTGTGAGAATGACGATCCATTCAAATAGATGACTTATCAGGCCAGAACAGAACCTCGCTCTCCCCACAGGCGATGAAGAGGAAGAAAAATAAGTTAAGTCTTGTATTATTCTGACTGAGAGCTTTTGTTGGCAAGAGTCGGTCTCTCTGTACACTCCACAGTGCAACTTTTTAACTACCTTTAGATGGCATTTTGTAACAAGTAAACTATTGTTCCAGCCTGGTGTAAGTTTTGAGGAATCCCAGTCTTCATCATCCAGGTACCGAGCGGCACTTTTCCTTCCCACTTTGATGCGTGAAAAACAACAAACAAATCCTTAAGACACCCATAATAATCTACGTTTTTTTATTATGTGTTCATTGTTCCCCAGGACTGTCATTTCCAGCTGCCTCTGTGCGAGGAGACGCGAAGGTTTCCGTCACAAATATTCCTTTCAGGATCTGTTAGGCCTTGCTTGTCATCTGGATGAAAAGGAATCGTGGGGATTTTTGTGCTTGCCCTTAATCTCCCTAACTGATGCTGGGAGTGCAAATCAAATCCAATTATAGGCAATGTGGGCCTTCAGCCTCTTTGAGGAAAGATATTGGAGACACTGATGGTTATCTAATGTTTTTTTTTCCCCTTCTTCTTCTCTCTCTGCTTTGAAACAACCAGCAGCGAGTGAGGTCATGGGAGCAGATCTGAGCGCTCACAAGACCCCACTTGAGATTTTTTTTTTCATTTTCCACATCAGGCCGTTCCCGTCCCTCTCTCTATAAAGATCATTAGGCCTCCAAAGACTTTTTACATGTGGACAGATGACCAAATACGCTGAATGAAGGGTTCAGGTGTGATAACATCCATATTCTCCTTCAGGACTAAATGACACTTTATGATTTTTAAATTGATAACTGCAGGTGAAAAAGCTGACTCCGCTCTTTATGGACCTCATGCATATTTTAGAATCTGAATTAGGTTATTGCATTACAAGAAAAAAGTCCTGCAAAACTTTACTTAAGTGAAAGAATACGGGGAAAAAAAAGGTTCTTGAAGGGACATGTAGTGCTTTTTATCCATCTTGATTGTTTTGGTATGAGTTTCTCTCTATGGTATCAGGTTATCTTGAGTAACCCAGTCATCTTTTCTGCTTTGGAGTTATTCAATTTCTCTTTTCTCTGCTGTTTTTCTTTCTTTTTGCATAATGTGATGGAAACACATTTCTTATGTCAGAGGCAAAAAGCCACATTTACCTTAATCAATTATATATTTAATGTGCCAAAATTATTCTCTGAAGGATATTTTTTATATACATATATATGTATGTATAATTTTCTGATGTCCCAGAGTTAAAGGGGAGACAGTGGTGGGCTTCAGACAGTTCCTTAAATTTAGTTTGGATAAAAATGTAAAAGGAAGAAAGAAATGAAAAGTACAGTAAGAGAACACGGAAATATATTTCATAATTAATTTTATGCCAACATCAAATCATTTTGATACTTTGAAGGCAGAACAACTGAAATCCCAGCAAATATTAGTTTGGAAAACAAAACAGTTACCCGATTTAGAGTGATTTCCATTATAAACCACGTCCACTTCAGGTCTTCTGTCCCAGTAGAGAAGCTGGTATTTTTGTTGGGTGAACAGGTACAGATTACACGTCACTGTGCATCTCGACCGTGGAGAGAAGGCGGGCTGATATCTCCAAAACTCAGCAACTCACACCAAAACTATCAAAATGGATAAATACCGCTATTTTAGATTTTGGGGTGAATTGCCCCCTTAAAGTATAAAAAGTAAAAGTGAGAAGGCCTGGTCACAGTGGAACATTGCTACCAGCGTATTAAAATGTAAATGCAACTTTGAATCTGTAACTACGCACCATCTTTGTGAACTGATCATATGTTTCAAATGTAAACTTTATTTTGAAATGTAAATAGAAACTATAACTATGAATAAATAAATGGAGTGGCATTGTTTAATCACATCAAATAATCCAGATTCTCCACAGCTCTCAAACCAGATTACCACTACCTTTAATTTATTACCTTTACCATTTTCTTTTTCTGAGAGACGGCCCACGAGCTCTTTCTCAGCCGCAACCAGGAGATTGTGTCGTGTTACACTGGACGGCACCCTGCAGGTGTGAGCATGTGAGGCCGTGAGAGAGTGAAACAGGATGACGGAGAATATTGAACAACTTTCCCTGGAAGAATAATAAAGGCCAAAACTACAAACCAAGTCAGAATTAGGAAATTTTCAGGGTGCACAAGGAGTGAAAGGGCCTGAAATACTGATTTAGGATTCACTAACACAAACTCTTATCTGTCTTAATCCTAGCTTTGGAGAGCATCGTTAAGAATGTCCCTGTTAAAACTAATCTACGATTACAAAATATCTCGAACTCAATAAACTGAGATTATTCAAATCCCTCGTGGTGTAATCGCACCCAAGTGCCACCATGTAATCTCAACCGAACGTGTTTTGCATTCATCTGCCTCTTTCTCTCCCTCTCTCCCAGACAGCATGTAAATAAACCTTCCTGTGGTGTGGGACGGTGTAAACTTCAGAATTTGCTGCTTATTTTGTTCATTAAAATATTAATCGCAGATTAAGCCCCTTAATACCCTGTGGATTGCCATTTTAGAAAACAAATACAATAGTTCCCCCACTCTTTTCTTTGCAGAAACCTCCTGGCATCTCAGGAATCAGCCGCATGTTTCGGTGCTGAAAGAAAGACAGGAAAGGATAGAACTGTAATCCCTATCAATGCACTTTAGAAACCACCTTCTTGCTAAAATGTGTGACTAATGGGCACAAATCTGCGGCTTTAGAAGCTGTCAGCGAGGACTGCCTAGGCCGTTGTTCCACTATTCACCGCATAAACGTAATAAACCCGTCCCGTTTGTTTTTGCCATTGCTCGAGTCTTTTTGTCTCCGCTCAGAGCAAATGTACCTTGAGGTCTTGTGTAGGGTTTCTCTTTTCAAGCTGCAGCTCCTTTTTTTTTTTTTTTTTGCTTTTCCTCCTCCCGCCCGGTCTGTGTGCTGCTTCGTGGTGCCGTAATGACATTAAAACACGAACACTTAAAGGGCTTTTGGTGAGAGCCGCATTGTCTGCTGTGAAGGCTTCCAAAAAGAGGCTTTTATTTTGTTGTGGGATTTAATGCCAGTGTGTGTTACCTGATAACATTAAGGCAGAGCAGGGAAGCAGGAATATTCCCTGACTGGCAAAGCTTCAAGAATATTGACCACCAACAGGATTGCAGCTGATGCCGGCCATGTATATTCATGTGCTCAGAACGGCCTGATTATAGCTATTACAGAATTATATCCGGGGAAGCGCAATTCATTAGCCCTGATTTCTCTTTATCTAGCGTCAGAGTGCAAGGCTAGCTTAGTGAAGCAGGGCTGGATGATGTCCCTGTATTTTCACAGCCAGATGCAAAAAAAAGAGAAGAGTTAAAAGTCCTTGTCAACTTCTCAGTTTCCGAGACCTTGTGCAATGCTAGGAAAGAAAATACTCGTAATGTAAAAGTTATCAAAGGTGAGGCCTTATACATCAATAGTCGGATGAGAAAAAAAAAACATAAACCCCTAAAAGTTCCTTCACAGTATATTTAGAGCGTTTTTTTTTTGTTTTTTTTCTGGCAGGTGAGATTTTGTGGATCCAAATCAATTTATGTTGTTGTTTTTGCAATGGCAGTTAAATACACTTTGGGAAATGAGGTGAATGAAACCTATAAAATGAAGTTTGCTTCCAGCTGAATAGTTAATTCAGTGCATCCAGAAAAAAAAAAAAAAAAAAAAAAAGCTAGTCTCTCTTTTTTTTTTCTCCTCCCCTCACTGCCGTATGTGAGGGAGAAATAATGACAGTGTTTCGGCGTTGTTTGATCATCCTTAGCAAATTTGAATGCCAAATTTGTTTTGCAGGTGTTGCTCATGGAATAATTGAGCTGCATAATGTGGATAAGGTGTTGCTACCATACTACACTTAATACGCATTTTAAGCACCAAAACAGCTCCAGCCGGTACGGAAGCCTGAAATCATTACAACTTTAGTTTTTGAGGCAAAAATGGATTTTGCAATGGACATGGTTTGTCTTTATTAGAGAAAACATGTTTTTAATGTGCAAAGATAGAATAAAATAGATTAGAATAATTAGAATAAATCATGTCTCAGTCATCAGAAACAGTGGCGACTGAGTTATCTGAGTGGCAGAGACAAAAGAAAATAAACCAACTGCATAATGCATTTAGGGTTTAACAATTATAATCCCTGTTTTATTATGTGACATAAAGTACAAAAAGTTCCACAACTCTGCAATAAAAGCACACAGAGAACTAACTTTATTTTCTAACAAAGTTAGAACACTTTATCCTCAGGGTTGCCAGATCTGTGGTTTTCCCTCAGAACTGGGCTTCTTTTGACATGTTGCAGCGGGCTGATTTTTTTCCCCCCCACTGGTTGGTAGACCTATTTTGCATGTAAATTACATTAATAATATCTATAAATAAAAATCCATATTGTAAAAGGAATAATTTATTTGTACCAAATTTTGTCACACTACTGCCCACATGCATACACGCACACACGATGTGCCTATGTTCTCTGCCATTTGGCTGATTTTGTCACACAGATGTGGCAACACTGTTTATTATGTTTTATGTACAACAGCAGCATCCAAGAGGCAGCAATTTTATTTATTTACTTTATTTATTTATTTACCTACCCTACCAGTTTTTAAGGGTAAATGCAACCAAACTGCAACCATTTTACAACGTAAACCACGTGTATCATGTGACTGACGTGCTGCAGTTAAGGTTCGATAAGCCTGTCGCTGGTGGTATTTTCGACCGGTCATGTGTCATTTTGGGAGAAATTTGTGTCAAACTATTTTATCGTGTTGCTAGTTAGTTATGTTATTTATTGTGTCATTCACATAAGTATCTACAGCCCCCGTGAATTTATAAGAACCCCCCAATGAAATGATGAAACCTCGGTCACACAAAAATATCACCTCTTACATTAAACATGACATTTCTGTGACCTGACCTGACAAAAACTTCTTAAAACTTCTCTGCTTGTGTTTGATATATCTTTTCATTTATCCTTTTTTATTCTTCTTAATCGATCATCCTTGTTTTATTTTTCGCTCCCTCCTCTTCCTTGGCTTTTATTCTATTTTATCTGTCTTGTCACAAATCTGCCACTTTCTCTCCTAAAAATCAGAAATTAGGAGAAACATTCTTGTTTTCAGACACATGATCCACAACAGGAACATATTTTGAGCTCACCCCCTTTTCTGTGACTGGCGGCGTACCTGAACCTATCAGAGCTGGCCTGTCGTGATAAACCCCACCCATCTGGAGCACCAGGGAAATAAAACAAACGCTCAGCTACTCTGTGACCCAGGCCTGGCTCGCACAGCGAATAAAGCAGCTTTAATATAAACCACAGAGAGCCTCCGCTGCGGGTTTACGATGGAGATATGTGCTGTATGTACACACAAGAATCAGTCTGCTCTGGTGTCTTGGGCGCGTCGTGCTCCTCCTCTTGTCTTCCCAGGCAGAAGCTCTATAAACACACTGAGCCACATGTAAATACACAAACACACACACACGCACGTGCACGCACACACTCAAGACAATGGCTATTACCAGGCACACCTGGGTTCCCGCCTGCGCCATCCTCCTAATATCTTTTAAATCTTCACATAAGGTATGCCTTCCATAGGGCTTACAATACCATTTGCTCTAATAAATTCTTTTGGCAGCGCTGAGTGCAAGCTGCTTCTCCAAGGCCCCAGGAGGAGCATGGAGGGGAGCGGGAAGGGAGAGGCAGCCCAAAATATGAGGATAAATAGTGGGGAATCCTCCAGGACCCCGGCCCTGGTAATCAACATTCTTCCAACTGGAAACATTTTCCAATTCTTCATCTTCATTTAGCTTCCTTACCTAGTAATTCTTAGCAGCGGGCTGCAATAATTTGCACTGACGCCTGAATCGAAAACGCAGGAAGGATCCAAATTGAAGGTTTTTTTGGAGGGATGAGGGGAGTGTGGAATGAGAAAGAGAAGGAGAAAAGAGGAGGGGATTGTGATAAGCAAATGAAATTAATGACGGCGAGTGTTTGTCTAGTGAAGACAGGAAGGAGCACGGTGTCGGGTGCCATGTTAAACACTCCTCACATGGTAAAGTAGCTAATCCAGGCTCCCTCCATCTCAAGCCTCTGTGTGATTACAGCGAACAGTCTCCTCATCGTGAACGCCGCGGAGCAGAGCGGCGGCCCTAGTTACCTCTCCAACAAGAGGCTCATTAAGAGAGAGTCAGAAAGAGAGTGAGAAGGAGGGAGGAGGAAAAAAAAAACGATTTTTAAGTGTTGACTAATAGAGGAGCTCCAAGGTATTTATTTCTTATTGTTTCCCTGCAAAGTCATTATGCCACACTGGAGGTTCTTCTTTCCGCTCCCTGGCAGAGAGCAAGAGGTACAGGGGATGTGTGTGTGTGTGTGTGTGTGTGTGTGTGTGTGTGTGTGTGTGTGTGTGTGTGTGTGTGTGTGTGTGTGTGTTGGTGTTTTCTTTCCCCTATTCCACCCGCCCTCACTCCTACTCTACTTTAAAGGGGAGGAGGCGATGGCTTGAGGCGAGCCTGGATCTCCAACACTGAGATGCACTTCTATTGTGGCTCTCAGCGCATGAACTGTCACTTGTTACGTTAAATTATAGATCGCCTCTCCTAATTCTCAGCCTGATATTTCTGGCAGAGGGGAGGAACACGCGGACAGGCAGCATCTGTTGGAACCGCTGATGAAGTCCAAAAAAACCTTTTTATACTCTACACCCATTTGTCACCCGCTCTGACAACGCCGGCTTCACCTGATCTCCTCATCCTCAAGCCTGCAGAGAAAACTGCAAAGGTGAAGTTAAAGGGGAAATCTGTATTAAATCAGAAAATGACCATGGTGTGCAGGGTTTGGAAGGGTTACTTTAAAAAATACTCCATTACAAATACTAATTACTTGTTAAAAATGTACTCAGTAACGAAATCCAAGCATCACAATGTAACTTGATCTCTTTCCATTAGTTCTGTATTACCTCAGTACCAAATATGGCTAAATTGTTGAGGCTAATAGAATATTTTGTGTTTGTTTCTAGGTTGTTTGTTGTTGCATTTAAATGTAGTTTGCCATTCACACTTTACACTCAAACGTAAATTAAACTGCCATAAACTTATTCCCAAAATATTTTTCAGTAGTTGCCGTAGTGTTGACAGGTTAGCTAGCTAACTGGATTTCTGTGTAGCTAATGTTAGCAGTTAGCCTATGTAGCTAATGTTAGTGGTTGATTTGTATTGCTAACATTAGTGGTTGGCCTGTGTAGCTAACATGAGAAGGTGGTATGTGTAGCAAGTGTTAGCAACTGCTCTGTGTAGCTAATGTTAGAGGTTGGTCTGTGCAGCTAACATTAGCAGTCAGTCTGTGTAGCTGTTAGCGGTTGGTCTGTGTCACTAACTTTAGTGGTTTTCTACCCTAATTAAAAAATCCCATTACATGTAATCCATTACTCCTCAAGCCTGATGGTACGTCATCAGAAATTAAGGAAACATGCTTAACTGAAATATTTGCTACTCTGACAGCAACACTACAGCTGCTTTGTAATTTCCATTCCAGGCTGGAACAACTATTTTAATTTGCCCATTTCATGTTAATTAGAGATCAAATTAATGCTGAATGTTTGCGGAATGAGTAAGTATCTATTTATGAGTCATAAGAAATCATTAATAATCTTTTAGAAAGAGAAAACATTTCAAATGTTGAAATTGAATAATATGTTAAAGGAGTCTGGCAGGCAGTGAGACAGGAAGTCACTGAACTCAAACTCCAGAGTGTGTATTTTCAGATCAGCAGGCTTTTATTTCGACAGACACCTGACATTTACAAACAGCTGATCAACTTACAGTGGAGGACTAGTTGTCCCCTGTCTCGTCTTGCACTCCTGCAGTGTTCCTGCAGCCTGCCTGAGCTTCCTCGAGTCTGGGGAGGAGGGGGTGGGGGAAACAACTCACTTCAATTTTAGACTGTGTATTAAATAGGATTTCAAATTACTTAATATACAGTCGGTGGCTTCAACTCAGCATTTGGACTGCAGGACTTATTTTTAGGTGTCAAATTGTTACATATTGCACCTTTAACTTTATCAAACAGAAAAAAGAAATTCCTGAAGGCGAAAACTGATTTATCCTCATTAGAAACAATTAAAAAAAAAAACACATTTTATCTGTTTTTCCACTAACTTTATATGAGCTCCCTGTTTGAGCCTCATCTTCCCTGCTGCAAATATTTCAAGGTTAAATGGTTTAATAGTAATTATAGTAAAGCAACATTCGAATATTACACCATCTAAATACAGTTTTATCAGTTCTCAATTGTCTTAACAATAGTTTAATTGTTAGCTCTGCCGCCCACACAATGGTTGGGCAAAGACAAAACCCACTAATGGCTCAGCAAAGAAGAAGATGAATAAAATTAAAAGACACCTGCACACCTCTTCTCTTCTATTTGAATAGATTTCTTTGTTAATTTTGGAAGCGAGTTCAGTCATTACAAAGAACACATAGTGTCCCCTAAGCTGCAGTTTAAAGCATTTAAGCATTTATCAGCACAATAGCCTATTCAATTACACTGATAACAAATGCAAAGTAGTGCATCTGTTGATTCCAACTTTTTCTTTTTTTTTTTTTTTTGGAATATCTTACGTCTTGCTTCAGAAAATTTAAACTTGACATTATGAAACGGATGCTGAAACTTAATCTGAATTAATTTCCTTCAGTATAATCCTGCGTCTGCTGTCATTAATCAGTCTGTAAATAGTCTGTGTGCTGTTAATTGTTGAGAGGCACCCACGACTGCAATAATCACTTTGACTTTTCAGAGCATCAAAGGTCAAAGGTGTTTCTGAGGATAAACACTTTGAGGAGTTTGGAAAGATGTGATGAGTCAGAGATAGCAGCATACCAGCAAAGCATGATGGGAAATGGCTTCCCATGAGATGTGTGAATTGTTTTTTTTTTTTCATGTGTATGCAGAGATAATGCACTGTGGTTCGCATTGCATATTGTATTTTTACGTTGAAACCAAAGGTAAATTTCCACATTGTGAGCAATAAAGTTTTTGTATTAAGTAAAGTATTTTGAGTTTTAACTCAAAAAAGTTAGAGTCCAGGCTATTTTGTAATCATTCAAATATTTTCATTGTTGTGAAAGCCAGCAATCATGACTTATTTTAACGTGCATGAAAGACACAGCAAGTTTTCATTATATGTTACTTTCAAATGATAACAAAGAAGGGTCTCAGAAGGGTTTTAACTCACAAACAATGCATGCTGGGAAGTCTAATGCTGCGAATATGCTGATCATGTCTCTTTAGAAACTCAGTTTAATGAGTTGAATGAATTCTGTGCAGTCAGTTCATTCTCAACTCAACTCTCAACTCATTTCAAGTCAAAAGATGTCAAGTTAGAAGAACTCATATTTATACTGTGAGTTCTGATTAGAAATACTAGAATTTTTTAGTTAAATTAACTTGAATAAATAGAACTTGTATATTTATGTTCAGTTAATGAGAAAAGATTAGTTTTTCTGCTAAATTATATGATTTTTCTTTTTTTTACAGTAATGTATGATGACTCAAAAAAACAAAAATGCCCAAAAATCCCAACATTTTGGGTCGGTCTCGAGCGATAATGTTTAATGAGAAAATAAGGAAGTACAGGCAAAGTGCAGGGTCTCTGCAGATGCAGCCACCATCACACGCTTACAGTGGGAGAGTGAAACTTATCAATTTATCATTTCAAATCAAAAGACTTAAAGTTAGAAGAACTCACATTTATAAGTTCTCACAGTAAATACTAGGAATTTTAAGTTTAATTCACTATATAGTAAAATATGTACAAAAATGAGCTTATATCAATTAAATTGTCCATTAAAACACATTCAAAGTTGATCATAGTAAAGTCCAGATGATGAAACTGTGTCACCATTTTAAAATAATTTTGTACCTTTAATGTTTACAGATCCAAGCTGCATTAATTAAAGCCACATTTCACCTAAATTTCATACTTTAGAATTAAAGATTTTTGACAAAAACGTAGTAATATTGTCCAAACGTCAGCTGCAGCCTCGCTCACAAGCCTGAGTCAAAGTGCTTCAAATACTTTAATCTGCTTAACGTACCTGATGGGTGGAGTTAACCACGACAAGATGAAACTTTAATGATCTCTGTTGTGTTGTTGCTGCAGAGAAACAAGAAGGCAGGAGGGGGAAGAAAAACAGAATCTGAACATAAAACAGGAGTCAGACAAACACATGCAGCCGACAAATTCAAGGCATGTTAAGTAGAATGGATGAGTGGGAAGACTGGGTGACAGCATGAATAACTTACATGCATGGATTCACTTACAGTTGCTGTTACAGATGGTACAATATTCATTGCTCACTAAAATATACATTACTAAATATCAAGAGGTGCATTACAGTTTTAATGCACAATAAAGATTAGAAATAGCTTTATAGATATACCTTTTAAAACATTGAAGATATTTACATAGAGCAGTGCCAACTGTGCTTAAAATAATTTTTTTTTATGGAGAAATATATGTTTTTTGTAATATCCACAGTCTTTCTAATGCATCACATATTACCTGCTGATCCATACAGCTGAAAATGGCTCGTACGCACTTTCTGACCAGGTCAGGTGTGCGTGAATCGCTGAGTTTCTGGTGTCTTTAGTTTTCTGAGGGCGTCATGTTCGCCTCCCTCCTCTCTGCAAGAGAATCTCTGCATCCTCTCGGTTTGTTATACGACACCTCCTGGTAGAGACCGAGGCTGCAGCTCGGAGGCATGGCGTTCTCACTGTAACGGTCTGTGTGTGGTGTGAGTGTGTGTGCGTGTGTGTGTGAGGGTCCACGATTGTACATACGTTGGCAGTGTCTGTTTGTATCTTTAAGAAGGAGAGAACAAGGCAGTGTGTTTGAGGAAGCATGTGTGTGTGTGAGAGAGACAGAGAGAGAGAGAGAGAGAGAGAGAGAGAGAGAGAGCGTGCATACATACATACCCCCACTTAGGAAAGCCAACCACCCTCAGTGTCTCCAATGGCTTTGGGCCCTTTTCCTCTCTCCCATGGGGGCCCTTGATTGAAGCCAGAATTCCTCCACGTGTGTGTGTGTGTGTGAGTGTGTGTGTGTGTGTTTGAATGTGTTTGTTTGCGTGCGGGAGTGTCGGCCTCGCTGGGATTGCATTAGACAAAAGAGACGCACTTGCCAGCAGCTGTGGTGAAGACAGCAGCATCCCCACCCCACCTAAAGCACCCCATTGGTTCCTCCTTCCACTCCCAGCCTCCTTCGGTCCAGTTAGGCAACCGGAGCGGCGATGGCGCCCGCTCTGGAGAAGAAAAGGCCCCTCGGGAGGCTGGAAAGTGAATAAAGGAACGCGCAGAAAGAGAGAATAAGCATTTTTCATGCTTTTTTGTGTTTAATGCCATTTCCAAAAATAATGTGGGCCTCAGAAAACAGAAGGTAAAGATTTATAAGAAAAAACACACATACACATACATGTCCACACGCAGACACACACAACGCATACACAAAATGCCAGTTTGGGGAGGGTTGTTGTGAATACCTGATTCTTCCCCCTCTTTTTTTTTCTCCTCATCTCCCTTTAAAAATCTGCAAATCCATTTGCTAAACAGCTGCACCTCTGTAGTGCACAGATAACAACCTGGGCCAGACTGGCTTTGCGGCAGCGAGTGGAGGCAGATAGGCCCAAATCTCTGGCCCTTTTTTCAAAAATGCTAATGACGAAGGAACCACTTCCCTGGCCAAAAAAAAAAAAAAGGGAAAAAAAAGAAGAGAGATGGAGGGAGAGAGAGGGAGAGAGAAGGCTCTTGTAGATCTGTCAATTGCTATTTTGACAGATATTTGCTTGTAAGTACACACAACACTTGTTCCCCGTGTCTTATCTGGTGCTGTGCAGAACACTGACCTACATTACATCAAGCACAATATGATGCACAAACATGCTCTGTTCAATAGCCTGCTTTTTTTTCTCTCTGTTGTTGTTGTTTGTTTTATTTTTTCTCACTCCCCCTCTTCTCTCTTTTTCACCTTAAAAACAGATGGATTCAAATGAAATGGCTGCAAATCCTATGAACAGAAGGTATTCTTTCTCAAATAAAACCTTGTGGCTTAAAGGGAGAATCTTCCGACCATCTCCGGATGTTTGATTGCTCCTCAAAGGCCCGAGCAACTGCACTCAGTGGAGGAGAGTAAATATTGGAAATATTGCCACAGCTGCTCATTCACTCCGTCTCTATCTCTCCCTCTCTGCCTCCCAACACATTGTTTTTTGACGTACACTCTCCAACACACGAAAACAATGGAGCAGAATGCATATTAGATCATTACGATGTGATGCTGCATTGATCCACATTAGAGGTACTTTACGACTCGCGGGGAGGTCAGAGGTCGGCATCGGCCCCGGAGCTGGAACAACTTCAGTGTCTCACACAAACAAACTTCAGTAAAATGGATGATTTCCAACATGCAGTTTTAAATTGAGGTGCATTAGTTGACAGATTGGCTCTCTAATCACCAGGGGCTGCATTACAGAAATTTCCCAACTATGAAATCCTCTCTTTATTTGTTTGGTAACCATAGAAATGTGAGTTATTACCTGATATAGAACTTTAGAATTAGTATTAGGGAACAATTTAGGCAAGAAAAGAGAGAAAAAGTCCAACTTATTTGTTGTTTCCCAGGCTACCAAGTTACTCAGTTATCATGATGGTTCAGTGGTTATCTGACTGACTGATTTGACTTCAGAAAGAGCTTTTGACAAAACACTTCAAGGTCCATTTGGTAGCTGCTTTTATACTAATAATACAATAAATTTATTTCTTTTGATTTCAGGATTTAAGGATAAAACTCTTGAGATGCACCATCCTGTTTTCAAGGGGATCCTCAGACACAAAGAGATGGAAAATTAACAACCATTTAGACAAAAAATAAATAATTGATTTAGTAGTTGTTGTGGAAGTTTTTGATCGTATTGCATGATCTTCATCAGCAGATAGTTATCATGAAGATATTTTAGTAGTTATGTAACCTAAGTATGGAAATTTAGCTTTTATAGATTTTTTAGCTTTAGCTTTTTCTAAATAAATTAATTTATTTTGATTTAAGAATAAAACTCTTGAGATGCACCACCTTATTTTCAAGGGGATCCTTAGACACAAACAGATGGAAAATTGACAGCAAGTTAGACAAAACTAAATAATTAATTTAGCGTCTGTTCTGGAAGTTTTTGGTGTGTCACATGATATTCATCAGCAGACAGAGTTAGCCATGGAATTTCAACTTTTTCACTCATCAATAATAAATTACTCTTAAGAATGAAAACCTGAGTTCATGTGACTTAAGACTTAAAGTTTCCTCTTCGGAGGTCTTGATCAATAGCAGCACTGTGGTGCAAAGTCTTGATGAGCAGGTGATCTGTGTTAGCATTAAATGGATCTTGTGGGAGCTGCACCTTCCTTGAACTGGCTTCAGGTTGACCGCCTTGATTTGCAACACCTGTCCTAGTTGGTATAAATACCATCCAGGTGACTGTTGCTCTTATTCTGAAGAAGGCTGCTTGCAGAAACGCTGTTCTTTATGAGTTGAAATAAGTGCATCTGTGTTATGAGATTCTCATTTTCTGTACTGTGGTCTAACAGCATGGATTGTGCAGCACAAAGTTAAGGTGATGCACATTTCTGCAAAACATTTTGGCCAGACTGAGCTAAGCAGGCCCAAAATTTAAAGCCACCATATTAACAGCTGATCCCTCCCTCATCTAACAGTCACTTGAAACACTTTGCACATGAAAATTTGCCCCAGTGTGACCAGAACTTGTCTCTCCTGTTGGGTACCACCAGGCTTGCGTCTAGTTGCTGATCTCGATCAAGTGTCCTGTTTCTGGAGCAGAAATTTCGTGCCTCTGAAGTAAAATGTGTGGACATTTTCTGCAGTCTTAGGTGCATTAGAGTCACTTCCTGCTGTTGGGTGTTAACTAACTAATTAGTTTAATATTAAGCATTAGTTCATTTCTCTGAGGGTGAGAAGCTGTTTCCAAAGCTTGTTCAGGGAGACGCTGATATTATGACTAATATCTATAAAAATATATCTGTATAATCTGTGGGCAAGGGACAAGATTTTGGTATCAGGAGTATTCTAGTTTCCATTTTGTAGCCCGTTTGTAGACCGAGTAATATTGGCCAATCACGTTTGAGTGGACTTTTGTTACATGTAAGGCTGGGTGCCTGTAATCAATATGTATTAAGGTATCGACAGAAATAACCCAGTACGAATCAAAATGTCTCCAGTCAAATTATGCCTGCACTCAGTTCTTTTGTACTATTTGTGTAGTTTTGCTCACAGCCAATCACCACAAGTGTTCTTTGATTTAATGTAACTTGTGCCCGGTCCACTAATCCAGCAAAATCAAGGGCAACCAGCTCCATCTGAAGCTGCTAATTGGGCTGAAAACAATGACTTGATCACAGAAAAGGAAGGACGTCGACTGGCTACACTGGAAGCCCTGAAACACTGCCTGTTGCCCTCAGAGGCTAATTCATCATCAGATAATAGCTGAGGCGTTCTGAGATTGGCTTAACGCAAACCCTGAACTGTACGCTACCAGTTAACTATTCATAGAGTTGAAATGAATGAAAATAACTTACCTGAAATCTTGAGTACCACACTAATTTGCCTCCAGGTCGGCTGTTTTCTGTTCAGATCCTCATGACTACGGTTGGTAAAGTCGAGTATCCAGCATTTTTGTTTCCATGCAACTTGAGACTTTATCACCATCATAGAAGATCCACCTCTCAGTTAATCTGATTGGGCAATGAGGAAAAAAATGCAACTGCATTGGGCACTTTTCTGCCCTAAGTTTTTTTTCCAACTTGAAGTGTTCAGAGTGCTTGTGCAAAAAAAACCAAAAAAAAAAAAAATAAAACAAGACGTGAGCCAAGCATCTGAAATGCACCGGGGTACATTAACAGTGGACAAAATTATTGCTGCTTTTATAAAACAGGTGGATAAAGAGGCCTTTTACTGTAAAAACTGTCCTCTGTCTGATCGGGGCCTAATCCAGTGGATTCTGTTTGAGAGAAATGAAGCATTTATCGATTACAAAACAACCATGTTAACCAAGTAAAGCGACTGAACTGAAACCACCAATTTACTATTTATAAGTTGCACGTATGAGTTGATCAAACTCGCTTGGCAGATAAATAACAATGTGACCACACTATCATCCATACTCAGCTATTATTTCCCATCAGTTGAAGTTCTAGTCCTCAAAGAGATAATTACAGGTTCTCTTCACACTGTAATTGTCAGTTCACTTAATTGTGTTTTGATATATTGGAGAATGTATAGCTTATTCCCACCCCCCGATCCATCTTGCATACATTAGATTGTTTGTCTGTAGGATGCTTTAGAGTCGGTGCCCTTTGGGATTTGACCCCACTTTACGTTGACTGGCAGGTGTGTTTTGAGGCTGCAGGAGTGGGAGGTTCGCCCCTGCAAGGCCCCAAGAAAGGTGTGTGCTTGTGTGTGTGTGTGTGTGTGTGTGTGTGTGTGTGTGTGTGTGTGTGTGTGTGTGTGTGTGTGTGTGCGAGTAAGTCTGCAAACTTTATGTGCTATATAAAGTGTATGCACAGGCTTACAGGTGACAATGGAAGTCATTAAAGGATTTCTTCAGTTAAAAGTGGTTTTCAAATGTAATAAGATATTAGAGGTGCAAGACTGTGGATTGTGCTAACCTTTTGATAAATATTGAGCCAAATATACTTTGCTCTTCTGAATCATTTTATAGATGTCATTCTCCATTAGAGATATATGGCTAATTAATTACCCACATGACATCTCAGGAAGGTGTTCAGCCACTGCAGATTTAATATTGCTTGTCATAAATTCTCCAGCTCTCTGAAACCAAACTGGAGAAATGAAGAAAAAGTTCTGGTGTATTGATGATGGTGCTTTCTAACACATCGCTCTAAAAAAGGTGACTGTGAGGGACTCAGTGTATCTGATTCACATTATTTTCATACTCATCAAAGCATTCAGTGACTTATTGTAAACTGTATGGAAGTATCTGCATTTCATCTACTTATTTATTTAGGTTTCTTCCTGTCTGTGAACGTATACATCCACTGCTTCTTTCTACTCTTATCACAGTTCAGTTTCTTTGGTTTCTTGGGGGCAGAACTTAAAATCACATACGTACATGTCTGGTCTCGTAAACGTAATCATTCATATACAAATTCAGCCAGCATGGTGTAACGTTAGCATTCATGATCCCTGCCAGGTGTAAGCTGGGGATCGTGTGATTGCGTCCGGGTGTGCGTGCATGAAAACTGAACCTACAGCTTGTCTGCAGCTAATCTCAAATATTACTGGACTGATCAGTTTATTTTTTGTGCACATTCATGACTGTGTGCTGAAGCACCTCTGTGATTCAGAATTCTTGAAAATCCTTGAAAACCTTTTTTTTTTTTTTTACTACTTTTATGCCGTTATGTTTTTATTGCAGGAATCATTTATGTTTTCAGGTCATCCCATTCTTGTGAGAATGAACACCTACAGGGAATTTCTTCAAACTTTGCACAAATGTTCACTTGGACTCAAAGATTAACTGATTAGATTTAGATTTCATACACTAATTATGAAACAAGAGACTGAGACTATAAACTCATTAGGAAACTTCACTGAGGTCATAAATAAATTTAGAAGTGGGGCCATTTTCCCATAAGATCTGACCTCTGACCTCTTTTGGCAACCAGTGGAGTCGCCTGCTGCTGCCCGTTAAAAAGACTGCAGGTTTAAGGCACTTCCACATTGGCTTCACTTTTCAGACCCAGAAACTCTGTCCACTATTTATCATACGGTTCATGTCTTTTCCTAAACCTAATCAAGTCGTTTTGTTGCCTAAATCTACCCAAGACCTTTATTTTGAAGGTGTAACATGACAGTAGATGATACATTAGTTTAGGAGTCATGGTGAGTGTCACAGAAAAATGTGAAATTCATGCTCAATGTACATCAATCTAAATTAAATTTCCAGATAATTTCACAAACTGCTGTGAGAATGTGTTGGTCATATTTAGCCCATTATTCATATAATGTGATTGATTGGTGAATAAGCCTCATGCTTGTTTTCTTTCCGGTTTTTACATGTTGTATGACTAAATGCATGAATTATCATTGAGTTTCAGCAAAGTTTCTGAGTTGCAGAGGTCTAAATACTTTGCATGAGGCTGTCATGTCTGTCAAGAATGAAATTATGAATATATGTCATTTGATTGCATGATAATATCGTTGTCTCCAAAGTTCTGCTCTGTTATCAACCATCAACAATTAGTACCAGAATCAAGTTTACTGTAACAGCTGCTTTGACTGAATGCAGTTTTTACTGACTGCACCTTTTCACCCACAACGTCTGCACTGCAGGTAAAAAATGGCATGCCGAATGCACCGTATGATTGTACCGTAATGCATCCTATTCTGTTGTATATGCATATATGAATCAACCTTATCACAAAGTCCACAAAAGAACATGTAAAAAGAGCGGTGCTGGCCTCTTTCACTACAATAGGTCTTAATGCTGCATTTGAGAGAGGCCGACGCCGCGTGCAGCCCAGAGAAAGCAGGCAAGACAGAGTAAACAGTTTGTTCCTGTGAACAGCTCGATGCCAATCAGCGATTAATGAGGCGATGCTGGAACCACCGGCTGAGAGAAGTTAAACTGAGCTGAATTAAGGAGCAATATCATCCCTCATGCAGGTGCTCGCCGAACGAATAACTGCTTTAATTACTGTTATTCAATCATTCGCTTTTTTTCCCGCCGCATCCAAATACCACTCTGGTATTATCCCTTTTTCTTGTCAATTTACAAATGCCTTTCACAGACGTCCTACCTACATGTTTTGCTCGTGGCACTAAAGCATATGTGACCCCTCAGAGGAAAAAAAAAAAGCCGCTCGCAGTCTTGAAGTGCGTATTGTAAAAGAAAGAAAGGCTCAATAGCAAGGTGCAGTTTGCAGAGTCCCTCTGTTTGAATGGGTCCTTATCTTGGTTTACATACTCAGGGTGGAGAGGTTTGTGGGTGCCTTTGATGGGAAATATCTGTGTGTGATATGGGGGTTCGTCACTGATGGGGGAGGAAAAAGTGGGCGTCTTTGCACCTGCTTCGGTACACTGCTCCACAATGCTTATTATTTCTGCTGGAGGTGCCTCATGTTGTTTGTGCCGCCGCATACTGTCAACATGAAAGGTATATACTGTACACTGACAGCACAATGCCTGTCAACGATAATGGTATGTGTGTAGAGTATGTCAGTGTCAAAGTCAGGTCCTGAGGGTTTGATCAGGTTGATCAAGTCTGTGGGGTTTTGTGCACGATGGAGTTAAACTTTTTCATTAGCTGCTTTTTAAAATAAAGAAATATAAATTATTGTTTTTTAATAGTACACCCATTCTTAAGCACTGGGACAAGTTATGTCAGGAAAAGTTGTTTAAGGATAGGAAAGCCAAAAATGCTATTGTAAGTCATCTTTGTTCTAAAAAAAAACTATGCGAAATGAAAAACTTCATCAGATGGAAAACATTAACCTTTAATTTAACATTTACCTTTAATAAAATAAAAAAAAAGAATCCTGAGGAGGTTGGTTACAGTTTGATCTTTTAAAACTTATTTTCGCAGCTTATTTGAAGAGTAAAAATCAATACTCCGCCTCCCAGTTGCAGAGAATGAGTGATTAACACCATCTTCATTTTATCTATATGTGCATGTACATATGATTACAGTATCTAACCACCACTTTGCAAAGACCATGAAAACATTTCCTTTCCTGCTGCAGCTGCTGAGACCAGCTGATGATCATCAAGGTGTGAATAGCCCACAAGACTGACGGTTTAATAATTCATAGGCCACAGCCAGTATGAGCTATTTAATGTCAGCATGAATACATTTTATACTGAAGCTGCTAAATGTCCGTACTTTTACAGAAATACTGTACTCTGTTTGATAGTCTGAGAAAAACAGTGGCAGATTCCATCATTTAAAATATATATAAACATTTTTTATACAGTATATAAGCAAGGAAATGTAAAAAAAAAAAATCCTATCTTTAGCAAAGAACTTCTAACATGTATCCACAAGACAGATTAGATAAGATTGTAATGTTAAAGCTGCAGTAATAATATTTTTATATCAACAATGGATCAAAGTGATGCTTTAATCTTGGCCACCAACCAAATTATTATTATTATTATTATTATTATTATTATTATTATTATTATTATTATTAATAATAATAATAATAATAATAATAATAATAATAATAAAAAGTTGTTTATGTGTTCAGTAGTTTTGGCTCTAAATGCTTTTAGCTACTTCACAAACAGGCCTGTTGTACAATCGCCCTGAGTCCTTTTTTTTAAAAATACTTTTTATTGTCATCTTATCATGGAGTATATTACTCATTTAATATAATCAATTTAAGATGACAACATCTTTATGCATAAATAATGAGAGTAGGTGTATCAGCCAGTGACTGCCTTCATCATAATGACAGTCGATGTAAGTTAAAATATTTAACAATATTTACTGCACAGGTTTAGGTTATTACAGTATTTTGAAATAAGCATTGAATTCATACAAACACATCTACCAGCTTATATATTTCTTTCCCTCCATTTATCTATAAAGGGACGTGTTTTTTGGAGCCACTTTGTATTCTGTTTCGATGCTGCTATACGCAGTGTCCTTAACAAATAATTATCATTATCATTTTCATTTTGTCCACCATTTTGCCTAACAGCATAAAGTCTGCATTAAAATCAGCAACTCCATTAAAAATAGTATGAATTTCTTTCTGTATCCAAAACAACTGTAATGATGGTCAGAACCCAAAGATATGACCAAAGTTGGCAGAAAATTCACCACACTCCCTCCAGAAGTTAGTTAGTATTTTATTATTATATTTAGCTTGTTGCACTGTTGTTATAAAATAACGTGACTGTATTTTGCGTGCGTATTCTCTCCAGTAAGGAGATGCTGTGTTTGTGTGTACATGCCTATTCGTTTCCTTCCAGGTGTCCTCGAAGGTGCAGATCTGACTGATCTAGTTTCTAGTAATGATCTAGGTTCATTATTAGAAGGTATGTCAGCTCAATTTATGTGAATTATTATCGTTAAAACATCCTCTGCTCCCAGCATCCTTTCAAGTGAGCGGACTGTTACACCAAAGTCCACTCTAAAAACAGTTGATTTTTGGTAAGGACATATTTTTTCACTTTAACAACTTTAGTTAAACCGTCACTTAAATGCTTTTCTGGTTCACATCCGTCTACAGGCACGATCGGCACACGTCATTTACTCAGTAACTTCATTAACTAACCTGTGATGAAGTATTTGCCACAGACGCTCACTACACTCACTGACTGGTCCAGCTCTACTGTGCATGTTGGAGTAGACACGTCCTCTCTGCCACCATCAACACACAACTTAAAAAAACACTTTTTCTTTCTTTTTTGAAGCACAAATTTAAAAAAATATCTAATACCAAATGCAATCCAAAATCATGTAGAAACTGTCTTCAGGGTGACCAGATGTCCCCGTTTTCCAGGGACAGTCACCCAACTGTTGCAGCCGTGTGCATCACTTTTTAATGTCCCCTGGAAAGATTTTCCATTGTCCCCTGTTCTACTTGCAGCGTGCCTCTGTATTTAGTTGTGTTTTCTGTATTTGAAGTGTTTTACTTTTTTTTTTAAATGATATGCATGTGTTGTCAAATTGGAGAACATATTTTCTTAATTATCTCTGCCAGGCAAAAGCGTTTCTGTATTTGGTTGTGTGTGTCGTCAAATTGGCAAAGCCGTTTCTCTTAATTTTGCTTGTGTTTGTCTGTGTTTATGTTTTTTTAAAATTGCGGTTTGGTGAACTCTCAGGGCCACTGCACCATTGTTTTTGTGTTCGCTCAAAGCCCACAGCGTTGATTTATGAGAATAAAACTGAACTTTAACTGTCAGATGTGTGTTTTAGGTGTTACGGATGGCACCGGTGTAAATTCAAATCTGTAGTTACTGTTTAACATGATAAAAAATGGTGAGTAAACTCTATTCCTCTGTATTGTTGAGTTGACCTTTTTCACGTGGAGACAGAAATAATGCGGCCTGTACTCTCTGGGGAGAGCAGGGGAGGGCCGAGGCAGCCGGAGCACAATAGCGCTGTAGGATTTGAGTGGATTGACACAAAACAAACGAGGTGATTTCCCTCAGAGTCAGAGGAGGGATCTATCTCTGTAGAGCTGCACGCTGACAAGTGCCGGTCCCCAGGGATGACAAATAGAGACGTTACCGCTCCGCAGGGAAACAGGCGGCTTCGCTCCTTTCATGTTTCTAAACATTAGGCACAGTGAGCAAAGGAAGGAGGAATCTGAAGATACTGAAAGGCTTGTTTTATTCTGTTTTTTGAACACTGCCTTGAAATCAAATTAATAATATAATTTGAGTATCATGGGCGAGACAGCAAAGTCATGTTTTGTTGGATGTGTATTCTACATTTGTTGGGCGGAAACAGTGATTATATATTTATAACAATAATAATAAGAAGAAGAATAATAATGGCCTTTATTTATATAGCACCTTATATATATATATATATATATATATATATATAGTAGAACATGCAACTCAAAGTGTTTTACAGTGCGGCATTGAATAAACAACAGTATGGTATTAAAAACAATACACAAAAGAAATACAAGAAACATATAATAGGATTAAAAACAGCAATATGGCATTAAAAGCAAGACACAATAGAAAAAAAGGCACAAAAAATTCATTTAAATTACTAGAAAATAGAATAAAATACCCAATAAAAGGCAGGGAAATGCAAGTATTAAAAACTGGCAGTAAGAGCTAAAAGTGTACTACACTAAGTAAATGCCTGACTAAGCAGGTCTTCAGTCAGCTTTTAAAAATGTTTGCATGAGTTTGCATGTCTAATTTAACTTCAACAGTCTTGGAGTGTAGAAGCAAAAAGCAGTTTCCCCATCCTTTTCTTTTCTTCATGAACTGTTATCAGACGACCTAAAAACCTAAAGCTCTTCCTGGTTGATAAGGAGTTAAAAAAGTCTGAAATGTAAGAAGGTGCTGTGTCTTTAAGGGCTTTATTTGTGAGTAAAAGAACCTTAAAGTTGTTAAGAACCTCAGTGTTAAAAGAAACTGGGAGCTAATGCAAGGTATCATTAATCAATCAAACTTTATTTGTTTGGCACCTTTCATACAGGCTAATGCAATTCAAGGTGGCTAACAGATGACTGACAAGAAAACAGAACAAGTGAAAAAAGTTAAATAAAAACTAAAGATGAAATAGAGGGTAAAACAATGAATAAAACTGTTGACAATAACATAGAGCAAACATAGGTTTAAAAGTAATGTTGGTAACAAAGACTTAAATAAAACCCAAGACTAAGAATTGGATAAAATAAAACAAAAACAAAACAAAAACAAATAAAATAGGCAGTTAAAACAGGGGTATTGTGCTGTTTTCCTCACCCTCACTAAAAGTTTGGTGGCAGAGTTCTGAACTTTTCTGAAGTTTCCAAATCACCTTCTTTAAAGACTGAATTACAATGGCTCTGATAGCAGTAGAAGCATGGGTGATTTTTTTTTCAGCATGGTAGAGCGGGATGTCCACCACTCGGAAGATCTGCAGTTCGATACGTCGCAGGAAAAAGTATTCTTGGGTGAGATACTGAGCTTCAAATTACTCCAGAAGGCAAAACCATTGGTGTGTAAATGAGTTTCTGAGGAGCAGAGGCATATATGAATCCACCCATTTACTTACTTTTGCGACATTTCTAAGGTGGAAGAATGTTGACTTGGTTACTTTGCTGATATGAGCCTCAAAGCTTGAGCCAAAGTTGACATTGAGGCTACTGACCTGCTACTTGGTCTGGTGAGCAGTTACCAAGTCTGTTAAAAAGTGCCTGTCTCTTGCATTTTGGTCCTCGAAGCAGTAGGTCTGTAGTATCATCATTAAATTTCAGAAACTTGTCACTCATCCATTGCTTTATTGAGGCCAAACAGGCAGTCGGAGAGGAAAGGGCACTGGAGTTAATTGGCTCAACAGAAATGTACAGTTGGGTGTCGTCTGTGTAGCCATGAAAATCTGTGACGATGTGACCTTACTGGGAGCAAATGTAGAGAATAGCAGGGGGCTGAGACGGCTTCCTTCATAATATATCAAACGACAAGTTGTGTTTAGCAGAAACATGATCACCCAGACTCACACAGAAACTTTCTACTGGGAACAAAACCAGTTTAAAATGCTGTCAGAGAGACCGACCCATCTTTTAAGATGATTAATTAAAATTAAGTGATGGATGGCATCAAATGCTGAGATTAGATCTTAAAGGATGAGGACTGACACCTGATTCAGGTCAGTTATTTGTTTATTTAAAGGATCCCCAGTAGCTGGTGTCATGGGATCCACATCTAACATATAACACATGCCACATAACATGCATAAACATTTATGGTGTTAATTTACATTTAAAAAATGGAATCAATACATTAAGACAATTAACATGATTGAATAATTAAAAGTCCTGTTCAGTATATCATCTGCATGCCAACAAATACCTCTGCATATTCTTTTTAAGGGTTAATTTATTTTTTATTGGGCAATATTAAGGTGTAAATTGTTTTACTTTATTATAGCTCTGTATATAACGTTTTTTCTCAATAAATTAGTCTTTGGGCCGGTGTACCACAATATAACCATTACCAGTTAATAAATGTTACGCGTGTTCTTGCAGTAATAGAAATAGAAATGTTCAGAAATAGAAATGTTGGTATCTTCGAGTTAACAGCACAGCTGATCAATGCGGCCAAGCTCGAGGAAATCCTTTGCTCGGTGACGAGCCATGAGAGGCTGGAGTGCAACTTTTCGGTGCTCATTCTAATAGAGCAGCCCAGAACAAATCTGGCTGCCTTGTTTTGTCTAACATGTAATTTTGGGAGGTTTGTTTTGGACGTGGACGACCACACTGTTGAACAACGGTCCAGGCGGCACAAAATTAATGATTTAAAAAGCTGAGCCAGTGTGTTTGATTGTACATAAGCAGAATCAAAAATCATTCTGGTTACTGCAATGCTTTGGCCTCTGATAGGAAACTCATGTTGCAACACAAAGACCTTCAGTTTTGGTTACATTTAAGATTGATTCATTTGTTTTACTCCAAGCAAATAAACAGCAGAATCATCAGTGTGTATTGTTGTATCTTATATTTATCGAGGGCAAGTCATTAAAAAAAAGTTGAAAAATTACTGTGGTTGGATCTCAAACCAGATTGAAACTTTTATAAAGCACTGTTTTCATTGAGAAAAGTGTTAAGTTCATTGAAATCACATTCTCAAAAACAAGAGCTAAAAAAGGTTAGGGCCTGTAATTACTAAGGATGTTCTCATCTTTGTTTGTCTTCTTTAATAGAGGTAATGGGATGAAACATCTGTTGGGTCAGTTGGGAAGAGTTTAAAACATCGTTTACATCAAGAAATGTCTTTATTGCTGTTCTTTGCTCTTCTTTCCATAAACCCTGCAGTTCTGGTATAAATGATGCTACCACAGCATCTACGCTAACGTCTTCAGGAGTCGCCGTTGTTTGTACGAGACGAGTCTCTTCCATGGATGCTTCTCGTTGTCGTTTCACCTGAAACCAAGCCTGTGGCTGCCAGTCGTCCCTCCTAGGACTGATGGGCTGCACCAATAACTTTGAAGCGATAATTCGAAACCTGGCGTGCTGGATTCTCGTGTGATCTTGTGATCTCGCAAATCCAGCTGCCTCGCAAGTTAACAACCTTTGTTCAGCATCGTCAGAGTGCACTTCCAAGGATTTCTGCTTTTTGTAACTGGTGAAAAAGTAAAAGATGTGACTTCATTTCTTGCAGAGGCTTTTGCAGAAAACCCGAACCTGCAATTTTTTTCTTTACGTCTGTGGAAAAAGTCAGAGATTATTAGTTTATTAAGTCTGGATTTTGTGTGATGTCTTACCCAAACTGCAGCCAGAGGTAAGTATTTAAAGCTTAAAGACTTTAATCCCAAGAAATCATGTAGTGTGACATCAGTACATGGCAGAAAACATGCTCGTGTTTGTCACCTCAGCTGGTCTGTGATGCTTTAAGAAAGGAAACCAAACATCCAGCTTTCTTTGGACAGAATGCTCTTTAGAAATTTGTTTAGTCACTTCCTGGTGGTGGAAATGTGTACATATCCAACACCAACATTTAATTTAGGTAAATAAAAGAAATCATTAGTGTCTCAGCTGGTTAGGGATGTGATGCTCTCCTTTGCTGCAGCTCCACTTTGTGCTTCGGGCTGATAAGAGAGGTGTATTCTCAGGTAAAAGCTTGGCAACAGTTGCTTTAAGCATCTATCAATTCACCACTTGATTGACACAGTCTGGATCCACTTGTTTCCTCCTGAGCTGGCACCGGAGTCGGCCGCACCGCACTATGACGTGATCTGTCTTCTTGAGGCCCTCGGAGGTTTCCCTTTTTGGCCTCCAGCCCAACGGCACGGCCTCCCAGGTGGGCCGGTGGACACGCCCAGCTCCCTCACCGGGGCGTCACAGTGAACAAAGCCCTCTGACTCCTTCATCCCCCTGGAGAATATCTCTCTGTTTCTCCCTCCTGCTTTCCTGTGAAACAAATGATTTTCTGTGGCTGATGACTGAGGAACACACGCCCGCTGTATGCGTTCTCGTGTGATCCATAGACAATCAGACAATGGCTTCCCCCCCTGTTGTTGTCAGTGCATCTTGTTCTGTCTTGGCAACGTTTGTCTTCAGACATTGTTGCTTTTTTCTATTGTTTATGGTCAATTTTGCAAATGAATGTTTATTCTGCTCCTTACTGAAAAATGAAAAACTATTTATTTGCTTTGTTTTGTAACTTTTTTTTTTTCCTGTTGATGGGTTGTTTGGTGAAAATAAGTTTGAATATACAATAAAGAATCAGAGTCTTTGAATTTGCCTCAAATCATAAATGCTCTTCAGAAAATGTCATCTTTTGTTTAATGCTTGGCTGCTTGGTTTGATAGCCGGTACTTTAATTGCGAAAGTCGAGTCTTTGTGGCAACAACACTGAGTCTTGACAACTTCATCAAATGCAGAGGTGATTTTAGTAAAAATCTAAAGTTTGTCTCGGACAAAACATCCCTCATATCCTTTGAAAAACTGGTCGCTCAAAGCTTTATCCCTGTAAACTTTCATAATCCATAAAAAGACTACTGTATATTACACACGATTTTTCCTTATGTGTGACAGCTCAGAATAATGTACAGTAATCATCGTAGCAATAATATATGACAGACTGACAACGACAGCAGGTTTTTGGGATGTTTGAAAGCCCAAAATTAGGCCATTCAAAGACAGGTGGCTCCCCTGAGGATAAAATCCTTCGCATGATGGACCTCGCACTGGCTTGAGATTTTAAAAAATTTGTGTCGTCCCCTGAAAGTTGATCAGACACCCCTCAGTTTGACTGAGATTCTTCAAGTTAAGCAGTCTTTTCTTGTTGTTGTTTTGTTGTTGTTTTTTTGTTTGTTCGGTCCCCAGAAGTGGCTGCGGAGTGAGCGCTCCTCACTGTCACTCTGATCTCTGGGGTAAAATCATCTCACTACTTAAAGTCGTCTCCGCTCGGTGAAGATGTCTGTGATGGGTACAAACCCAGGATGACCCAGGGCCTGGATTATTCTTCCAAACGGACGCGTACCGAGACACACACTGCAGACACACAGTAGCTCTGAAACTGAGATACTGCAGCTGTCAAGAAGAAGAGAGCTTCTGAGATAACATCATTTCTACCTTCTGCTTTGTGGTGAATTTGCAGCTCACAGCAACTTAACATGATACAGTATCTGACACAATGCACACATCAGCTCAGCAGACTTGGCTTTTTTTCTATATTACGGGAATATCGCTGATGGCCTACATGAAAATAAAGGAATGTGTAGTCAAATATTCATACTTAAAGCCAAGTGTGATTCAACAAAACAACAAGCTGGATTGCTTATTTTATATTGTTTGGCTTGTTACTTTAAAAGTTTGACCTCCACTGTGCAGAATCATGCATGTGCAGAGTTTGACACTTGAAGGCTGTTTTGTCATTCATCTGCTGAAGGTGAAAAGGCTCTCTGTGTGAAACATCCAGTACCCACTGAGAATAGACTTTTCACTGAAGAAGCAGTTAAACTTTTGAATTTAATTTAAACAATATTTGCATTGTTTTCCTGAGGAATGAGTAGATATATTGCTGAATAATTTCTAAAAAGTTTAATGAACTTGAACTGGAAAAATCATGGCAGACAAAAATATGCATTTTATATTAAAACATGTTTGGCAGGACCATGAAAGACTTTTTTATACATATATTTTTTCCAGCTTAAACATGATATACAGAAAAAAAACAAGCAAATCTGCAGTAAAAGTAAAAGATTTGTCGCTACTGTTGAAGCTCACAGATCATTTACTTGATGAAAACAACTCGAAGCCTTTATCAAAATCAGGAACAGAAGAGTTAAGACTTTAAAATCATTTTAAAGAGTTAAACCCAGGATCTGCTTTACTGACATGCAGTGGGAGACACAGTTAGTGGAATCAAAGTCAGTTGATTTCACTGGGATGTAACTGGGTTACAGTTCAACTGCACAACAACAGTTTCAGGATTATTCGCCAGGGAAGCAGCTGTGGGTTTTGGTGAAAGTGCAGATTAAAGCTTTTGTTCTCTGGTTTTGTGGTTCAGTGGCTCGGGGATAGAGTTATTCATTTTTATCAATAGTGGGTGAACTATCTCAGATCACAAGCATTATTGTAGATTTTTGCCTGGGTTAATAATTTTTGCCAAAGGCTACGCCAATTTTGTGAACTTACAGAAATTTAGAGCTGATCCAACCAGTCCCTTAAATATTAGAAACAAAGTCTGTAATTTATTTTAACAATCATGTTTTTACAATCATGACTCCAGAGGGAGGAAGGTAAAGACTGAATGCACCAGATATTTTGCTTCCATAGAACAGAATAGAATAGAAATCACATTGTCTGCATATGTGGAGATATGCACACACGTTTACTGTTTTCTAGTCTGCAAAAGGCGGCTGATCAGTTCACTATTTTGATCAGACTGAATAATCTTATCAACTGCAGGATGGAAGTTTTGGATTGGCTTCATCTTAAGCAGTTTCACTGATATAGTGAAATATGATGGAATATAGATGGATTAGCACAAAATTGTGTAGAGATATTCATGGTTTCCAAATGACTCATCCTACTGACACTGGAGATCATCTGGCTTTTCATCTAGTGCCAACATGAGGTCGCACTTATAGTTTTCATGTCTCGATGTCTAGTTCTGATGTCCACTAGCGGATGATTTGCTATGAAACTTGTGTTCAGACATTCATGTTTGCCTCAGGATGACAGAGGGGTGGTCTTGACTTGCCTCCACTCAAACTGGAGGATTTTTTTTTTTTTTGGGGGGACCAAAATTACAGGTGTGGAACTTCCTCTCGTCAGACCACGGCGCAGATGAAATAGCTGAACCTTGGTCAGCGTCTGGATCTGAATCCTAAAGAGCGAGTTGGAAGAAAATCAAAATCGACAGTTCTCAATTATTTTCCAAGAGGTTGAAAGAAAGAGGGATTAAATTGAATTTAACTGACAACATGCTGACATCAGACATACGCACATCTACAAACCAGTCAATTGCAAGGGAGACGCAGCTCGCGTAGGTGATGATGACAGAACAAAGGTATGTCATGTATAGTTCTTTAGTGGGCTCGCATAATTACAATATGAAGCCAAACTAACCGGATCAAATGTATAAAGTAAACATTTTCAGATGTAAAATAACCCTTAAACACTTTCTTGAAAGTCCAGGAAATTCTGTAGTACATCTCAGTGGCAGAGATGAGAAAAACAAATACTTACCTACAAATAATTAATAAGTATTTTTCAGATATCTGTGCTTTACTTGAACATTACTTTCTCTAACTTCCTACATTTGAACACAAATATCTGCACTTTCTACTCAGCGTAACAAGACATAACAAGACAAAAACAATGCAACAAAAAATAACGAGATGAAAATGGAGTAAAAGATGTAACAATGCGAAAACAAAGTAAAAAGTCATAACAAGATGATAATAATATAAAAGACATAACAAGATGGAAACCACGTCAAAGACATAATGAGATGAAAACAAAGTAACAAGACATAACAAGAAGAAAAGGGCATAATAGACGTTACAAGAGGAAAACAAAGTAACAAGAAAAGATAAAAATGGTGCAAAAGACATAAGATGAAACAGAGTAATGAGACATAACAGGACAAAAATGACATAAAAGATGTAACAAGACTAAAACAATGGAACAAGATGAAAACAATTTGACAATGCATAACTAAACAAAAATGACATAAAAGAGATGAACAGAGAGGGAGACCCAACTGGAAAAAGTTAAGGTTCAGTTAGCATTGCACAGAAACAGTCAGCAGAAATATCCTTCAGCGGGTTACTTTTTCCTTTTCACTTTGAGTACGTTTCAGAGCCCGTACTTCTTCATTTTTACTTAAGTAAATAAGTTGAATCAGGACTTTTGTTTTTACAAAAGTATCCGTACATCCACTTGAGTACAGCAGCATGTGTGTGCTTTTGCCACCTCTGCACACAGGGGAGCCTGTCAAATTCAAAAAGCAGACATAAATTTTAGGGACATTTTCTTCACCAGGAGAACCACATCAGAGAGAGCACTTACAGTCTTTTCCTATTTGCTTGAAATTGTTGAACTAAGAAGAAAATCTCAACACAAATCTCAACACTTGTGTCCGTCACATTCAAACCCTCCCTTGTTGTCTCTTGTGTTTCGTTTTCGTGTATTTATTCTTAGGGTATTTGTTTACCAGCCATTTACAGCAGCACAAAATCTGAATAATTAGATGCACTGCTACTCTTAACAAGCAGAGATGGAACCATCTTGCAGCATCTGGAATCCACATTGTTGCAGCTTTTTTACTGTCCGTGTGCAGCAGACTAATGGTTCCATAGGAAGAGGCATCGCTGCTGCTCGAGCATCAGCCGTGAGCAGAGTAATGGGTCCATAGGAGGACAGGAATGAGTCAGGGCCATGCTGGAGGGCCCAGCAGTCTTCCTCATTCTCCAGTGCAGTGTTGCACAAGCCTGCTGAGAGTACAGTGTCATTACAGCTCCCACAAACATGTGGAGACAGGGGCTCCTCATTTAGCCAAACGATCACTTAGCTCCAAAGCTGCGATGAGACGCCGAAGCCCGCGGAGAGCAGGAAGTGTTTGAGGAGTTATTCAAACATTTGCAAAGCCAATAACTCCACTAAATCTACCAGGATGCCTCATATTTACATTTGATTCTGTGAAACCCTCCCCCACAAAAACAATAACGTGGCATCGAAGAAAAATTAGCCCTAAATAATGTAATGGCATCCTCTTTGAATCTCGGTTGGTGTCAGGTTTACACATTAAGCATAGTGGGTTATAGATGGAACTTTATTAAAGGTACTTGTGCTGATGATGAAGAAAGTGTTCTGCAGGCATTATGGAGCAAATTGCAGAGATTATGAAAAGAAGAATGTTTATTAAACATGTGAACCCACGGAGCAGTCGATCACCCACAGGAGATCGCCCTAAGATGTACTTCAAGTGCCTGTTTTTGATTTACTCTCAACAGCGACCACTTCTTCTGTCATTACCTCTCTCATCAAAAATTACTGTACCTCCCAAAGATCAGCTAACTGAAGCAAAATGTGAACACAGTCTTCTGGTTAAATTCAGACTTGAAGTCCCTCCCCTTCCGGTGGACCACAATGGGACCTTACTTCAGAAAAAAAATATGAAATTTAGTCAGTGGCGAGAGACAAACAATCTTTTGATCCTGTTAGAAGTCTCACAAATCACACATACCTGTGAGATGTGTGATGCCAATTTAAAAGAAAAGTTCACCTATCAAGAACAAAAACATGTTTTATTTTCATCAGATGTTCCTCACTTTCTAAATCTAACAAATTGTTGTTGTTGTTTCCTGCTGCTACTGTAACCATAGTTACTGTACACTGTAACCAAACTAACTAGCTAACACCAGCTGTATATAACAGAGGACAGCAGTTAGCCTAGCAGTTAGCAGTTAGCCAACAAGTCAACTAAACTAAACTACGACTACTAAATCTCCTTTGTACAGTACAATGCCGTCAAACTGGCATTATAACATGTGATGACACCTTTATGACACGACCAAATGGCGCCACTTTAGTTGAAGCATTTGACAGTGTAATAAGACTTATATTTATGACTTATATTTATGATAAATATGATAAATATTTATGACAAGTCTGAAATGTACCAGTTTATTTGAGGTCAAGGAAAATATTCATGACACATTTATAATGGTCTTATGATGGCCACTGACAAAGCCAAGCACACACACAACAGTTAAATGTGATGTTAAAACATAAAACTAAAAAGTTTGATCATGTTATAATGACAAAGACATGAGGTTAATGTCAAGTTGTCAGAACAGAGACATCTCAAGCAATGTCAGCTTTGCATTAAAAATGTCATAATTGACTGAATGACACTTAATGAAAAGTCATAAACATGTCTTATATAAACCTATAAACATATGTCTCATGCACACCCCTTAAATTAAGTGTTAATGATAATTTAGATATTTTTTTTACAGTTGGTTATCTGTGACTTGATCAGTTTTATTCTAGGGGAAAAGAAACTACAATAACCATTTATTCCACATGTCGCCTTTTCTACACCTGCCTTAAACCAAATATTTTCATTTTTGTAATAGAGGCACAACTGAGCTAACTAATTATGGTAGATATTAAGCAAAATAGTGAATTGCTATTCAAATTCAACACTGGAATATTTTGGGGTAGGTGATTACATGAAATGCCATTTGCCAGGGAGTTTTTATTTTTATTTTGTTTAATGAAATTTACACTCTAAGAGATCAGCAACTATTAAACCCTGCAGATACAATGCAGCACACAGTATTGTTGTTATTTTGTGATACTGATGACTCTTTAGATATTCAATATCTTAAAGGGACAGTTCACGCCACAATCAAAAGCACATATTTTTCCCTTTCCCAGATCATTTATCTGGATAGTTTTTGGGTGAGTTTTAAGATATATCATCTCTGCCGCGACACTCACAGGACAGTCTCCCAGGTTTCATTGCTAAAACAGGGTGGAAACAATAAGGGACAACTACATTACCGAACCAGTCCAAAGTCTTTTTAGGACAGCTCTTCATATTGAGGCAGTGAAAATGTGTGCTTTTTACTGTTTCCAGTATGGCATGTCCTTGAAAAGATGTAAGGGCCGTAGGTTTGCCAGCAGCCGTTCTCACGATTGTTCGAGCAGCTAGCTTGCATTAAAAATCCTCAGACAATCGTAGGTGATGAGACGTCTGTGGTGCTCAAAGCACCAAAAGATACAGATGAAAAATTTTATCCACAGACTTTGGTGTGAGCAGTAGGAACTAGTTTCTCCCTACCGAACTACATCCACCAACCGAATCATCGTGCAGAAAGAAGCATGCATCTACTCATGGAGGAGAGGTTACAGCTGAGCCAAGGAGGACAGCATTAATGTCTACACCTCAACTGTCATGTTTTACCTTTCTGCACCACAATTAAACACAAAGATCAGTACAATAAAGTAAAATCAAAAAGTATGAGCTAGCACATAACTGAATTTAATATCAACAGGACAACAATTAAATAAAAAATAAGAAAAAATGCAATAATCAGGGGTATCACAATTTCAATATTAAATTAACAATTTCCATGATGGAAATCAAAGGCTGAATCTGTGATTCTCCCACTATTTTTTCCCTCTTTTCTCTGTTTTGTGTCATGGAGAAAACTGCTTTAATAAAGTGTTTTAATATTTGCACAAGAAACTGAGTTGATGTCAAATGAGCGAGCTGAGTCATACCGCAGCCATGAGCTTCAGATCACTGGATGCCAAACTGCATCGCTGGGGAGCCAAAGAAATGACTGGTGCCTGAACAGTTTCATTTAATATGGCTGATCTGAATTGTTTTCCATTACAAATCCTCAGCCTTTATAAAGTAACAGAGATTTAAATGAACATGTTAGTCATGAGACTGATGGCAGAAGATGCAGTATGGCAAAAAAAAAAACAAAAAAAACAACAACAACTTCATTTCCATGTCAAAAGAACAGTTAATAATGAGCTTCCAATGTTTACTGTTGAAACCTCCTGGGAATGACAACGCTGCAAATAGATTCATACATTTCAGAAATGTTTCCCCACTACATGACAGCGCAAAAGTGAGTTTTTTTTATAAACATGGCACAATATTATGATAATACTCCAAAATTAACAGAAGAAGCTGTTAAAGATAAAGATGCACAATGACATGTTGAAGAAGGATCTAAATCTTCTGCCCTAAAAGAAGCACTTTAACAATGACTGTTCTGCGTGTGGGAAAGACTTTGTAATTATACTATTTCTTATGATAATGACCCGTATTTTCAGCTTTTAAGAATCAAGCTGACTCATGTGCTCATGAGAGACTTTTGACACGATACTGATTCTGTATCTAAGCTTTGTTGGCTGGCATATAATGAATAATTTGGACAAAATATCAATCAGTACATCCATATTTGAACGAAGCAGCATTTTTGATAACGACATTGAACCAAATGCTTATTGTGAAAGAGGTTTCTCATTGTACTGAACTCGCTGGGAATCAACACCACTCTAAAGAGCTTTCAGCCTGTTTTTGTAATCAGGCTTTCACACAGGCTGTGTGTTCGAGTTTTCTCAAAGGTTACAAATCGTGACCCTGGTTCTATGAGTGCTGGTAAATTACTAAATACAACCACAACCAAGGATGTTGTCGGCCCGCCCTGTCTTCTAAAGTTCATATACAACAACATTTTGAGGAGAACATACTGTAATGCCGACTGAAATACGTTTTCTACGCTGTAAAAACAATAAAGTTGAGAAAACGCAAATTACTTCAACAGATTTTTAGGTTTGTGCCCAACTCAAGCTCTTAAGTTCTGAAAAAGTTTTACTAACTAACAATAATAATATTTTGTTGAGATTAATTTTCCTTTCTTCTTCAGATAAACTTGAATCTTTGAGTTTTAGAAACTCCACAAGAAATATAATTATTATTCAGATATATTAAGTAAAATGATTTAAGTGAAAGTGAATAATGGCTAATAATTCGATTTTCAAAATATATTTATTTGTGCACATTCTGGATGAGAAATGTGCAAAGTAATTAGACCCATAAGGGTGTGGTGAAGCCGCGGTTAATATAGGAAACCTCCCGATGGAGTCTAGAGACTGGTGGTGGTGAAGGGATGGATGAAGATCAGGATGTTTGTCGGCAACAACATGAATGACTGATGGAGATAGCAGCTACATCTGGTTGGTTAACTGACAAGTGAACACTGTCAGCTGATTGAGAATAAGCAGGAACGAGGGAGAGCTGTGAGTGAACGAGTTCCTGCTTGAACATGTGCTAATCTTCATTTCACAGCTCACTCATAACTCAAAGATTCAAGTTTACCTATAGAAGAAAAAGAAGAAAAGTAAATCATCTCGACAAATGATTTATTTGTTAATATTTGAACAAAATCAGGATCTTTCCCTAGCCGTAACCAAACTCTACCCAGAGTCATAAAGTGTTTTTGCTGCAGGAGCCTATACACAAACTGGTCTGTGGTGTTAAAGTTCTGCATTTTGTAGCTGCCACCCACCTTAACCACTTTCACGTGAATCCAGCGCATTATATAAACGTATAGCTTTGAATAAATGCTGTCTATGAATATAATGCAGGCAGGAATTACGTTTTCACCACAACGTAATTATGAAAACAATTTAGCACTATACAAACATAATCTCTGGGAGACAGGGTTTTGTTGGCTGAACCACTAAATTCAAAGTAAGAGAGCTTGTCATGTCTGAAGCGAACGAAGCTCAGTGCAGACTGGCTCCTGCTGAGGGGAGGTGATGTTAATAGTTTATATGATGCATGTAATGTTAAGTGTAACATGCCGTTGAATATTTTAGTTGTGTGGTGTTCTGTGCTCACAAGTTATTTCTATCTTACTTTATTTCTCTTTGTGTTTTCTTTGTTATCTGACTGTGACACCTCAAATGTGGAATTCTGTGCCCCAGATTTCCCAGTGGGAACACTTACAGTACAGTTAGTTACTATTAATACTACACCTTGTTTCTAAAATTAATCCCTTAGAAAGACAAGAGGATGCGTATTTTTCCTTAAAAAGATCAGATTTTGTAGATTTACATCCAGCAGCACTGATAAAATATATGTTTATGGAGTGGAATGTGAAATATGCAAAAGATTCTGAATTCATGAGGATGATGGGCTCGTGATACTTAAAATATATATTTTTTATTACTTTCTTGTAATATTGGTGATCTACAGTGAGAATGTTGGAGTAGAATATGATCAAAGTAGCAGCTTATATACAGATTACTAATTAAATTTAGAGTAGAATATAATAAAATATAAATTAAATTAAAATAAAAAACTATATATAGTTATTTGCATGCATACACATACATGTATACACTAATGAAATAATTCTGTTGTGCATTTTTTTTATTAATTCGCGTCTTGCTGAATATAAACAGCAGCGACAAGATGGTGATGATAATAAGGTCAACATGCTCACATTAAAAGTTCCACATCTGCGACACATTGGGCCTCATAAATTTTTTTTTTTTTCGTACAAAGGGTTCGTACCAACATGCAATGTCAGATTCAGCAAACGCCTGTTGCTTTCGATAACTGCGTAAATTATCCACCTGTGCACATTTGAGTGTAGATGCATGAGACTTGTAAATTAACATAATTAACGCTTCAGTAATACCATATAAGGCCGCACTTCCTGCCCCATATGTCAGGGAGTGTTCTTTAATTCAAATGGCATTAAAGAGTAAAAAGAAGAACTTTATGAGTTTGGAGTTTGAAGTCCTGCTTTCAGAGATCCATAAAGGAAAATCTGTCATTTTAACAGCGTCAGCAGTGGAATTAAGGGACCCGCTGAAGATAAGAAACGGGAAAAATGAGTGCTGTTAATGCTGCGTTACCTGAGGGTCGCAGTGTCACTAACATAAAGAAGAAATGGTTCGATATGAAAATGGCTTCAAAGAAGAAGAAGAAAAAAAAACGACTCGCCACAGCAAGTTGATGATGACTGCAACAGGAGAAGAGGGTCAAGGGAAAGTTTCTATCTCAGAGACAGAGGACAGAATAAGTGAGAAAGTTCCCGTGGACAGCGACTTCATAAACCTGCATGTGAAGATATACGTCTAATACGCCTGACAGCAGGTAATAATACAGCATTAAATTAATAATGATAGGCTTCATATGTAAATTTACAGTTAAACTACAATTTGGAATGTAGTCAAACATTATAATGTTGACATAAATATAAAGTTTAATTTATTTTGTAAACTCAAAATGTCTTCAAACTTCAGTTTGAAACAGCACATGACCCCTTGAACAGGTCTGGACCAATGGTCTCATCAATTATGTTCATATCTGAAAGAAAATTCCAAATATGAGAAAAATGGTGAAAGCAGCAAGTTCTCCTAAATCACTTGTACACACCACTTTAGAACAAGTCTGTTTGCACAAATGGTTTTTGCATGAGGCCCATTAACTGTCACCTGTCACCTTGATCCAGGATCTTGTCGTGGCACAGGTCTCTGCAACAGTCTTTGGTTTCTTGTTGCTTTGGCCAGGCCGCGTTTTATTTTCCTGACTGGACATTAGCCAGGAGCAGCTTTAAGTCTGAGCTGGGTCAGAATGGCTCTTATTCCTGCTCACCTCCACTCCTCCTGGGGTGGTCTGCAGGGCTGCATGCAGCTAATCTGACTGCATGGTCGAACGTTGTATTGTTGATTGTCTCAAGGTCTGCTGCTGTGAAATACAAACCCCACACTTTTTTATTGTACTGAGTGCATTTCTGTCACAGATAATAACTGTTTCAGCACTACAACCCAAAACTAAGGATTAGAGAAACATAGCAAAGTGCGAAGGAGCCATCAGCCAGTCACTCATCAACTTACAGAAAAAGTTTGACATTTTGAGAAATGTCAAAGAGTGATATCATTCTCATGTCTGTACACTACAGTGAATACGAAGCTACTGCCAGCAGCAGCTAACTTAGCTTAGCACAAAGATCTCACAGTCAGTTCATTATCGTAGCCTCTAGTGAAAAAAAAATGCTTCTCTGGGTAGAAATTCAACATCATTTTGTCTTTAAATTAGAAAAGAAGAACAATATCACAGTACAGTGCATAATTATCGCTATTAATCAAAAGGTGCATTTTCACATGACAAATATCTGGACAAACAATAAAACTACAACAACAATAAAACATTATATTGGGCTAAACAGTTTCAGCATATTGGGTATTTAGGTAATCCAAAAGTAAGGTTGCTGACTACATTTTTAGCAGGTAATCAGTAACTGTATCAGAATACATTTTCAAAGTAACCCTTCCAACCTTGATTGGTTGTCGTGATGTTGGTGCAGAACATTGTCGCAGCTTTTAAAACCGGATGGACACAGAGCAGATAAAACCAGCCAGACAACAGCAGCAGCCTGTACATATCACAGCGCAAAAAGTCACCCTCCATATTTAATAAGCTTGCGTGATTTCAGACAGCATGCTGGAGTGCAGACACAGCTGCAGAGGAGGTATGGTGGAACTCCAGCAGTCAGACCACTTTACCAAGAAACAGTTACTGCACAGACTGCTGGGTAGTTTCAACAACTGGATAAGATCAGCGTGGTGGAAGAGGAAAAACAGCCAGCGAGTTCTGCATCCTCTTCACCATTATAATGATGCTCTGCTTCCCAACATGGCGGCTGTGAGGCGGCGAGAAGCAGAATAAAAAACATCTATTAGGCTAGTAATTGCTGCACGATTAGCAGACGTGCTGTTTGGCATGGCTTTAGGTTTTTCTGCAGAGTTTGGAAGAAATACACCTACTGGTGCCTCCTGATACAATAGAGCTGCCTGGGCGGCCATACATCCTGCATGTCTTACTCCCTTTTCCCCTCTCTTTCTCTCTCTCTCCACCCACCCCCGTGGGTCTCTCCCTCTATCAATCCTTCCCCCTCCTCTGCCTGTCTGGACTGGGACCAGCTGGCTTCATTAGGGGCCTCCTCCATTCCACATTGCCTGGTTTTGTCTGTTGCACATTTTTCGACTGTTTTATCTTAAGCGCTGTCCATCCCTGGACCCTCATACATATTTTCTTGGCATTTCTGCAGCCACACAACTGGCTTCTAATGAAACAATCCATGTGTCCATTGTACAGCTTTTCTTTTTTTAATTAATCTTTGTGTCTGCCACCTCTTTTTTCGTTTTTTTGGATCCTCATTGTTTGCAATCACCGGGAGTGAATGAATTTTAATGGTTTGAGAGAGCTGTTGTTGGATTTTCAGGCAGCAGTTTGAAAGTATATCCAAAGTCAAAAACTACCTGTACAATTTTTTAACTTTTTTGTCATTTATCATCAAAGGATAGAGTTAAAATTCATCCCTTATTCACCAGCCATTCTTAAGAAGGAACTTGTTCTTAAAACCCACTGATGCTGTTTTCGAAGATCTTGGCATTCACCAGTGTTTTCTTATGTGGGATTTGAAAAGCACACTTATGCACTTTTTAGTGCTGAGATGCTTGAGTAAAACAGGTTGTGCATTTTCTTCAATTCCACAGTTGTATAATATTATTAATATAATTACAAATATATTTTTATAATTTCATTTTTTTTCAATATCTTACAAAGCATTTTGGTCTTTCAAAATTAATACAGTGAGTTTATTTGTAGTTTACAGATAATCAAAGAAGAAGAAAAATGTTATTCTAAAACAGTCAAACAAGTTTCATGTGTATTAATTTCTGGGGTTGTCCAGGATGATCTGAGATCAGACATGGGGCAGTTGAATGGGACCTGGGTGCAAGCCTCTGTGGGAGTTCATCTATGAATAAATGATAAAAAACAGAACCATTTTAGTGACTTTTCTGGGCTTTAAAATTATGCAATATTAATGTTTGGTCTACAGTGCAAAAGCAAATGTTTAAATTTTGAATACAACCTAACAAACTAAGTACAAGGACAAGTTGAAAAAGAGACTGGTTATGAAATAATCACCTGTCTTTAGGTTTTACACACAGGTGTTGAAATGTGTCACATGTTTCATGGTCTTAGAGCTTCAGTTTTTTTTTTTATCTAAATGTATTAATTCAGAAAAAACTGCTTACCTTCTGACCACCATCTTTAGACACATGGCCGTGCTGTTCATGTCCTGCATGCTAATTAGGAAGAACTGGCACCTTTGAGAACAATGGCATTTAGCATTATAAGAACTAAGCCATATGAACAATTTTGCAGTTTAAGAACACATTCATGATTCTGACTTTTCTTAGGATATTTCTTAAGAACAAATTTAAGAAAAAACATAAAACGATGCTGGTGAATGAGGCCCATCGTTGTACTTATTCCAAAAAATAATATAAGCCGTTTATAATGACCTTCTTTATCTGCTAACTTTTTAAAGTTCTCTCTAAATCCGCATGAAGTCCCTTTAAAGCTCCCATTCTAACCGAGAAGTCAAACAGTATTTTCTGCCACTGTGTTTCTGTTTGATTGAGCTCTCTTGCTGGATGACATCCTTCCTTGATAGATACACCAGTGACTTACTCACCCTGCTTTTTCCAGTTTGTCATTATTTGGTTTGGAGGGATAACAGTACTGGTGACTAGACTGCAGATGGTTCTGTTGATTGTTTCTTGATAGGGTAAGGTTGATAGGCAGATGGCACGGGGGAAAAACGATGTCTTCAATGGGCAGAAAGCAAGAAGTCTTCACCGTATAAGCTGATAGTATAATTTCACAGCATTTCTTGTAAAACTCTGGCTGACAAAGTAAAACCAACAGAACTAAAGAGAACTTGGATGCACTCTTGCCCTTAGGCCCTAAACACAGACTTCTCCTCATGCATTATTACTGACATGCTGATGGTCTTCTGACATCATGAAATCTGGACATTTATTTGCACTTAGATGCAGCATGTGAGGTGAATTTATGGATCCCACCAGGGTAATAGGCAGAAATTCTCTCATTGGCCCACCAGGACAGACAGGTGCATTTAGGTAGCCTTCTGAGAATTAATTTGGTTCTGTTTCAGGTCCGTCCCTATCGCAAATTTTATTTTGAAGGGTCAATTTCTTGTTGAGATCAGCACCTTGATCCTATTAATATATATAAGGATCAGGATCACAGCCTTTTATTGGTTGACAAGTAAGGAACACAGCTTCTGATTGGTTGAGAGTCTCAGCCCAAGGCTTCTTGGAAATGTCTGTGTGGCTAACAACATACTAACAACAACAACTGTTTTCAAGATGTAGAAAAGAATAAATAATCACAAAAGGACAAACGACAAAGGATATGATTATTCATTAGCCTTTCCTGCTCAACTTACTTCGGGGCTAACTCCATCACTTTCCCAGCAGTTGGTCAACAACATGTGAGACTTTTCTTGGTCTCTAGAAGCTGCAGCGTTTATTAACTGACACACTGTAACCTGAACTGTACATTTACTGCCAGACTGACAAGTTTGCAAAGTTTAAGTTTCTGCTCCACTATGAGAAGCACCTAACCTGACACCAGATGGTTTGTTCTGGGAAGTCATCCTCAGACCAAGGAAGAGGCCAGACAAGAAAAGGGCAAGCACTTTCCAAAAAAAAACACATGGCAGCTGAACTATCTGTTTTATCACAGGCTAACTTCCACCAATCAGATCAAACTCTTGCCAAAGCCAGTCACAAGACAAGCCTTCAGTGCCGTTCTTTGCTCTTCTTTCAATGAAGAAGCTGCCACTGTTTGTTCTAGACAAGACACTTTAATGGACACTTCTCGATGTTGTCACACCTAAAACCACTGAGAAGGACCAGCAGTATGACGCTCGCTCTACATCACTTGCATGCAGCACACTTGCACATGCATTGCACCATTCCTGCAGGGAGCTACCCTACACTATCCCTCTGACATTTATGCTGTTTGCTTCATCAAAGTCCAGTAAAAGGAAATGATTAAGGCAGTCACTGTAAACTACCATCCCGTTGGAATCTGTTACTTTGTGGCCATGGTAAGAAAAAAAGAGAAGAATTATCACCCGACTCTGCTGACCTTTCCCCTCTTTCAACCTTTCTTAGTGCCATTTAGCTTGTAGTTTTATGACTTCACTGTTTTATTTCGCTCTTCCATCATTTCCAGCTGCAGCAATCAGCTTTTTTTCAATGAAAAGCTTTGATTAACCATCTGTACACCACCTTCTCAGCACCAGCAATGATAGTGGTGTCTTTAGTTGCCAAAGAAGTTATATTTCTTATGAGATGGTGGAGACCAAAACAGAGCTAAAAGGAAAGCAAATAATGGTTGTCAGCCCATTCTCACTGGTGACATCAGTATGAAGAGCAACAAAGTCTGCGTTTAGAGGATGTAGGATGGATGGATGGGCCAAACAAAAGTCAACTTTGTTGTTGAAAAAAAATGGCTGTTACATGACTTGCATATGTAAGTTTTGTGACATTATGTTACACATCTGAGCTTAATCTTATTTTAACACAAACTACAAGCTTTTCCTAAATCTAGCAAAACAGTTTTTGTTCTTTTATTTTGAAAGTGAACACGGTTGTTGAATATTTATTATTGCTAACTTGCCCTCGGAATGCAAACTGATGCTAGAGGGATACTAGAGCGTCATAGTTTGAAGCGCAGGGCCGATGACCAAGCTGTATTTACTGTATTTGATGATTTGGGCGTGAAAACATATACTAACAAGTTCACCATCTGAACTTAAAAGGTGATAATATGTCAGTGTTGCATTTACAGCTTGTTTCTGCTGCCCCCAAGTGGGCAGGAATTTTGCTGTTGCAGGTTTACAGTAAGAGATTGAAGGTATGTTATATTTGGATATAGAGATTATTCAGAGATTATTTCAGTTTTGATTTATTTTTTTTTCTAAAATGGGTGAAAACTGTTGAAGCTATAATACTGAGAGCGTTAAGGGTCTCAGTCTCAGTTAAGGGAATGTTTTCCCAACAAGTTGTCAAAGCTAAACATTTTCTAATCTTCGGGACGACATATTTTGTCTGTTGAAACATAAATCTGATCTGTGATGTGACAACACCGGGTGCCATTGTCATGTTTAAACCAACAGTAAACGCTGGTAGGAACGGGAAGTAAACATCTGTCTGTCTTAGATGTTAAAGTCTGATATTTTGTTGATCCATCCAAACACCCTGACCTCCTCCATCTGTGGATTTAAAACAGTCACACCATGTTCCCGACAAGAGCCATGATTCCAACAGCCGCTAGATGCATTGAAGTTAAAGTAATTGGATGTTTACTGTAACAACTGTTCAGTTAAAAAAATCTTTAATTTAGAAATAGAGGTGATTGGTGAATCACAAGATCCTTAAGAACAATTACGATCTGCTTTCTGATATAAAATACATATTTATTTTCTCTAATCCTATAAACTTGAAATTCAAATTGAAATGCAAAAATGTCTTGCAACCTTGAGTCCAATAAAAATAACTGACAACACATATCGAGTGTTTTTGATGCTAAATGAGATGTTTTAACAGCACTGCAAAAGCAAACGTGCAGCGGTGGTTTGGTGATTACCAGAACAAACATCTCTGTATCTAACAGATCTGTCAGGTTAAACAACCTGAATATCACATTTAAAATAAGATTTATCTTCTAATAGCTTATAAAACAATGGGCAGAGCTTTCTCTCTGGATCTGTTTTTTGTTTGTGTTGCTTCTTGCATGAGGCTGCCTGGTGGAAAGATTTAATCTGATGCTTTATTTATGGTGTGTCATTATTTATTTATTTGATTATTTTGTAAATTATTTATCTATTGAATTATTAATTCTTCTTCATGACTTTTCCTTACATTATTCATGACTTAATTTGAGATTATTGCATCAAGATGCCGCATTGTTGCAGTGTTGGGTCGCATTTTCACATCAAGTCAGACAAGGATATTAAATCTACCTCTCAGGCTATTTTTCGTTGAAGTGAAAGAAGTAGAAAAATGATCCTGAAAGCTCGCTATTAACATACAAACTATCGTCATGCCAGAAAGAGGAGGAATGATTAGTCTCATGACAAACACTGAATCACCCTTTGATTGATCATCTTAAGACGAGAGCTGTGGGAGAAACAGAAATCTGCAGTGGATACAGTAAATGGCAACCATTGTGGAAGATGCACATTTCAGAGTGTGTTCGCTGAACTGGAGCTGCAGCGTTCCTCCTAACCTGGGGGCGAATTGATCAGAAAATCCACACGTGTATGCTCACTTTCAAATTCCACAAGACAGAGGAAGCAGCTCAATAAAGTTTTCACTGTATTTTTTTTTATTTAGGGGTCTATAATTTTGTTTTACGGGTCTTTGCACCCGAATTTGAAATGTGATGTCCAGCAAAACAACAGGAAGTGAGCAAGATGTGTTAAACTCCACATAGAAAGACATAACTTCTCACTGGTTTACTTCCATATTATTCTTTTTTTTTACCATGGGTGATTTTTTGAATTGTCTTATTTTTAACCTCACATAAGGTGTTTTACTGGAGTAGAACTCTCTTTTCATCCTTCTACTATTAAAAAATAATTCCATATTTTTAAACCTCCATCTTTTTTTATAATCCCCACAGAGATAGATTTTATGTGAGATCCTGTTTTTGACCAGAAACATCTAGAATAATGAAGTTGCTGGTCTACTGTCTGCAGCAAAAACAGGCAATTTTAGTGGTCGTACTTTGATGGGCACATCTGCCCCCGATCATATGTTTGCAGCCAGGCAATCTAGTTCACCATTTCCAAAACTTTTTATACCTATTAGTCATTTATACCAAAAAAAGTAAATAATAGTGACAATAAAATAAAATAGGACTGAGATTTAAAAATACCAGAATTGCCTTTTAAGTGGTTTTAAGTTGGGACAAATTTAATCAACCCTGTCTGTCTATGTTACATATATTCAGCATGACGTTTATTTAGAATAATATACTGTAGTCAGTCCCAGACTCACTGTTTTAATGGCTGTCATTCCTTCAAATAGAAATACTCTAGATTTCTCATCCAGCATTTACACATTTTCCCAAAATTTTAGCTTGACATAGTTGGTATCTTTGCATTCATGAGTTTGACCAGAACCATGTAAATAAAGTTTCGTGACTTTGAACAATAGCTGCTTTTGCATGGACCCTAATATTCATGTAAGCACCTCAGCTGGAAGAGACTGACCCAATCTGGTCTGAATTTTCATCTGAGTTGAGAGAGGTGGTGTAAACCTTTGATAATTAATTCAATAGGAAAACATTTTCACCCTAATTATCATGTAAACATTTAATGTAACTGCAGCTCGTGTTTGGTGGTGCAGCATGAGTTTAATAACAGGCTCGCTGGGGATTTAAGATGTTCATGTTATGAGATAAAAAGGAAAAAAGAGACATGTCCAATTTTCTTTCAATTCATGGCTTAAGAGCATAATTATCACATTATCCCCAGCAGGGATCATGTGTGCGTGATCAACAGACCTGCATCTCGGCCAGAACTAATCTTGCATACTGCTGCACCGATCAGACTGATTCTTTTGTGCACGTTCATGACTTCATGCTGAGGAACCTCTGTGATTCAGCATTCTTGAAAGCCTTTTTTATCATGGCTCCAAGCCTTCGACAGCGTTGCCCACAGATGTTACGTTGTCAGGCCGTCCCATTCTTGTGAAGGCGATATCTCAAGAACACCTCGGGGGGATTTCTTTAAAACCAGCAACAAATGAAGTCAAGGGTGAAGTGATTAGATTTTGGTGGTCAGATGTCAGTTTGAAATCTTGCTTCAGCCAGGAAAATCGTACATGGGGTAACTAATTAATAATTAATTGTTAATGTTGCTGGTTGCATCTGGCAGTTGTGGCGGCACTGCAGTAGGTGCTTCACCATCTAGTTTGCGTCTGAAAATGAATGAGTTTGTGCTCAAAACTTAAATAAACTCCTTTTTATTAGCGATGCAGGTCTTAGTTATGATTTAAAATATTCTTGAGTAAACTAACGTGGGTTAAGATCAAAGATCACAAATGTTTTATAAGTAATTTATTGTATTTATTCGCACTAAATGACCATTGACTGTTTGTTTCTGTTCTGTTTTATGTAAATCTCTAATCTACATTCACCACAATGCTACACGTGCAGCATTATATAGACTTTATACGGCAGATTCTTAATCCACAGATAAAAAACAAAGAGAAGAATGAAGTCATCTGAATACATTATGGGAGGATTAGTAGGAATGTGGAAACTTTTCACACCTACTCTCATCTCTATTAGTTGCTTTTAATCTGAACAGTATGAAAGCGCATTGCATCCATTGCAAGTTCGTGCCGAGAAGAACGTCAGCGAAAAGGCTTTTAAAATGTAAATATAAGAGTGTGCGCTGTTAAGAAAGGAAATCAATTTCCTTGCTTCTTATGTAAATGTAAATAATCAAAATGTTGGCGGCTCTGTTGCATTATCAATCAGTTCTTGAATAGCAGTGTGCATAGACACCCTGAACACTGATAACATAATCTCTGTATCAAAGAATACACATATTCTTTGGGACCTTGTACATTTTAAAAGCCCAGTGTTTTGCTGCGCACGTTATTGACAGTTCAATTCATATCAGCCGACATCTCCTAAGCGCTTCATGCCGGATCAAGACTGCCGTGTTATCTGAATTGGAAGTGGGAAACTAAAGGAACCTGTCATGTTGCATTCAGAGGGAAGAGGTGTGTGCATCAGTGTCTGATGTATGTGCTGCAGAGATAACAGTCCCATGGTGGCATGCTGGGGCAACAGGAATATTCCTCTTCATCACTCCGGCGCTGCTACTAGTACTGTGACACAGATAATAACTGTTTATATGCAGCCCATCTCAAAGCAGCATCATCCTCTTAAAAGCTCTCAGGAAGCGATCTGTTCTCCTGCAGTACAGAGTGTCGGGTGTTAACATGTCAGATGTTGGCAAATAATGTTGTCAAATCTTTTATCTGTTCTTATCAGAACGATCCAACACCACCACCACCACCACAGTATATTTATTTATATTTTTCCTGCTTTACGTCCTCTTTCATGGATAAAATATTCATCCATAGATTCAACAGAGCAGCTCAACAATGAAGAGATTAATCCCAAAATAACATGACCGCCTCTTAAAAATACCCCAAATCATTCAGGATGATAAATCCTGTTGCATCTTTGCAAAAGAACAAACAATTTAAATGTTGTTGTACAGTGATTTGAAAATCTTTAACAGTGAGTGGTGTTTTAGAAAAGGGGTCATTTTCAGTTTCATTTAGCTTGTGAACAGCTACAGTATTTAAATCATCAGGAGGATTACATGTTTTTCAAAGCATAAAACTTCACATTGCACACGTTTTAGGAGTTTGTCTGTGTCAAAGGCCTTAAAATAAAAAAGGTGGTGGCAGTTTGTCTTAAAACAATAGGCTCAAAAGTTCATAAAAATTTTAAAACTCTGCAAAATTACATGAAAGTAGCAGCACACCCATTTACACCAGACAGACCATAAAATTAAAAATGAAGTTATGAAACTGAAAAGAGTGCTGCTGTTGCAGATTTCTGATTGAGTGGGTCTTGAATCCAGTTATGGTCCGCGATGTTGGACACACTTGGAAAGCACCACTCAAACATTTCTTTTAATGTCTGTAAGTGTTCAGCATGTACGGCACGCTTGGTGCAGCTGACGCTGTCTGGCAATGCCAAAAAACTGGGGTTCGCCTTGACAAAACATTTTTAAAAGATTTTTTGTAGGGTATAGAATTTGCGAAATGAACGTGAACAAAGTATTGATACAGTAAATTTTAAAAAATGTATAATTGTATATTATAATAATTATACATGTAACTTTGTATTGTATATATAACTGGTCACCGTTCACTTCAATTGTTTTGGATTTGGCTGCGACGCTGTTTTCTGCTGAAGCTCTGGGAGTGTTTTGTGAACTGGAGATCTTCACCCATCCTCACATCAGCACAGGGGCAAGTAGATATGGAGTAAAATTTCATTTTTGGGTGAACTATCACTTTAAGAGCCACTGCTGTAGGCTACATGTACAGACAGAAAAAAGGAAGCCCTTTAGGGAAAGACAAAATACACAATTAAATGCATTTTAACATAAAACCAAAAGAACTGTATCATGACATCGAGCTGAAATATATCCAGTCTCAACAAGTTTGTAAATCAGACAATGGAAAGTTGTGTCTAAAAAGGTATGAGACAAGATAACACTTTATTGTCTGTTTGTCTTGCATCATAAGCTCCAACAAGCATCAGTCAAGAGAATAACGTAATACATCATAAGAGAACATTTAAACATAGATGAGAACCTCAGCCTTGTGCGAGGACCACGTGTCCCACGCACCATTCATGTATATGTGGGCAGTGGGAGGGTGTAATCACAGTGCCTGTGATGTGGGTGGATGGAAAAGAGTTAATATGAACATTTTCATATAGAAAACTAAATTAAACACATTTCTCTGGGCTTTAGAGACCCTGGATCATATTAAACTCCTGTGTAATTCATTGATTTAAGCCATTTTTAAACTATTTGCTTTTAACTGGTCTTTAGTGCTGAGGTGTGTCAGTTCTGTCTGTTTCTTTGTTTGTTTTTATCAAATCTATTTATTTATTTTATTTATGTATTTATACTAATGTCCTATGCACCATGTGGCATCATTTTGTGTCACCATGAATTAATGTCGACACAAGAATGAGGAAGTTTTTGTCAGAGTAACATGATGGTTCACATATTAAATGCAGTTTAACATATTTTAAGCTTAAATGTAATATGAACTCAAGCATATTTATTTCCATGGAATTCCAAGTTTGTAAATTACACAAGTTTTTTTAAAATATAAATCATCGGTGTAGACAAATAAATTCATGAGGAGTTGTGAATTATTAAATATGAAATTAGTAATTATTTTAATCACTTATTTTAAAAATGAACACAAGTGGAAACAAAGTGTTTTGAATTAAAAGGCGGAAGGACACTGGAAATACTGATAAAGAGACGTATGACTTCTGAACGATTACGTGTTGAGGCCGACCGAAATACTTTTTCTATGAACATAATAAGGGAATGTTAATGTTGATACTGAATAAAATGTTCACTGACCACATGCTTTAATTGTTTCCCACCCATATAGGCAGTATTGCAATGAGCTATCCAGTCACAAATTAAAGATGTTTTTATTAATATTTAACTGAAATACTGATCATTCCCTCAGCAGTAAGTGTGCTTGCTTGTCTAAATCATTTTATTAATATACAAACATATTTTTTTGAAGATGAGGTTGGAAATAAGGAAATGATTTGCTCAGTTTTTGTGAGTTCATAACAACAAAAAGTCCAAACCACACGAAATAAAAATGTAACCACGTAAATTGAGCTAAACATTCCTTAAAAAGACATTTAGAAGATGTAAAATTCAATTGTAGCGCCCCCATGTGGCCAATTGAGACCAATTTGATGAGGAGTTTATTTCACACAACAGTGTTTCACATCTCTGAGTTTTAGCATCTTTAAGGAAATGTGCACAGAATTAAAAAAAAAAACAAAAAAAAAACACCTCAACCCCCGTTAATAAATGCAGCCGCAGGTAGACTGATGAACGTTTCCTCGCGGGGCTCTTTATGAGTGACAGGGGACTCGGGCTCTGGGGTCCAAACACCCCTCACACCCACTTCACGTACGAGCCTGATGTGCTTTGTATGAACGCGTGTGATTTCACAAACATCTGCCTTAATGAGTCTTCCCCCACACTTCTCCCCTCAAACTTGTGATTGACTTGACTATAAAAAGTAGATGAAACTGTAAATCATGAGACGTATTGTAAAATGTACTTCTGTCTTCCCTTGCTCTGTAATGAAGCAGTCATTATGATTATTTTATAGGACTGAAGTTTTTAAAAACTACAAGAATGCATTACTCTGCATAATGAACAGATGTTGTGGCAACAAGCACATACATTATGCATAAAAAATTATTTCAATTTTGATTGTAGACGCTGATTTATTGAGACAAGTCTAGCTTACAACAGTAATGGATTTAGGATGTGCTTTTGTTGTGTTATTTCCATAATTAATAATATGGAGGCAGCACATTATATATGCTTTGTATTCATAAAGATGAGAGGGCTTGAGTTATAACAGATAAAATACTGCTTGCTGAACTTTAAAACCACACCAGATTAATTATACATAAAACTTAAACCCTTTTGAATGAAAAATAAGGAAAAAAATTCCCCTAATGTCTTACTGCTTGTTGTCTGGGGTTTGATATGCTGAAGAAAAAGAGCATAACTGATAAGATGAAATAAAATGAAGGAAAAGGGAAGATAATTAGCACGACATGATGTACTGTACGACGACGGGAAATCACCCCTAAAAACAAGGCAGCAGGCTGGTCCACACAGTTTTTTATGCTCCATGTAGACACATGAGGAAATATATTTAGACCGAATGGGACTAACGTGGGAGGGCAGATGTTTCTACTCTGTGATGGTCACTCTCTTGCTGGAGCTTAAATTTTCTCACATGTTCGGCTGTAAAGAGTGAGTCCGTCTAACACCAAAACAAATCAAAACACTGCAATATTTATATATTTGCAGTATTATGAACTGAGTTTCTGTGGTGACATTCTTGGTGAAAAATGCTGTACAAGTTAGCCACTGTTAAACCGAACATTTCCTACTAATTAAAAGCGTTTAACTGGTAAAAGTACGTGTTCGTCAGTGAGCTTAGCACTTAGCACGCTTACTGCTAGTCACCCTATTGACACAGCGGCCATTTGCCGCTGCTCTCAGGGTGGGAAGCTCAAACATGTACTGCTATGTTCCAGGTTTGTGAGTCATAAAAGTAGGGATTCAGACAAATTGTTATAATTTTACTGCTTACCAATTGATCAGCTACTGAAAAGAAAATCTGGAGGAGACATATATTGAGCTAAAACGACATATTTGATAACCTGTTAGCTACCATTAGAGTTAGTGTTCAACCACCTCCAAGCTAACGGTGCCGTTTGATAGCATTACATGATACAAACGGAAAGACGTATATTAATTCTGAAATCAAAGCACATATTGGGAACATTGATTTCAGACTTAAAGTAGGATGAACTGAATGTAAGCAAGCTTGCAACATAGAACTATCAAACAGCAGTGTTAGCTAGGAGGTGGCTGAATGCTAACGCTAGCAAATGCTTTATCCAATATGTTGTTTTACCTGGAAATTTGGCCCAGTGTCGCTCAAGAGTTTCAGTAGCTGGTCAAACCGTGAAATGATAAAGATTTATCAGATTCCCTCGACTTTCAACATGGACCTTAGCAGTATAACATTTTGGTGACAGCATCCCGAACCCGAGCGTGACTTCAGAGGAAAATGGCCGCCCTGTTGTAAATTGTTCATCAAAAACGCATCTACAAAACAATGGCGATTTTCTACGTTTTAAAACACATTTGCTGTTACCACCAGTACCAGGACTGAAATCTCTGAGAAATCCATTTTAAATAATAATAATACTAATAATAATAAGACAGGAAATATTCTGTGTTTTTCTTGACAATGAATTGATCCTATTGACAAGTGTTGTCCCGGTTGTTTTTGGCATTTTTCTGTCCTGGCTGCAAATTCTCGTAAAAACGGTTGTTGCCCTGAACCTTCCACGATGATTTGCGGTGCTGCTCATACTGATGAAAATCCCACTTTTCATGCAGTGTAAACCAAAGCCTGATATAGCATATTCCTCCATTCACTTTGTTGTCCAAAAAACAATTAAAAACACATTAATGAGCCACATTGTTTACGGCTCCTTAACTTTTGAATACAAAGATGTATTAATGCACACCTGAAAATAGTTCCAAATACTATTCACTCCTGTTGCAGTAAGTTTTGCTAAAAACTATAGAGCCCAGCTGGTTTAGGAAATCAATTTGCCTTTAGAAAAACAAAGTATGTGTTTGTGTCTGTTTTTAAAGATTTACGTCAGGACCAAATTTGAGGACAAACCAAAACACAGAATGACACCAGCCTTGTCCTTTATGAGCAATCACCCGTTAAAGGAAAGAACAGATAATTTAATGCAGGTAGATGATGATCTTATAATTAGAGTTTCAAATGAATGATGTTAATGAGAAATTGTGACAAATGTGAAACACATTTTCCGAGAATATTTTGAACTTTGACCCTTTTTGTGCTCAACAAATAAACATGAACTAAAGCTTGTTTTATTTGAAATGTTTAATGACGGTTTTGTCAGAAGTTCATCAATCATTTGACCCAAGATTTTGTTCTTTTATTATTTGTTTCAACATTTCACAAATAAACAATTGCCATGCCAACTCGCAGATCTTCTATAAGTGTTATTTAGTGATTTTCTTTAAGTAAGCAAGTTAGAAAAGCCTGTAAAATAATATTTTGACCAAGTTATTCTAAAACTCTAAATGCTAATATATGCTAAAAATATTAAACCCACGATAACCCATTCATAGTCGTAATTAAAATTACAAAGCTAACCAATGTATCCATCATATAGGAGGGGACACAACACCAACTGGCTGATATCCAACATTTAATGAAAGTAATATCAGACTGATAAATTAATACTTGGCTGCATAGGGTGATATCTGTTGTTTCTGAGCTTTTTAATTTCTGCTGCACAAGCGATGAATTCCAATCACTTGAATATTAAATCTGCAGTTTTCTAATGGTGAAATGAATTGGTCTGACTGTGCCGGCTGTTTCTAAATGTCTTCACGCGGCTCCTCGTCCTTGTAGCTCTTCACGCGACCCGGCGTGACCCCGTTCGGGACTGACGTGTCCGACTGTGTCTCTGCTGGACGCATCAGATGCAGATGTCTCCCAGACGGAGCAGAACCTGGTGGAACAAGTCCAAGGTCTGGTACACGAGGAGGTACATGAAGTGGGACGGCGTTTGGCTCCACACAGTAGAATTAATGATTTGAAGACACATAGTTGGTGAATAATTGATTCCAGCCCCGAGGATGGTTAGGAGCTGAGTAAAAGACTAATAAATCATTTGTGGTGCTGCCAGTTGTCACTTTCAATTATTTCTGGGTTTGTGATAAACTGCTGCACCTGCCAGCTGCTGGTCCCACGATTCCTTGGAGCAGACAGTGACGACTTTACCCAAACTTTGCTCTCTGCCATGCCTGATGCAAACAGCTCAAGAAGCACGGTGTGCATACAGAGGGAGGAAACAAGTGAAATATAGACACAAGATTACTTATTAAAACCATTTTCACATCAGAACAGAGGGACATTTTATTAAAGGTATGTTATATGTAACATTTCTTGTTAAAAATGACTCAACCTGTGTTATATATTTTGTTGATTTGTATGCTTATTATTCCAAATGTTTTCCGCGATGTTCAAACCCACAGAAATCAGCACTTTTATTCAAGATAGTTTCACCAGTTGGGCTTCAGGCTTTCCACCAGATTTTGGACGCTGACTGCAGGGATTTTCTCCCATTCAGCTACAAGACAATTAGCAAAATCCAATGTTGGGGCCTGTCTCACCGTCAAAGGTACTCCCTGAAAACTCACACAGAGTGTTGTGTGCCCGATGCGCAAACCGCTGGCTCACATTGGCACATTTTTGATAACAAAATCTTTGCCTTAACCCCAAGATTTAACACTTCAAACAGAACTTATTCTCTTTTTTTTTTGGGTGATCATTGATTTATGTATTCTTAAACTGACCATCATAACATTATACTAGAAATATGTGCAACTAAATAGTGCTAAAATTTACTGACATTTAGATGGACTAAATTATGTACAACAACAAAAATCTACTCAGATATCAGATATCAATGCTTCTATCTTACAGAAATATCTTACAAGGCAGACTATCAATTTCCATGTATGTAGGTGTGAGACCAAAAATACAAATTATAGGAAAATATCAATATTACATTCTCCATGCAATAATACTTGACATGCATTAAATAATCTGACTGATTGTATGTAAAAACTGATCATATTATATGAATGTATTCGTAGCACGAACTGAGGAGTTTACAGAGATTTTAGAGTCTTTAGGGAGTCCCCCCAGTTAATAGCCATGTTTCCATCAACATATTTGTATTTTTTTGAAGTATTGCATTACAAAAAGTTGATGGAAACATCAAAATGAAGACAAAAATATTTCCTCAATTTTGCCCAAAAGCATTTCATGCTTGCTTGAGGTGGGTTTTGCCTTTTTCAAAAGAGATTCAGTGAGTCTGTGAAGATTCTCAGTCATCCAGGTCATGGTATTCGTAGAAAAGGTTGTGGTAGGCAACTGGACTTGGTTGAGATCTTGAAGATGTTTCACTTCTCATCCAAGAGAGGCAGAACTGAAGAAGTCTCTTGGATGAGAGGCAAAACGTCTCTGCCTATCACAACCTTTTCTGCAGAGATTCAGTGAACTTAATGGGAGATGGAAACCCTTTTTCTGTTTGGCGTAGCAAACATTTAACACACATGATGATACATCCACGCAGATCTGATGTGACCTTCCTTACATGAATATAAGAAACAAACAGAAATGTTTTATTTCAGTTGTGTTTTCTACACTGTTTTTCGACTGGCGCTCTTTCAGTACCTCATCTTGTTGCACCATCTTCCCCATCAACAGTATAATGGTTTTCCAACCGAAGAATTGACAACACCAACTGGTTATCTCAAAGAACCAACTTCTAATAATATCAGTAACTGATTAACATCTGAGTTTTCTCTGTTTCAGCTGCAATGGAGCCGCAGTCAGAGAGTATGTGTGATACAAATGTGTAGAGGATTTTACTAGCCAATGAGTGGGAAGAAATCAAGCTAATGCAAAAGTAGATGCTGGAAATAGTTCATCTTATAATGTTATCTTTCCTTTTCTCTTTCTGTCTGTCTTTGATTGATTGATTGGCTGACAGATGGATGGAAGCAGATTGATTGATTGAGTCGTTTTAAGAGCCTGCTGTAATGAAAATGTGATAATCTGCTAAATAAATAAATAAAATCATCTGTCTGTCACCTCCTCCCACAAATGACAAGTATAAATCTAACTGATTAACACTGTTGTGCATTCACATTTTACTTCCTGTTTATTTGAATATAACAGATTGCATATTGTAACATTATGAGAATGTGTCTGTAGGTGTAAAGATGTCTTTTTAATTCGGCGCTGCGGCAACACATTGCCATTGTTAACATATGTGAGACTTGTCAAAAATGCTTGTGTTTTGTCACATGTTTAAATGAGCCTAATGCACAATGTACTACAAGGAAGACCTTGTCAAGTGAATAATTACAGAGTTACGGATCACAAGCTCCTGCAGGCCTTCTCCCGGGAGCGAGGCTTGTCGAGGTAAACTAGGTGTGCTGCACAGTTCATGGTGATTGAATTAGGAATCTAAAAAACCCTCGATTGCACAAACACTGCTTTTATTCTGTGTTCTGTAAAGTGATTTGATCAATGCTGGTCTCTATTAGTCTTTCCACATGGGGCTACTACAGTCTGAGAACAGTCAGTGATTTGTAATTGCAGAGATCAGTGGTGATTTTTTTTTTTTTTTTCTTCTCTCAGTGGCTTTGGAACATTTTTTTTTTAAATCATTATACCTCAAACTGTGTGAAATGCTCTCCAACTATGAGTAAACACATTTGTACATTGAAATCCATATATATCAAGACTCAGATGCATATAAACTCAGTGGCAACTGTATTAGGTAGACCTGTACAATCCTACGCAACTCAACATAACTGTTATACTATAAAGTGTTTTTTTACATTGTACAAAAATCTTTATTTAGTTTAAACAATTTCCAAATTTTAATAGAAACAATCAATTCATAATAGTAACAGTGATAGTAACAATAATGATAACACAGAAAGCTAATTATTAATTATAACTAAAAGTGCTCTCAGTTGTTATAATGTTCAGTTTTTCATCATACGAGGGGTTAATTAAATGATACATGATACATTTAAGCATGGAGTTGGTGGTGATGCTTTGCTTATGTAAATGGGATGGACAAAATATCAGAACAATGCAGTTTGGTATGTAGTTGTTTAGAGATAAAAGGTTATATAATCTGTACATTTAAATGTGCGTACATTTTGTTAAGTTGATGCATTTCATGTGTTCTAATGTACATACTACCATGCCATTTAGTATGACAGAAAAAAACAAAACAAAGATGTAGTATGCCCAACTTTATAGTATGTCAGATGCCAGTATGCAACCCAACATGCTTTTCTAGTTATTCTGACCCAAAATCCTCTGCACAGTGGAAGATGCGTCACATGGACTGAGCCGTCGAGACAGATGACAGCTCATTAGCTGCAAATTGCATACTTTTTCTTTTCACTTCAATTTTTTTTTTACAACAGGCCACGACAGATGTATCAACAAGAGGGTCAAATTTCAAGGTGTAATATTATGACGAAGTACTATGTCTGTATGCAGCTGTATAAATACTGCGTGCAACAGTATGTACTCTGTGGGGAAGCTGCAGTACACACTAAAAAGAGAAAAGCAATAGTATGTGATCTGGAATGCAATGTTGGTAAGTGATCCCATGAGACTTTTAGCAAGGCAACTCTGAGGACACCTATCTGGCTGAAGGAGGACACTTGTTTCACCTGCAGGTAATGAACTGATTGGCACTTCACTGTTGGTGACAGCTTTAAAGGACAGATCCCTGAGGGTAAATGGTTATAAAAAATGATTATTGTACACTGAGGAAGTTTTTTCCCCTGCATACAAACCGAAAGAGTTTATTAAGTGCATCCTGACTGGAAACTCCTTTTGTATCTCCTGAAGGTAAGTTCTCCTGAGCTCTATTTTGTCTTCTGTTGCAGTGTTTTGTTCCTTTGCTATCTTAGTTTACTTTTTGATAACAAGAAAACAAATTGAAAGGACCAAAATCCAAAGACCATAAAGCTCTATTTTTGTCCAGAAAGAATGAAAAATACACCAGTGAGCCACACTCTCAATCCCATACACATATTATATGTAGATGCCGCATTGACCACTGCAGCTCAGTGTTGTGATACGTCAGTGTTGCTGCTATATTGATCATAACAAGACTGGCCTGCAAACTAATACATACAAACAGAGGAGCTACATTCTTTCTGGATTCAAAAAACACATTTATTTCAGCATTTTCAGCGAGTCATGTGAGATTAAAGGGTTTACGATCTTCATGGAATAGGAAAAAAAAAGTTGTCTTTTAACTTCACGTAGATCACGAGCCCATGAGAAATATACATCATAGTGATTTTGGTCCAGAAAAAAATGCAGCTCCCTCATTTACTTGTAGTGGCCAGTCCTGATCAGACCAAAATGGTGATGACGTTGAATATCCTGTCTATTCTTGTCATAACTGCAGGTAATGAAATAACTGGCATGTCTTTGTTGGAGACAGCTTAATAAAAAATGACCCCTAAAGCTTAATGACTGATAACAAATAACAAGAACAGACAAAAAAACAAAAAAAAAAAAAAAACTGAAATATATTTTTTTGTACTAGATACAGCTCTGTGCCATAGAGCTCCATTGTTGTCCAAAAAATATTTTAAAAAATACAACACTTGTTTTGCTTCATTATGATGAACTTGGACAGTATTATTTTGAGTCAGTCCCACATACACACCATCCTGCTGCTGTAAATATTCACTCAGAGCACCAGATGTATATTAATCTGCAAGTAAAGTCCCCAACAAGGACACCATTTCCTTCTCCTTAATATTTACTCTAAACTAAATGTCCAACTGAATCTTTTTACGAAGATGAATATTTGTGACGTGTTTTCCAGGATTTTGGTCTTTAGCCTGAGCTTAGCTCGACTATAGCATTGTTGTTTTTACTCTTTTGGGGGGATTTGTTGATAATAGAAAACTATATAGAACAAAACAACAGACCGATTAAGTTTTGTTTTTAAATTAATTGTCTCTGAGATCATTTGTTAATCTTTTCAATTCAATAAATACTACTTTTTTCCTATCAACAAAAACATGCCCTGCTTCATCAACATGTGGCAACAATGACGCTGAAGAGCGCCTCATCAAAACACAATCCTGTACTGTGGCACATTTCACACACACAAATACGCTCTGCTCAGCGTTGGTGGCGAAGCTCCTGTTGAGTAATTGCTATTTTGGTTGTATGGCGGAGTGATAACATCACATTTGACAGCTGATAGAGAGCAGGGAAGCGTTAAGCAGACAGTGGTGGAGTGTGGTCCATCTGTGAGGGGGAACGGAGAGACGCAGGCAGAGTGTGAGGCGGCCCCTCAGGGCCTCCAGGCAGCTCAAACAGCATTAGCGAGAGGTGTCCCTGCCTTTAGCGCAGCTTTCACGCCTCACTCCTCTTCCAACGCAAATCAGAGGCAACACAAGTTATCCATTTGAGATATTGAGTCGATATGGAGATAACGCCTGCACTTATGAGCCACGGTCATGAAAGGGATCAGCAAGGGACCGACAGCCGGTTTATCTGTCTCCCACATTAGAGCGAGCAGACACTCGCTCCGGGTGGCATGAAATATTAAAAGGATAACCTCGTTTTGCAAACTGACCAGAACAAAGTTGTCACATGTGTCCTCGGGTCGGGTGAGGTCTCTGACTTATTGATTGTCTCTCCTTTGTTGGTTTCTGTCGGGATCCATGACTCGAGATCCTCCCTCTGAGGCTTCTCTCTCATCTTATGAACGATGACCTCTTTGCAGTTTTTCTATGAGGACGGATTGTTTTCTTTTTAGCAGCTGAACAGCTGCACTGAGTGAAGCTTTCTTTTTCTTTTTCAACCCTTCTTACTGCATTTGATGATGACCTGCAACAAAGAAATGATCGTCTTGTTCAGTATAACTTCTGAAGCAAAATAGACAGACAGACAGAACTTGTAGGTTCATCAGAACTTTAAAGGACCAGCGTGTCTAAACTAGTGGCATCTAGAGGTGAGCTTGCAGATTGCAAACACCTTGTCTCACCTTCCCATTCCCAGCGTGTAGGAGAACAGACAGTGACAAAAAAAATAAAACTCATGAAAAATCCAAAAGGCCAGCCAATGTTTGGTTTGTCCTTGATTTGCAAATTTTGTGTATTTTTCTTAACGAGTAGTTGAACAATCAATAATCGATTAACCGTTGACGATTAAAGGATAGAAAATATATGTCTTGAATCTTCTCGCAGCACATTCTTTATGTGAAACATTACTTTGTGAAGCAGAAACAGTAAGAAAAACCAAACCATGAGCTCCACAGAAATGGTGCATAAAACATAGTTTGCAAGTTAATTTATTTTTAATCTTCTAAAAATCCTAACAAAGATTAATGATTAACACCCCTGTTTTTTCAATTTTATCTACCACAGAAACGTGGAGGGTGCAACATGGCAGGCTGAGAAGAAGAGGACCAGTTCGCCCTGTAGATTCTGAGGTAACAAAAACACAACAATTCTTGTTTTCCATCTCCACTATATTCTGCCAATTGGTCCTTGTAAAACTTACAGACTGGAGCTTTGAAGAATCGTTAAAACCGGGTTGAAAAGCAGGGTTTCACTTTCAGGTCTGTTGCTCGTGTGACCACACCCACCGATGATGTCACAGCGTACTGACCACGCCCCGGAGGACACGTCTACATCACAACGGCAAGGTCAGAAGGTCGGCAAAAACAAGATTTTCAGTTGTGGGAAATGTATGTATGGATATGTATTAAGAAAATTTGATTTCATTCACAGAATTGTTATATATGTTGGGAAATACACTCATTTGCTTCCTTGCCATCACTTTCTTGACTGCACTCTACTGTGTCAGATAGCCCTTGCAAGCTGTTAGCTTAGCTTAGCATAAGATTTTGAGCAAAGGTTAAACAAAATGCCTACCGCTATCTCTAAAATTTACAAATTAACATGTTATATGTTGCTCCTTTTATTCAGAAGTTAGAAACTGACAAGTTGCTCATTTTACAAGGGGTCATGTGTTGGTATTAATTCTTGGCTGGTTACCAAGGAAACTAAAAAAGACTCCAGGTAGTTACCGTGAGTCACCGTGCCTGGCTAGAAAATTGTTATATTTAGCGTAAAGACATAGTATTGACCTTCCTATCTAATTCACAGCAAGCAAGCAAATAAGCTTAAACCCTAAAATGTTGAACTATTCCTTTAAAGTTCAGGGAGGAACCTGTCCCATATTTCCAGTGGGTCGTCTGTCTGGTTGATACACAATAGAGTACAAAGAGTACTCTGAAAAGACTTATGTTAACTGTTTTACTGTCACATCATTCAAAAACATACACAAATAGAAGAAGAAGGACACAAAGACAAACATATTGTGTATCATTAGTGACAAATGCACTGAATAAAGATATGACACCAGTAATTGAGGGTGATGGAGCAGATATTTGAGCACGCTTTTTATTCCTCAATGTTTCAAGATGTTGTGTTTATTGATCGAACTTGTCAGAATGTGACTATAGCAGAGGTCACCAAAGTACACACATTCTTAACTAAGGTAGAAGTTGTGTAAAAAGTAGAAGTACTGATTCAACTTCTTTATTAAAGTAAAAAAGTATAAATGTAAAAAGTAGCTCTCTCACATTTCTACCAGCTGTTTCTGTGCAAAGATAACTGAACATCATGTAAATATAATTCAAAGACTATTAGACGAGAACACACTTCAGGTCTAATTCATCTCTATAGGATGCCATAAGCTTTTGTTCAGCCTCAACAGAAGCTTTTTATCAAAGTTCTTTGAATCAAGGCAATAAGGTCTGAAAATTAGTCCTGCAGTGCAGGTGACAAACTCACTAGACACCTTTAGTCTGTGGTTGAGTCTCCCTTTCTGTTGTGTCTGATGTGTATGATATGCACTGATGGATAAACCAAGGAATCGTTCCATCCATTTAGTCTGAAATCAGTCTTGATATTAGTCAGTAATTCCCCTCAAAGACATTAAAACTCAAGTAACGTTTTGAAAATGTGAGAAGTAGAAAGTGCAGATATTTGTTGGATAGTTCAGTTTTCAAACATAAAAAACAACCGAACAAAACATAAAATGCCTCCATACAGCTCGTCTGGTGTAATCCAACTCTCCTAAAGCCCCGACATGCCAAGTTGACTTGAAAGACGTCACTAACACCACGTTTTTAGCCTGAATCTTCACTGTAGATCTTTAGCTTGGAGCCGTGTTCACCTCCTGCATGTGTGAGTGAACAGAGTGTCGGGGATTTAGTAGACTTGGATTACACCAGATGAGTAATATGGAGGAATTTTATGTTTATTTTAGGTTGTTTTTTACATTTGGACAGTGTTTTGTGGACCAAGAAACTAAACCCGACCTTCAATCGGCATGAGAGTGAGAAGATAATGACTGAATTTCAATTTTACGATGAACTATCCCTTTAAATGTAAGAGTAAAAGTAAAAAGTAGTTGAGTAATGATCAAATAAAGTACAGATACCTGAAAATTCTACTTGAGGACAGTAACTGAGTATTTGTACTTTGTTACTTCCCACCTCTGGAATATATCTTAACAGTGTGACGATAGATTGTAACATATAGTTTATACATGCAGTTACTTCAGATATTTAAGAGAAGCCTTTCTGAAGGGCAGTTTTTAGAGGCACGTGATCTGATTCACAGTGTTCACTGCTGGCAGAAGTTCAGCAGCAGCACTGCGAGCTGCCAGAGCAGCCGTCCACGTGACCGGCTGGGAAGCGTTGACGGAGCTGATGGTTTTGGAGTGAGTGGCAGCCGAGGAGGGTGAGGTGGAGGGGCTGCGAGTAGAGGAAGTAAAACGGAGGGAGGGGGGGGGGACTGTGTTTTGGGGGAGGAGTTGGTGGGCAGTGTTTTGGGATCTGCGAGGAACAACAGCGTTGCTCCTGTGCGTCTGCTCCCTGACACTTCCCTAATCTGATAACGGATGAGGACAGGTTGCCTTCGCTGTACCTGGCAAGTACCTTCCCCAACCTGCACAGGCGGATTTCGGCGGATAAGGCCAGGCTTGGCAAATGCCGGCATCCTCTGGAGAATAGTTAAAGGGTGATTAATCATTGTTTAGGCGTGGAATGCGCGGGGAAGAATGGGAAAGCGGCGTTCCACACCTCTGAAGCAATTAATCCCTGTGATCTCCACCAGGTTTGTCTTGTAGATAAGTCAGGGTACAAAACTGTTCCTAATTTATCAACCCACTCATGCCATCCAGCATAAAACACACAATTTATTTCCAATCATTTATAGTCAAATTTTAAAAAGAGTGACTTTGCCACATCCAAGTGTGCCTTATATTAGCTTCATATAAACTAAGTACCCCCAGATTACAATGGGAATCTTGTTTTATTGTGCACATCTGGTGGAGTCACAATGCATTTTCACATTCACTGTCTGAATTTTTGAGTGATTGTGGCATAAATCATTTTGCTAATCAGAAACATAAGTGACATGAAGGCATCTCCCCTCTTGGAACAAAGGAACAACATATGGCTCTAAAAGCACTCAGGTCTTTTATTTCCAAGGTATATAACCTGTGCATAAACCAATATTATTGGACTGATTTGCATTTTTCTTTCATTCTAGGCTCTTTTTCAGATCTCATATCTTTGCAGATGACTTCAATAATGGATAAGAAAAGCATTTCTCCCTCGTTATATATTTGATTCTCAACTTGAGTGCAGTTAAGCAAAACATAAGACTCGGCTCGATGGTTTGTTGCAAGGTGAATTATGGCGCCGCACTTTGTGATTTGAGGAGAACACAGACCAGCGCACGCATGATAGCTTTATGTAAATATAAGAACCACCACGAAAAGTACAGTTCCTCCCTCTAATAAACTGCATTAACAGATGAACCAAAAACGACACTGATATGACAAGATGAATTCCTTTATTACGAGTGGGTTCTCTCCGGATCTCTCTGCATTGCTTCCAAATCATATTTGCCTCCTAAAATGGGAGGGGGGGAGACACACATTCTTGCCAATAATAGTAAAATGGCTCCTGTTTTAATTGCATCATTACGTACCCAATATCAGCAGCCTGCCTGCCAATATCAATATTGCCATAACATGGGTGGAATATAGATGACCCAGGGTATGCGTGGGTCTTCCATGAGTGCCTCCATGCCAGACTCATCCCATTGCCCGCTGTGCAGGGAATGGGAATGTAGGCCGGATAGCAGCTCGTCTTTCTAATGTCCCCCCGTATTCCCTTAATTGCTGACGGATCTTGTTTGGATTTTGATGGCGGCTTGGAATCTGTGGTTGCTACACATAGGAATTGATAGGCCTTGAGGGAAACATCATGTTACCCGCTACGTGTGTGTGTGTGTGTGTGTGTGTGTGTGTGTGTCTGTGTGCGCGTCCGTGTCTGTGTGTCTGCATCTGTCGGTCTGTATACGTGCAGAAGTACTGTAGAACCAGAGGACTCTGCACGATGCGTACATACGCTACACTCCCAGAAACAAAGGTGCTAACGAGAACCATAAAAGGTTCTTTGGCTTGTCTCCTTATAACCATTTTTGTTTCTTGATAGAATCTTTTATAAAGGTTCCACATAACATAAAGAGTTACACCTAGAACCATCTCTGAAAGGTTTCACCCAGAACCCCGTATGATTGATTCTATAGAGAATCAGAATGGTTCCACCTTAAACCCTTGATGGAGGTTCTATCCAGGACCATTCCACCTTCTCAAGGTTTTATCTAAAACCCGGCCATGAGGTTCTACCAAAAACCCTTTCATATTCCAATGGTTTTATCACACATTCAGGGGGTTCTACCAAGAACATGTTTATATTCTAAGAGTTTTGTTTAGAACACACTGGGGGTTTCTACCAAGAACCTTTTCATATTCCAATGGTTTTATCACACATTCAGGGGGTTCTACCAAGAACATGTTTATATTCTAAGAGTTTTATTTAGAACAAACTGGGGGTTTCTACCAAGAACCTTTTTATATTCCAAGGGTTTTATCTAGAACACACTTGAGAAATTCTAACAAGTACCAAGGTTTTTCTTAATCTAGAACACAACCAAGAATTTCTACTGAGAACCTTTTTGTATTACAAGAGTTTTATCTAGAACACACTCAAGGAGGTCCTGAGAACCTTTTTATATTAAAAGGGTTTTATCTAGAACCCACATGGGGAGTTCTACAGAGAACCTTTTATATCCAAGGGCTTTTTATTGATCTAGAACACAACCAGGGGGTACTACTGAGAACCTTTTTATAATAAAATGGCTTTAACTAGAACCCACCCTGGGAGTTCTTGAGAGAACCTTTTTATATTAACCTTTGACAAAAGAGTTCTTTGAGGATTTCAACAATCCTTGAGGAGCTATTTCTTCCAAAGAGGGTTCTTGTTGGAAGCTTTAGTCTTGCAAACAACCCTTGACTTTCTTCAGAAGCAGGTGGTTCTGGGTGGAACCTCAGCCCTTGAGATAGAACCCTTATTTCTAGGAGTGTAGGATGATGTAAGTAATATAAACGGGGGTCAGCGGGGTCAAGTAGGCTGCAAGGGACACAGACAACAGCTGGTTAACTGACGACGAGAACACGCGGGTTCTTCTAAACATGGCTGTACGAGCTTTGACTTCTCAGGAAGAGCAAATACATCTATAGACCCGACGAAGGTAAAAAAAAAAAGAGTCTGTTTTGCATTTCTCATCCAGCAACACTGCACATATGGCACCGCAGCAAACTTAACAATTAGTAACTGCTTTGATGAAGGAAAATTACATCTTGTAGGTCCCACTTCGAATGCACTTCACATATCCATATTAATGCATTCAGGACTGGAGAGTGAAAGATAATTTTCCTGTTTAAATATTTCATTCTAGCTTAAAACTTAGCCCGTAATTAGAGCTCCCTAATGGCAAGAGCATCCAGTTTGTCCGTTTTAATTAGATTGTTGTTTAACTATTAATTATGTATCTTTGTGTCATATAGTTTTGATGCTAACAGATGGTGCAATGGTTAGTGGCTGAGCAGGATTGGGTGATGATTTATTTACCTGCACTCTGTTAGTAAGATCCATACTCTTACTTTACTGCAGTTGATCTCTGGATTACCAGGTTGTACTCACCTGCTGTATTAAAACAATACAGGACCAAATATACACATGTATAAGGTAGATACTGTGTACACAGTCCTGCATCTAACAGTTATTTTCATTATTGATTAATCTGTTGATGATTTTCTCATTTAAGTATTCATTTATTTAATCTATAATTTAAATTATATAAAACAGAATGTTAGAAAAGCTGGAATTACTGCTTGAAATAATTCTTCAACTATTAATTGTGTATCACAATAGTTGCAGATTTCTTTCCTGTTGTTTTTTGTATTTAATCAATGTGCAGTCCCTGTGTGCTTCAAGGCAGCATTGTGTTCCATGCTGTAACTCCTGCATTATTATATACCACCGCACTGTTGAGTTGCAGTTTAAATCTATATTAAAAACAGAGGGATGTTAACATGGTTCACAGACTGGAAAGCAGAAATATGCCAATCAATCTAAAACACCAAATTAATAGTAGTATTTTGACTCCTTCAATTTCCCTGCATGAGATCAATAAAGTTTATTGTCTGATCCTACAGCTGAACTGTTGTTAATAGTTTTGGGAGGGGAATAAGCTCTGATGAATTTCAACCTTCTTTCTGTTTAAACTCATTCATGCTGAATTGAAGATGAATTTAAAACTTACATTGCTGTATTTTAACCTATCACTCAGTAAATAATCAATAATCAAAGTTGAGGCTTTTGTATAATTGAAATTATATAATACAAAACTGACTAACAGAAATCTGCAGCGCCCCACCTGCTTGTTTACAGGAAATGTTTAAAGACACCCTACAGTGAAATATTTTATGTTTACATTGTTTCTAATTGAAACTGATTTTTTTCAAATGTGCTGAATTCATTTCTTTTCTCATAAAACACTGAAAAGCCCTGTTGAAAAGACCCACTCAGAAATTCATTCCGTCTTCATGCTACTACCTGTGAAAAACTCGACAGGGTACCTTTAATTAAATGGTGCACTAAATAGTCTTTCTCCATGTAAGATGTTTTGGTTTTAAAAACATAAAGTGTCTGATTTGTAGAAAACAGATTTGGGTCACTCCCATCCTGCAAAGTGAGTTAGAACTAACTTCAACTAATGTAACGTATGTAACATGAAAACAGTTTGCTTGTATATGGCTGAGAAGTATTATACTACTCTGAAAAAATCCCAACTTACTTTGAAAAGTTAGACAACAGAGATATGATGAAGTGCACTGTGTGCTGCTGCTGCTGCTGCCCTGTTAATGACAATGAAGATGAATTACTTTTCTCCAAAAGGGGCAAACAGCGCCACCAAAATCCTAAATATATTGCATCCATTGGGATGAGAACTACCATAGAGACTCAACATAAAAAAGTTAAGGGAGTAAGCTCTACTTTTGTTGGTTCGACCCTGAGGACAGTGTGCATGGACCCTTGATGAGTTTTGGGCCCCGGTGCAGCACAACGATTGCACAGCCAATACTAGTGTCAGTGATTAGAGAGTGCAGACCTCCACCGAGGCGAATAGTCGAGTTTTCTATAATATGCAAATTATGCTAGCCCATAATAACCTTCAAATAGACCTAATTTAGTTATATCAACTTGGAAAAACTGTTTGGGTAATTTAGACCAGTGTTTCCCAAACTAGTAGAAATGACAAACCCTCGCGACCCAAGTCACAATAAACCTCCGTTAATTCTGGGTGGAGTTCATTCCAGCATAAATGAACATTCCTGACTATTTTTACTGCCATTTCTGCACCACCAAATATCATTTTGACACTTTATTGAAAACATACACACCTGTTAAAACTTTAGAAATGAGAAATAAATTCATTGAGGCTGAGTTGACAGGCCATCTCACTGTTTTTATTTCCTCTGATCAGGAAAAAAACATCAGACATTTTAGCCGACTTCATAAATAAGACAAAATAAGTAGATGGAATCGACAGGCTCTTGTTGTATTTCCTCTCTAGACACAATTTAAATGCTTTATACTGCAGACATAAATCTTAAATTTGCAGAATTTCCTCCATAATATTATTTATTTATTTGGGGACCCAAATAAAATCTCTTGTGACCCACCTATTCTTTACAGATCTGCTGCATTTGTTTCTGCAGTGATGTTTAGGGTGGCTGTTATGTTTTGTTGTGTGTTTAGTAGCTTCACATCATTCACTTTAAATTATGATGGGTTTGCACATTCGCAACAAATTTAATTTTGCCATAGACACCCGTGTTGCCACTGACGTATCTCACAATGTTTACAAAAGTGAAAAATAATTCATGCATCCGCCCCATGATTCGGATCTGCTCCAAAATTTAATGGGTTTCATGAAAATCGGGCCAGCAGTTTTTCTGTAATCCTGCTGACAGACAAACAGACAAAGCGAATCGAAAACATAACCTCCTTGGCGAGGGTAATTATACGTACTCAAGGTGTCAAAATGAAGAGAACTCCATTTTGCAGCTTTTGTGTCTTTTTTTTTTTTTTTGCTGTAGTAACAAACATGTGAACATGTGAAGCCTTACAGAGCAGTGAGTTCATTTGTTTCTCTCAGCATGGGTGACCTGAGTGAGTGAACGAGAGTCAAACTCACAACCTGGCAGTGTCGCCGTGACGCTCTAGCAGGACCGGTGCACAAACTTCACGCACTGCCGATCTTTTGACCTTTTTAACAGTCTGTCAACAACTACACGAGACCCCTGTTTTTATTCTAAAGTTGAGTCATGTTTTTCCGTTTGTGTCTCGGTGTTTTGTTGCACCCGGTTTGACTCTAGGCTGTACATTTGGCTGACTGTTATTTGTTTTGTCTCCTGATGATGGGGGCCTGTGATTGATGGACGGGGTCCAGGACATCTCCGATCGACAGCTGTTGATAGCTCTGAAATCGAGAGCAGCAGTCGGAGCGTAACAATGAGCTCATTGCGCTCTTGGCTTGGTCGCCAGCCCAGCAAACCCCAACACTGGGGGGACTTCATGAATTTCAACTGGGGCCACAAATGTGAGTGCACATGGAAATTGTGCTGGGGTGAAGGGAAAGGGACTAAACTAGGAATATAGCCCTGATAATTACAATAATCACAGTAGAAGAAGAAGGAAAAGGAAGACAGGAAATGGAATACATAATGTCAGCAGTAGAATGTTCCTTGAAAGCACAAATATTTGTTAAATATTTTGTTTAGGGGACAGCAGAGACTAAATATAACTTCTGTATTTCTCTTTTTACACAGAGCTGCATTTATTTAGAGTAACCATATTTCATTGTGAACAATATACACATGTTGTCTACCAACAGCAAACGTTGTTTAAATTTTGGATAAATGAGTCAGATGCTATCAGAGTGGAAACTGATGTGACTTTTTCCCCTCTCTGTTGGAATGAAAGAAAAGATGCGAATGTAACGGTTGAATAAATCGACCACAAAACAAGTAAGTACTGAATATTTCTGGCGTGCGGCGCTCATTAATTCTTCCATTAGTCCTCCAGGCAGATGACCATGTTACTCTCAAATCCATTCATCTTATAAGGGCAGTTCACCCCCAAATCAAAGACACTTATTTTACCCCCTGACCTGTAGAGCTACTTATCCTTCTGGATGTCTTTGGTGTGAGCTGCAGAGTTTTGGAGATATCGGCCGTGGAGATGTCTGCCTTCCCTCCGATACAATGTGACTAAATGGCGCTTGGCTTGTGGCGCTCAAATCACCCAAAAAATACATCTGAAAAATTCAGAAACCTGTGTCTCTTTCCAAAAATCACGACCCAGTTACTCAAGAGTATCCACAGACCTTTTGTGAGCAGTTTCATGTAGGAACTACTTTTTTTCTTTCTTTTTTACCAGAAAGAAAGTAGTTCTGGTAGGTTCAAGGTGAATGGATTATGTATTTTTTGGGTAATCTGATCCCCACAAACCAAGTGCTAGACAGGAGGAGGAGACAACTCACCATGGGGAAAAATATGTATTTTGATTTTGAGGGTGAAGTATCCCGTCAAATGTCACAGTTGTATGAAATAAGTTCAATACGTCAAATTCACCTTTTACAGACTGTCCCTCAGATAAAACAGCCTGCCACACATCTGGACTGATGAGACCCCTGTTGGTCTTCTTCACACTAACCCTGAACTTTTCTTGTATATATAATGAGCAAATAAATATGACTTTAATAATATCAGGACAAAAGAACACCATATTACTTTTGTCCCTCCCTGTCTCCGTCAACTAGCACCAAAGATTAGCCTAATAAAGTAAAATAAATAAAGTGAACCGTAACTGATTCATAGTCTACTGATTGGTGATATTTATTTAAAATATTAAACAAATGAACATCACTCTTAAAACAAAAAACATTTCCATTTTGTATGTTTTACTTTCAAAATGAAATATCTTTTTTTTTTTATAACTCTTGGTAAACTGATCAGATCATGCTTTTTGCCTGTGGACTTAAAGGAACGTTCCCGACTACTGTGGTACTGTGTTGCAACCGCCCCCTCCTAATCATTTGTCCCTGCCCTCCCCTATTTTGTTTTCCTGCATGTAAAAAAGTTATGGGGCCAATTTCAAGCTAAAGATATAATGTGGTGGCACTTAGGCAGGAAGACTACAGCCAAAAAGATGAGTACACTGATGTATTGCGCCATCAATGTGTCCCTGTCTTTTAGTGAAAATTTGCATCTACAGAACATGTGTGTCGTCTCCAGTTTGTCATCAGAGTTTGTACCAGTCTGTGGTAGAACAGGTGACTGTTGTGGCTGTCGTGGGAGGGCATGCAAGGAAGGAGTTTTATTAAAGAAATCCTTCAGATTGGTGGAATGTCACATTTATTGGAAATACCTGAATGTGAGGCCATGAACAGCTCCCTGTCAGTCACTTCCACCAAAAAAATCTGACAAGGAAGAGACTCAAACATGCACACAGGCTGCAGTCATTTTGGATTTATTAATATGGTGGCTATTTTTATAATAATTGTTCCTGTTTGCAGCTGATGAAACTGACAGAAAAGAGGAAATAATGACCCGGAGCAGTGCTGCTGCTAATGACAGATTCACTGGACGGCTAACGCTCAGAGCAGAGTGTCTGTTATCCCGTGTATGTGCTGTAGGTTAATGATAGAGGTTAAGGAGTCGATGTGAGAATTAAGCATTGCTCCATATTGTGTTTTGTCTTAAAGCCGTCCATACTTTAGCTTTAATTGGACAGCATCATGCTGTAATAAGCTGTGGTTGCATGGGTTTGATGGCCGAGCCCTCTGAGGTTAGCAGAGCACCGGCACCACATCTGAGCTCAAATTAGCATTCTGGGCAAGCAGAACTCCCCAAGCTTAATTAAGGTAAATTCAACATTCTAGTTCATCATTGGGTTTTATATAATCTTAAAACCAGTTGCGCTTGTTTGGCAGCTGTTTATTTCTTATATTAAAAAAGAAAACATTACACTGTAGATGATTTGGCATCCCAGGATTTTGAATTTGAGCCCTCTATTATGGGAAATCTGGGTTTGCGCAATGATTAAATGCTTAATAAAAAATTCATTGTTGTTGCCAACATCTGTATTGTACAGGCTAACGGCTCACTGGAGTGTGCGAGACTTGTAAAGTTTCCAAACGCGCCGTTGAGAACCCTGGAAAGTTCACCTAAGAGTTTGCCTTCCTCATTACCAAGCTACTTCTGTGTCTGCGATTAGACTGAGAACATCTTTAATTGCTTTAAAATCTGAATGCATGATAAGAATGGATTAATTTGATTTTTCTGTTCCTACAAGTAGCAGATGGTTTATGTCTTCAGAATGCTCATGTTGTAAAATGAGATCCCCAGCTTGTCTCTGATTGGTCACTGTTAATGAAGCATGCTGGGCTGATTATTGATTTAGAAAATGAGGACGACACAAGTATTGTGTGTGTTGCTGTAATAAATTAAAGACGAGCTTTGTTTTATAGTTGACAGACACATACCTTAAATAACACAAAATATTTGATTTTCCATTCAGGTGGTCTCTGGCCCGTCAAAGTCATTTTATTGTTTATTTTAAAACAGGCACTTTTATAGTTGCCACTAACAAGCAGATGGTCGACTTGACTTATTTGTGTTTTGTGTTTCTGAATGACCGATCAGATGCATGATGGGAAATGCAATGAGCTGCTTGTCAGGGAAGAGACAATTCACGGGAGAGGGCCCGCGAAAGCTGTATACATTCCCAATTTACTCCCATCTCTGCGGTTTTTAAGGTTAGTAATTTTTTTTGCATTATTATTGGCTGTTGCGAGAGCAGCTGTTCCCCAGCCTCCTTCCCTTCCGAATTACCATCCTCACACTGACAGACAGGCAGCTGATGGGGAAACTCGCTGCGTGCATGAGGAGATCCAATTCAGCGATGAAACTAATGTGCTGCACCGAGGGGGATATGTAGCGGTCCTGGGGGAGGAGGAAGGGGTCCAGGTTCAAACACAGTCTGGGAGCGGCTCGGACTGGGTGTACGTGAGCGCGATGGTCGGGTTCTCTCTGCGGTTTCATCACGTCAGATCCTCTCTGTATTTATTTTTTTTTATCTTCTTATTTACACAATTATTTATTCATTTATTTATTCGGTTCCCCAGACACCGCCTTCTTGTTTTGGCTGCAGATTCCAAACTGGCAGCTTTCCACTCCCTGAAATGAAAACACTGAAAGCCAACAGATACATTTTTTTTATATTTCAAGTGAAGTACCGGTGCTGGACACAATAATAGAAACATTTAAATACTATAATACAACACCACAACCAACACCAAAGCCAAAAAATCCACTCAAATTTAATCCACGTCTCTCTGATACAGCAAGCTTTGACAAAGGTGGTATTTATTATTTAGCAGTTTTTATTACAGGGTTATTGTCTTTGATTGTTTTACATTTAACAGGTGTTCCTGCTACTGTGTCTGTACAATTTTATTATCAGCGCCTGAAGCGTAAAGGTGCATTTTTATTCAGCTAAAGAGGGTGAGCTCCTAAGCAAAGGAGAAGGTGAAGGAGAAGAGAGAAGTGAACAGAGTTGCAACAGATTTCAGTACTTCAGTAATCAATTACAGTTAAAATTACAACAAAATTTAAAATAAATTCCAAAATGTTGTTTTCTTTTTCACTCTATTATCTGTCTTTAGTTATATCTGAAGGTTTGCAGTGGGTGATATGAATAAAACCCTTTATAATGATATACATAATTTTATATCAAGGTATGAAGGTAATTTATTTATCATTATACAGCACAGGGTTGCATAAGAAAATGAAAGTTGTAGTCACTTCATGCTACACATATAGAACATACACAGATAATTATCAGAATAGAACTGGATACAATAGATTAAAATCAAAACAATGTACAGTATATGCATACACCCAGGAAATTCTGTAGTACATTTTTTGAATTTGCATCTGAATGCATCAGACAGCAGCAGGGTGAACAGGCTGTAGCAGGGGTGGTTATTGTCTTTTAGTGTCCTCTGGGCTCTGCTCAGGCACCTCACCTCCCTGATATCACCGATGCTCGGTAAATGGGTGCCGGTGCAGTTTAAATCACCTGCTGCAGAGTCTTTTGCCCCTGGGCCGTGCAACCCAAAAATAAACTGCTTTTGTTAGCTTTAAATTTCCCATGAATGTGTTTCCTGTAAAAGGGGCAGGGACTTGTCACACTGTAGTAGCACTGTGCATTACGCTCCTCCCACCATGCAGCTACGACAGTCCGTGGATGTAGTGCTAGCAGGGAGAGCGGTCCTATTAGCTGACTCTTCCAAAACAGCACCAAGAACAGTGAAGTCCAGTTTGAAGACAGGGAATAGGCTACAGTACCTAGGTCACGGTCTTGCTCAGTTTGGTTCCCTGCAACTCTGAAGCAAACCGATCTAAAGTAAGCTACCTAGCTACTAACTGACGTTAACTATGTTAGCCCCGGGGTGCTCGGAACCAAACCTAGCAGGAACACCACCTATGACATCGGTGCTGTATTGGCTGTCTTTCTGGCCTTGTTTGGCTTTCCTTTTCACTGGCAGGCTACTGAGACCTGTTCTGTTTCCTGCTAATAGCAGCTAACAGCTAACAGTTATGATAAGTTACTTCAGCAACAAGTAAGCTAAAGCTCTCTGTCCATCAGGAAGGTGCTGTAATTGAATTACTGAGAGCTGCAGCCAAACAGCCAAAGGAAGAAGAAACAAAAATATTTTCTCCATAAAATTGAAAAATGGTTTAGTTTCACCCAAATTAATGACTATAGCTATAAAGTTGTTCTTCTGTAGACATATTCTGTGTTTTATTGGATGCAAATTTAGTGACTCCTCAGAGTGCAGGATGAGTTAGTTTAACATTGTTTTCTGCAAACTCTGAATTACTTTTTTGTCATTGTTGGGTCAGGTGTACAGGTGACTATACTGTATAGCACAATACAGATGTGATAAAAACACTTAAACATCCATTATAATTTATATAGACAAATCTATATTGACTCATAGTGTACAGTATACCATCACATTGTCCTAAAACTGCAACTATAGGTATCAAGAGAATATAGATTATAGGTTATCAAGTTCAGAAAAAAACAACCTGGTTTTATGAAAGAAACCTTGAGGCTTCTTGTTTCATTTACTGCAGAAGTGACAAGATATTAAAGGAAAGCGGCAGCTACGGACTGTTCATTATTGTGTAAATGACGCAACTTGAAAATCTATTTCCTTAAATGTGTTAATGTTCGTGTGCTTACATAAATTCCGTAATCCTGATCAGCTGCTGGTAGAAGAGCCGGAGAGGTCATTTGATAGCAAAGTGGAACTGAGGACTGAGGATTTGAGTACTTGCATTATTCAAAAAGTAGCAGCAGTGGATCCCATTCAAAATCCCCCACTGTGCTCCATTTCTAGACATGCGGGCCCGCAGTTTGTCCAGCGCAGCGAGCTCCTTTGAGCATAACAACAAAGCGCTCATCGCTTATTTGCTGCTGAGGTCTTATGTTCATGTCTACTTCTATTGACATGCAGTGCAAACATTTATAATTACCTTTAGCTCTGTGATATCAGCCTGCCTTGAATAACCTGCTGTGGCGTTTTACCACCTGTTACTAATCGCTCTGTGAATTCGTCACGGCACCGGCAATGATTCAAACCAACACTGGGCGCCCCACAAGACCCTCCAGGAAACGTAGCAACCGGCAGCAGCACAGCACTGAGAGAGCCGGGGGAGCGACTTCATGGATTTTTTGCATCATTAACTATTTATGAGTTGCCACTTCATGTTATTTACACTGGACTGATGGTAATGCTGTTCAGAGCTCAAACGCCATGCAGGGACCCGCTGGGATGGTCGGGTGGAGGGTGCAGGGGGGGAGGCAAAGGCATGTGTGAATGTGTTAAATATTGTACGGAAACGCCACCTGCAGCTGCGAACGTGGTGTGGGGTAAAAAAAAAAGAGGCGAGTTGGGAGCCACTCTGGGGGGACAAAGAAATGCAGCAGACTGCAGTGCAAGCAGGCAGGGCTTTGTGTGGCAGGGCACACTGTGACTATATAATGTATAAGTCAAAGCCTTACCACAAGCCACAAGGAATATTCAGTTGACCTGGTTTATCTTTAGCTTTAAACCAGAAGAGCTGATTGCATCACCATTTGCTGTAAATGTGTCATAGCTGAAGATGGATTATGCATCAACTGCTTCTGCTCTTAAGATTCAAGACTGCAGAACTGCTAGTCTACCATCTATCTGTCTGTCTGTCTGTCTGTCTGTCTGTCTGTCTATCTATCTATCTATCTATCTATCTATCTATCTATCTATCTATCTATCTATCTATCTCTGTCTGTCTGTCTATCCATCTATCCATCCATGTCAAAGGTTTCACCCAGAACACCCTGTGAGAGGATTTCAACAATGCTTGAAGAAATGTTTCCTACCAAAAATGGTTCTTAGGGTCCTTAGGATGAAAGGGGTTCTTAATGGAACCCACAGTCTTACAAAGAGCCCTTTCTAACCCCCTGTGAGAGGCTCTAAGAGAGAACGCCTCTATACTGGTACCACCCAGAACCCTCTCTGGGGGTTCTATCTAAACTCTTTCCACCTTCTGAGGGTGTTAAGGTTCTACCTAGAATCACTTTAATATTCCTTGGGTTTTATCTAGAACCCACCACAGCTGTTGTACCAAGAACCCCTTTTATATTCTAATATTATCTGTCAATCTAGATTTTTATAAAGAAATATGCTAACTAAAACTATAAAGGGTTCTTTAGCTTGTTCTCATAGGAGAACCTTTTTTGGTCCCTGGCACAATCAAATTTTTCAGAGAGTTCTACCCAGAACCCAACATAAAGGGTTACACCTAGAACTATCTGTGAAAGTCCTAAAGGAGAACTCCTCCATGGTGTAATGGTTCCATCCAGAACCTTATCTGGGGGTTCTATTCAGAATTTTTCCACTTTCTGAGGATGCTAACAAGAACCCACCCAGGGCGTCCAACCAAGAACCCTTTTATATTCCAATGGTTTTATGTAGAACCCACCTGAGGGGTTTAATCTAAAACCCGCCCAGTAGGTTCTATGAAGATCCCTTTAATATTCCAAGGGTTTTATCTAGACGCCACCCAGGGGGTTCCACTGAGAACCCTTTTATATTATGGTACAAAGAATCCTAAATGGGTGAGTTCCTCAATGATTTCAACAACTCTAAAAAAAACTCTCTCTTCCAAAAAGGGTTCTTTGGGTTCTTCAAATGAAAATGGACAAAAACTATTTCTTCAAAAAGGGACACTCTTTGACATAAAGGTGCTAACTAGAACCATAAAGGGGTCTTTGACTTGTCCCCATGAAAGAAACCATCCAGAGGGGGGTTCTACCAATAACCCTTTAATATTATAAGGGTTTAACCTAGAACCCAGGGGTGCTGTACTGAGAACCCAAAGGTTTTATGTAAAACCCACCCAGGAGACAGAACCCCTTCTCTATTCTAAGGGTTTCATCTAGAACCCACCCAGGGGGTTCTAGTGAGAATCATTTTATATTATCAACCATTAATGACAGAGTTCTTCAAGTCTGCTTCCAGCAAAAAGGGCTCTTTTGGTTCTTTAAGAACCTTTGACAAACATTCAAAAAGGGGTTTGCCTACACTCTATCTATCTATCTATCTATCTATCTATCTATCTATCTATCTATCTATCTATCTATCTATCTATCTATCTATCCATCGTTCTATCGTTCTATCTGTTACTTTATTTGTTGTTCTACCTACCGTTCTATCCACCGTTCTATTTATTTTGCGTGTTTTATCTCTTTTAAATAAGTATTGGCTGTATGTTGTCGTATCAGTGTACCTGCCTGAATATTCTCATGTCTGATTTACTGTCTCTTTCTCTCTCAACATTTCTCTCAAATTGAAAAGCAAATAAACAATATGTGCAGTTAACTAGAAATGCATCAACATGGAAATGTGTCAAAATCAGTTTCGCAACATGGCATGCAAACTGTAAATGAAACACTTGGAATGTCCAATCAGACAAACAGCTGTCACACACTTTCTCAGTGCAGATGCTCAAAGAGAAACGACTGGACCTGTCAAAAATAAACACAGGAACTGAAGTTGAGTTATTCTTGAACCACTTCAAAGAAAAGTCAAGCCGCAGTGAAAAACAAAAAAAAAAACAAAAAACACAATTTTGGTCGATATGATGAGCAACAGCGTCCTTGGAGTTGCCTCAAGACTGTTGCTTCGAACACTGAGGGACTTCTTGTTGCCAGGAAACATTTTATATGATTTTTCATTTTGTTGATAACTGCTGGGAGTGTTGCCCATCTACACTGTTTGAGTTTATCAGCACCCGGAGGCTTTTATATATGTTTGCCAGGAGGAATAGCATCTTTGTTACTGTAGGATTTTCATTAGGTCCCTGTTTGCTGTTGTCTGACGAGTCGCTGCAGCTTTTATGGACCAGTTTCTGCTCTGCTTATTTCTTAGAAGATTGAGTCACGTCATATTACAGGGTTAGATCAATTGATTTAGGTTTTACATGTTAAACTGTGTTTAAATACACATACTAATGTACTGCTTATTACACACTCAATCAGTATTTGCTGCATACTACCTAGTAAATGTACAATTAAGTATACTCAAGCAAGCAATCTTCTCTGCACCACATTGCTGTATCATTGATGATATTATCAGCCTTCCTGATGAATGTTTAGTGCTCATTGTTTCTGTATTTTTTCCCTCATACCAATACCTTAACATCCTGCACACTAGATCGTACTGAACATTCACTCACCATCATTCTTAACTTTTAAAAAAATATATTTTGGGGTGTTTGAGTATGTCCAGTAAGCTCACGGCACATACTCAGAAATTCCTGCTAAAGTTGTGCATGCAGGCATATCTCTTATACAGAAAATCCAAGAACTATCCAGCTGAAACACATTGCATACTAAATGTTTTTTGCAGTCTGTTGGTAAGTTGATTATTACTTAATTTGTAAAAATGGTTATCGTTGAAAATCATGCACAGTGGCCAAACTAGCGACAAAAAACTAACTGTGGTTAAACCTGAAGTTTAGTTGTGACAGAAAATCTCAGTCCAGTATTCTTACAAATTACAAAATTTTGGACCTTTAGATTTACATCTGATCCGGAAAATATTAATGATACAGAGGTTATTTTAATCAAACTTTATGCAGAGCCAAAACACACAATTCTGTTCAGACTGCAACATTTTTAAAACCACAACACGAGACAAAAACATCTCAAACTATCAATGGATTTAGTCAATTGACAGTTCCAATAAAGTTTTATTCAAACAAGATGGCTGCACCCTCAGAATTAAGCCGACAAAAAGAACAAAAGAAGAATCCTGACACACAAAGCTGGAAAGCTGAGGACGATAAGTTCAGACTTATTTTAATTATCGCTCAATATAAGTCAAGACCACAGTGTTAGGATCCCAATTAGATTAAAACAAACTCACTGCACTTTATCATGGATGGAGAGCAAAGTTTGAGCGAATGTGGGAAATTGGAGTCGTGTTTCTGTCCACCTGATGAACGTAAGTCCAATTCTTGCTCCTTTTTGGTCACTACCAACTCCTGAGGGAAATATCAGATTCTTTAGCAGCTGAATGCTCCACTATTTTCACCAGCTAGTCGCTAACTGTGTCTGTTTGCTGTTCGGCACCGAGCAGGTCGACCAGGGGCCTCAAACTTAAATTTGCTTGGGGCCGCTGATGGTTTTGTCATCTCACAGGGAGACTACTTGAGTGTCTACCCAGCTTTATATCAGCAACTCTTCTGTCTCTTTAAATTGGTCATTAATACTTCTGATGAAAATAATGATGACAGCTCATCGTTGTCAGTTTTGTCCGTGCTTTCGTCAAACACCACACATGAAAACTCTAAAAATGCCCGCAGGCCAACAGTTTGAGACCCCTGCTTTAGAGCTTATTTGCTGAACACATCTGCCTGCTGCAGCTGAAATGACGATATCTTGTTCCTACATTAGGGATGAAACAATCACCAGTTTAACAGTAAACCGTGTTAAAATTCCCAGCGATTAGTATTATCATTTGAAATTTTAATTATCATTAAAACCATGTTTGATTACCATGCTTTGAAAAACTCACAGAAAACGCTGTCTAGCATCAACCGGATTAGTCTCCCCGACGCAGGCGCAGGAGCGACGTGAGTTTGTCCTGCATCAGTGAAAACACTGAAATCACAAAGGACAGGATGGCATCTCAAATCGCTGAGAGGTTTTCAATATAAAACGTGTTAAAATCATTTCAACGTGTCTTTCAGTACTTTTTGAACATTATCAGCACGTTTTAACAATAACACAATAATAACTTTGGTCACTATAATTGTTATTGTTTACATACCATTTTATCCAGCTGTAAGAAATTACATGTAACAGGAATATAATGGGGATACCAAAAAAGGTAACTGGGTATTATTAGCAAGACTACAATTTTGAAATAAAGAATGATATACTATCATGCACAATTCCTTATCATGGCCTCTAGTGAAAAAATGCTTCACTGGGTGGAAACTAAGCCATTTTTTGTCTTTTAATCAATCAATCCATAAAATTGCACACAACAAAGGAGGGACCAGCTGGACAAACTAATAAACAACCGACATCAAACACTTGCTGCTAGCTGCAACAATTAATCTATTATGAACAATCGACAGTCGAATTAAACGGTATGTATTCTGATATTCAATTAATCACTTCGAGTCATGTTTTAATTACAAAATATCCAAATTCTCTGATATCATCTTCCTAAAATGTTTCTCAGCATTTTCTGACATTTTATGAACCAAACAGCTGATTGATTAATGGAGAAATTGATCAGAAGATTAGATAATTAAAGTAATCATTACAGGAAAGATAGGTCCAAACATCTGGAGCACATGAAATTCACAGATTTCAGCTTCTTAAATGTGAATATTCTCTGGTTTCTTTTCTGTCCTCTCTGACAGTAAACTGAATATTTTATTGTTGTGGACAAAAGAAGACATTTGAGGACGTCATCTTGGACTTAACTGAGAAAATAATCAGCCAAATAATTGATGGTGAAAATTACACTTAATTATAATTATAATTATGATAAAAAATACTTTGTTAGGCTGAAATTTTCACCATATTTTACTTTGAGGTAATCCAAAAATAACAAAGTAATCAAGTTGCATTACTTTAATATTGTAATACTTGGATTATGTCACATTTTACTTCAAAAGGCTCAAGTGCCAAAGTGCTTTACATTAGGATCATTAGAGGGTTTCACTTTTTAACAAAACTGCACAACCCAAATCTTTTAAAATGTGTTGCTGTTTGCAGAGGAATTAGTTTTCTCTTTAAAAAGACACATTGTGATTTCATCAGTCCAGGTTCTGCTTGTTCTGCTGGAGGGTGAATTTGCCTCATGCATAAATGTGTTGCTTATAAAAAAGACATAAAACACAGAGCATCCTCAATGATCAGCAGCGTCATGCTAGGTCTGACTCATTTCCCATCAAATTTGTGGAGATAAATGTGGAACATGGTGTCATCTATCCAAACAGCCCATGCTTGTATCCACTTGTACTCACCTGCATCCTCTTGATAATGTTGCCTTCACTGTCTATGAGGGCCTTGCTGTTGGCTCATTAAATACCCTTTTCTGCCAGTTATTTAGGCTCCTTTCGCTCACAGTTTGGAGCCATGAATATTGCCTGGGTCTCACCCATGGAGCTAAAGCAGCATAGATTTGTTCATGATCCCCTTATTTCCGCGCCGCTATCATCTGAATAACATAAAACAGGCTGTAATTTGACCAGTGTGATTTGGGCTGGTGCTCCTTTGCAACAACAATCCACAGCAGCCATTGTAGTGTAATGTCGACCGCCTAATCCACCGCCACCCAGAATTCCCTTTGAACTCGCCGTGATTGCGAGGCTAATTTTTATTAAGTAAGTGCACAAATTATTTGTGGCAGTCACTGAAGCTTCAAGGAGTCGTTGTGACAAGCGGAGCCCAAGAGCTTAAATTACCAACTCTCTCCACTAGCACGGCTATAATTAGCCTGAAATTAACAAGAAATGTTTGCTTTAGTTAAATTATTCAAAACATTTATTTCACTTGTCAAGGCTTAGATCAACTTGTTGTTTTTAATGTTTTTATTTTTTTTCCCCATTGACTGGAAAAGCTTTTTGTCTTTGTGTTTCTCTTACTGATGACTGCAGGCTGGGGTTGATCCCCCTCGACTTGTTACAGACTTCTGCAGATTACAGCCAGATAATTTGATATATAAGAGCTGCTGCATCATGAAACATATAATTAGGGTCTTACTACCTTTATAATAGTCCTGTGATTTTGTTGACCAGCTCCAAACTGTGAACGTCTATGGCAAATTCTCAAAAGGAAATGTTTCTTTGGGTTGTCCATAAAAAAACAAGCTCTGTTTGTTTCGCTTCTATCAAAACAGGCACTGAAAGTCTGGTGAGGGGGAAACTGTTACCCGCTTCCTGGAGTTCATCTGAAGGACACGTTCCGTTCTACAGGATCAGTGTGTTCGTTCACAATCTGCGCGGTCATGACAAATTGCCGATGCCCTCAAGAGAATTGCATATATTCTCTGATGATGAAATTTACGTCACGCAAACCTTTGTGCTCTCTCGGACGTGTAAAGTAAAATACTGGCTTAAGTTCAGTCGGGATAAACTGTTTTTTCAGCCATTTGAGGGCAGAGGTACGGGTCATAAATGCAACACTGAAATACTGTCACCTTTTAAAGTTATTTTGCTGAACATGTTAAGTCAACTCAAGTCCAAATTTATTTGTATAGCCCCATATCTGTAAGTCACAATTTGCCCCAGCGGGCTTTACAATCTGTACAGTGTGCAACACCCCCTGTCCTGTGGACCTTCAAAAGAGTAAGAAAAAACTTAGCCATCAGTTGCCTATTTACACATCCAGCAGATACAGAGCAACATTTCCATTAATCTTGGATCGTGTGTCAGGCCACCTGATAAATGAATTGAATGAAATTGTCCCCTCTGGCCACACTGAGTCAGATCATGCCTCGTTGATTTGCTTTTAGATTACTAGTAGCTGTGCTGAGTTAAGCCCACGATGGACCATCTCCAGAGTTGGGCCAAAGCTTGTCTGACCTGCCTCCAAACAGGTTGCCGTGATGTTTTGCCACCCACAGCCAATCTGTGATGACCCTCCTTCTCCCCCTCAAACAAGCGAGCGTTGTGAGATTCAACTCATGTCTGTGCAGGAAACCGTAGAGAAAGACATTTTTTTGAGTCTGTGTGTGTTCAGTTCTCAGTACCTTTACAGCTTCTAACTGAATCTCTGTGGTTTGAAGTTTAGTTTCTTTCAGTGTCGCTGTTTGTACTTATCTGCTCTATTTTACCTTTTTTTTTTTTTTTTTGCATCCGTTAACCTACTTGTGTTAGTTAGTGCAGATGAAAACATAACATTTCCTGATTTTGCTGTTTCAAAATAAAAGCTTTTAAATATGGGACTTCTATAGTGAAACAAATTCTAGGAAACAAAGTGTGTTCATCCACTATTTTGGTCACCACTGACGTAAGTTGCTTTAGAGATTCTGCAACGCTGTTTTCCTGTGAAACTACAGCAGTATTTTGTGGACTAAAAAAAACAGACCTGACCATCAATCAGCATGACGATGGCTAGTTTTTTGTGTGAACTGTCCCCTTCAAATTCACTTGCTAGTCGCTATCCTTGTCTGTGCAGCATTTTGTAGCCTTTTAAGCTCAAAACTTCCGGCTGAGGTAATCAAGGTTGATGAAAGCGGAAATAGTGAACGAAAACTGTAAAGTCGGGGGCCGCGTAGAGAAACAAAACAATGAGCTGAAAGACGCCAAAACGCTCCATGGAGCCGAGGGGAACTGCAGAGTCTGATGATATTTCTCTGAGTTCATAACTAGTCACTAGTTGATCCATTGTTAATACAGAGATGCTGATAAGTGTAGCTTTCACCTGCAAAACCTTATTAATCCACTTTCAGCCGCTACAGTACAGAGTCTTTATAACTACAAGGTCACTGTGCTGTGGCAAAGTATCACACTCAGACAACCCAAATAACGGTGAGCCATTAAAGACGCACTAATAGTACTTAGAGGAGTCTGTCGGGTTTTTGTTGTCGTCTGTGAATAAAATGATTCATGGTGACTAATGTGCAAAGTGTCAAATCCAACGTATTGATTGCGGATGAATTAATTGAAGATGACATTGTGTCTTTGGCGAGGGCACATTTATGGAAGTTCACCATTTATTAACACAGCGTCGACCTGAGGCGATGAGGTAATCTGTTTTTTTGCACTCTAAATGCAGACTGTGTGTTAAATCCATTTTTTAAAAAAAAAACAAGGCGGGGGAGAAAAACAGCGCCCAGATTCTAATGCGGCTAGATTGACAGACAGATAAAGGGGATACAGTAATACAATGACGGCATGACAATCTTGCCACGCATTTTATGGTGACGAATAATCAAAAATCCTTTTATCGATGACACATCAAGGAGCATTTAGTTTATGCTTCAGTTAATCCTATTGACTATTTTGTGATTTCTCTCTCTCTTACTTGTTCCAATGTGCTATATTTGTCTCATAAATACTGGATATTTTGGCTTGACAAATTGCTATACAGGCACAATCCTATTAAGGGATGCGGCGTTGTGTTCCCTGCCAGTGACATTCTGTTTGGGTGTTGCATTAGAGACTATGACTACTGTACTGTGTTGTCATTAATGGATAATAAGAGCATTTTGTATTTTTAGACCTTTCTTTCAGCATACCACTATTTTTCATTATCCCTACTGCAGACTTTTGTTGTTATAATGTGCCACAAGATCCTTTTCATCAATCAATCAATTAATTAATCTTTATTTATCCACCACTTTGCTGAAACGAGGCGTCTAAGACGAGGCAAAGTCCTTTACAAGAGACAAATGAGCAGTGAAAACGGCGGAGTTGAATTGGAGAAGACGGTTTACCAGAGACCAGTTACACAGAATTAAGTGTTTTAATAAGTGATTTTGAAAGGCCAGATACCAGAAGGATGATTTTACTCTTCAGGATAAAACGTACAGCTTGTTTCAAGTAATGAAAATACCAGTAATCCTCTGATCAACCAATAGTATATAGCTAACTATTTCTGTAAAATAATGTAGCATTTCTGCCTTAAATCTTATTTGAATTTTACAGTAAAAGGGGTAATAGTGTAAAGGTAAATGCACTGTTAAAACACAGCCAGAAAGAATCCTACAGTCTTTATAACTAATGAATAATTAAACTTGAATTATGTCAAAAACATAAGAACAAGAAAAGAATTTTTCTTTAAATTGTGTAATTTCTCACCCTTATGGTGTCCTGCAATCAACATAAATCAACATTTTATTAACCTTATTGTGCAAAATTTATATGACATTAAACAGCGAGTTTGCAGGTTGCACACACTTTGCCTCACCCTCCCCTTCCAAGCATGTAGGAGGGCCTACAATGGCTGTAAAACAGCTCATTTTAAAGTAATTAAAACACAACAATTCTTCTCTTCAGATGACTGTACACAACAACAACATACTTATGAATAATGTGTCCCATTTCTACTGTATTCTGCCCATAAATTCCCATAAATCTTACAAATCTGATCTTTACACATCAAAAATCTGTTTATAGGTCTTGGTGAGAACTACTGCATATATTTTTATAAAAAAAAAATGTAGAAAGTGTTTCATGACTCCAGAGGGAGCTGTGTGAAGTCTGATAAATTGCCTCAAGTGATGTCACTCGAGGCAGTGCAGGCTGGAGCTGAGAACTACAAGTTTTATTTTATTATTATTTTTTTTTTAATCAGCAGTTGTGGAGTTAGAAAAAGACGTGAGCTTGCCAGACCTCTGTCTCTGCTTGAGACTAGCAGTTTGAGGCTACACTAGCTGCTATACACCAAATCTGTCTCTGGCTGGTCAAGTTGCATTGTGGGTAATGTAGGCACGGGGTTTTGATAAGGCAGAAGAACGCAATGGAAGAGGAAGGAATAAAAAAGATGATACCTCTCTTTTTAAGCGCTGTATTTCCGACTGACAATTTTTTTAAATTGCACATTATAGTAGTTGTGGAGCTGCGATGCTAAACCAGTGAAGTATTCTTTGTAAATACAAGTAATCAGTTGTGCACATGCTAAAAGAGTGTGTTCATTAAACATGCTCATGTTTTTGGTGAACTGAGTGTACCAGTTTGCAACTGAAGAACATTTGTGCTCAAGTCAAGAATACCGGGGTATGATGGAGAGAGGAAGAGGAGTGTGTGATTATGGACGTGATATAAAGACATTTATTTGATCATAAAACCTGAAGTGTGTGAACTACGCTGCAGACTGGAGTCTCTGTCACAGTGAGAAACAGATAAATTGTTGTCTTTTATGCTCATCTCTTGGTTTATGTTACTGACTGTGTAGCTGGTGTGGCTGCTTACACACATTCAGAAGCTCATGTTGGTTCAAGTTTGACGACTGTGATACTGTGAAAAGTTATCAAATTGTTAATAACTATAGATTTAGGTTATCCTGGCCACTCAAATGAAGAGAAAAAATATGAATATTACGCACCATTTTGTATGACATCATTATATAGTTTGGAAGAAGATATTTTATTTTTTTATTTTATTCTTATCTTAGTATGATTCTTTGAATATTCTTAATTTGAGTGTCTGTGCTGAGAGTTAGCAACATACCTCTGTGAGTGAACCTTTTGTTGGATTGTGAGGAGAGCCCAGTTCTCCTTTAATCACACCTGTACCGACCCCCAACCACTCTCCCCTCTTAGTCTGTGGCTTTAATACAACATGAGTTGTGTCCTTCTTGATCTAAAGAACCCATTGCTGTTGTAATTTCACAGACTTCCACATCGGGTCTCAAAGGTGCACTCCCACTGGTTTAGCACCTAGTTCCTTTCTGGTGGGATCTGCATTCTGATCTTATTGTGATTTCCTGTAAAACTGTTTATAACCTGACAAACAAACCCGCTCCAGCAGACAGTTTCATGACACAAGTGTTGTGAGGCCGTCTCCGCTGTGCAGTGAATAAAGCTCATCTAGATCCAGCCAAAGATTTTGGACCTGAAAGAACCTTTTTCTTCAAACAATAGACTGACCTCCTGCAGCAACCTAGTAGGTGGAGGCCTCATTTAAAATCCCCCCATTTTTTTTTTTACACATTTTAATACAAGTTAAAAACTGGACAAGATAACTACCAAAATGCCGTACTCTCACCACCAGTTTATCCTATTTTTAAAACCTAGTTTTTACATGTTGAAACCCCATTTTTGTCTAATTAACCTTTATGTTATGTGGGTGTAACCAAGATATTTGTGTCACCAACACATTATTTGGGTTTCAGTCTTTCTGCACATTTCCTGCGTTTTACACTGAATTATTGGCATTGTTTCCTACAGACGACATGACCCAGAGGTGTGGTAATGTGGTGTTAAATAGGAAGGAAAAAAGCACATTACAAACTCTAAAAACTACCTCAGCCCGATGTGCCACCTGCATTCCACTTCAAACTCTCTACTTCACATTATATCCGTCACAGAAAGTGGAAGGATGCAGCTGCAGGTGGTTTTGAAGCTGTTGCGGGTAGAAATAAACATCTTGACAGCTTGAAAACCACCCCTCTCGTCTTTGTTATGGGGAGTCTGGATTTTAAGGACACTTTGTGACGTTTTGGACTGGTTCTCGCGCCTGTCTTTTATACAAAGGACATTATTCAGATAGGGCCGAGGTAAGGGGTCAGAAATGATAGTTTTAATAATGTTTGGTTTATTTAAAATCATGTCAGAATTTAGTGGAATTAACTAATGTTTCTCATGAATTTAATATAAATATTTTATTATCAATTCAGAATTTCTAGACTGAACTTTTAAACATGAGTTCCTGTAACTTGACAGTTTTAAACTTAAAATGATGAGTTGAATTAATGTACTGTACAGAGTTCAATCAACTCAAGTTTCTAAGAAACATGTTCAACATATTAGCATACTTCCCAGCATGCATTGCTTGAGACTTTAAACTCTCCTAAGAGCCTCCTATTTATAGTATAGAAAACATATATAGTGGAAAGTTGCTGTGAGTTTCTGATACATTTTAAGATAATTAATTCATAGTTGCTTGTTTTTACAATGATGAAAAATCATGAAGGATAGTATTGAGTTCTTAAAATGTAATGAATTCACATGTTGTCTTTGTTCAGAGCTGGAACAAGAGGAGCAGCTGCAGCTGTAAGTTCTCTGTCTGAAATGAAAAAGTGACTCTTCAAACAGGGAAAATGTAAAAGAAAAGAAAATTTGCTTGTACTGTTCATCAGTGACTGAACAGCTGTTGATTCAACTTAATATCTTAAGCTTATTGAACATGTTTTCTCAAGTATAACTGAATTAATATCAAGTTAATCAGACCAAAAAAGTTTGTTTGTTTTGAATCATTACAAATTATCTCAACTTGTCTTTTCAAATTCAGTAAACTTAAAATTTTAAGCCCGCCATTCATTCATTTTTTTAAGCTTAAAGAAATACCATGTATATTTCACAAATATTTTCACATATCCAAAAGAATTCTGACATAAAACTGGTTTTTGGGTCCTTGATTCAAACTTTATTAGCCCTGGTTTTGGTCTTGACTGCAGCCTTGATATACAGTAAACATGATTCGATCGAGCGTTGTTGTTTCTATGGGAGCATCGACCTTCTCACCACCTTGACAGGCCACCGTCTCCGCCTGGGTCACGAGCAGGAGGAGGCGATGAAGTCCTGGAGAGCATTATTGAGTTTTCAGTGACATGAATTATGATAAATTATCGGTCAATAATTCAACACGTGTGTCAGATAGAGTATATTTACAGGACCACCTGGCGTCGCCTGAATAGAGGTTACACTATAGGGAGTAAATAAATAATACAGCTTTTTTACCTCGCGCTTTAATACCATTAAATATTCAGCTATTTGGATGATCAAATTTGCTGCTAAATTACAGCTTCCCTGTTGATAGGACTGGGAGGAGAGGTGGCCAACGGGTGCTGCAGTGGGAATCCAGCCAGAGAGGGGAAACAACACATTCACAGACACATGCACGCACACTATCAGACACCCATATGCATGTCTGTGTGAGCACATTCACAATCTGAATCTACACACACTCACACAAGCGCAGACACACAAAAAATACATAAACACGCACAGCCCCAGGTGGCACATGCTGGCATACACCGTCTTACCTGATGATGCTGTATGCATCAATGAGCGCATCCAAAATAATGCAATGTTTACCCAAAGAGGGCTGCTTGGAGTTCACATTCCATCTGAATATTTCACACAGAAAGAGAGGATTATTCAAGAATAATATATGTATAAATACATTCCCAGCCGTTGTGTGTTTCTCTATTATACAATATAATACAGTGCTGTGACAAGCTTCATTTTCCCAGGATCTGCCCTTTGACAGACTGGAGCAGTTATTAGTATTAACCACTGTTAGAATCATCAGCAAGAAAAAAAAAATTGGCACCTCTAACCATGATATGAGAATTGGTAAGCAAAATGAGAAATGAAGCAATTAGAGAGGTTCACATACATTATTTAGCGCTCATTAGCTTCCTGTGACACTGTAGGCTCCACACCAATGAAAAGTGTTGGCCAGGCTCAGGCAATTAGTAAAATTAGTGGCACAGGATTTGGCGTTGATTCAGGCCACATGGCCCAGAAGATACCAGACTGGTGTCAGTCGTGTAATTTATAACTTTGCACATGAAATAATAGGTTTGAAAAATCACTGGGGCTACCAGTGTGTCAACCTGTATTATCCAGGCGACAAGGGTTGTCCCTTGGACAGAGGGAACAGCAGCAGCTTCCCCCGATGCTTTTAGGGGAGTGCGCGGTGCAGTCGGCCATTTTGAGTCTCTCTGAGAAAAATAGGGGACAGAGGTCCAAGCGGATGGTAATTAGCAGTCTGGGTTGTGTTTGTTTTCATTTTGCGCATGTTTGTGCTGATAAAGTTTGACTTGCCAAAAATCCCAGTCCCGTGCTGGATTCCGCTCAAGCTGTTCCCCAGCATCCTTCAGGAACGATGGGAAATCTTGTACACTGCCACTGGTCACAGCACAAACAGACGGTGGTAATCAGTGATTAGTGGACATGTTACAGTATACAGAGATAAGCCCACACCCCAACCCTTCAATCTGAATCAATAGCAGCACATGAAATACATAAAATGTACATGTTTGGTGGTAGATATTCTGTGATTAAGCTGCAGAATAAGCACTGAGGGTTTGTAGAAATCTATTCATGTAACTTAAATTGTGTAGGAACATTTGTTTTAACTTCAAAAGGAGTAAAAAAATAAATAAATTGTTTTTCTGGTCAGAACACAGACTGCTAGAGACACACAAAGCCATTTTGTTAAAACAGGCAATTTAACCACACAGTTTTGATCCCTTTAGGTTCTGAGCTTAAGGTCTGCGGCCAGCTTCAAATGACTGTAGGTCCACATCCAACACCGCGGCGTAGCTAAATAACATTTTGCAGCCTCTTTATCATTACAGGGAAAAAAGGAAGGCAGAGAACAAGCAAACCAAATAAACAGGTGTTGTGTGCTTTAGAAAAAGCTAATGCTAACGTGTTCTGGAATAGAGAGGCATAATTATACTGTGCTGGATTATGGAAAACATTGTGCATGTTAATTACACCAGGTATGCTCATTGATTTTCTGTTATAATACTTAAATGTGTCATTAATAATTCATTTTCCTGCCAGCCCATTCCATTTTTCATGCACCTGTGTTGTTGATGTGAATGACGCTGTGTCATTGCTGATGATGGCTGTGCAGTTCATCATGGAAAGTAATTTCTGCAGTGACACCTACTTATTTGTCTTTTATGAGCCACTGACAATGTCCATATTGTAAGGAGCGACTCCCCGCTCGCAGACTGACCATGAGACGTCTCTTTTTTTCTCTTTGAAAAATCTATGAACTGTCTGGAAAGGCTTTTATTTATCCCTTTGCCGTGCAGCTTAAAGCTTTAATTAGCTAGTTGTCGCAAATTAGGGCAAGATCTTTACCAAGACAGTCAGAGTCAGGGCCTTAGCTACTATTGAATACACTGAGGTCATGTCCTCTTGTATTTTTTGGGACATTTTAATAATTTCGGGTTTTTTTAGGCAAAGAAATAAGTTTTAATTTAACAGCAGTCAGCTCTGCCAGTCATTTTATTATTTACATTAACTAAATTTTTGTTAAGCATATCTCTTTTTTTATCTTGTATTTCTGTGTTGTAGTTCACTGGCGTGTCCAGACTTTTTTGACAAGGGTGGCCACGGTGGGACACTGACTTTTGCAGGGACGGCATGAAATACCTGCAAGCGCATGCACACACGCAGGTGCATTCATACATGTAAAGGATAAATAGTCTTATCAATCACAACACGACAGAGTGGCACAAAAGCATAATTTAAAGCCTCCATTCTTTACTCTACAAGTCCTTAAAAAAAGAAATTGTACCTGCATTGTACCTCGTTCCACAGGCATCATGAAAACACTAGTAGGCTGCATACAAAAGATTAAAAAAAATGCACATGTAGAAATGTTCACCTCTCCCTGGACAGATAATCCATCATACTTGGGGTGGCCAATCAGATTTTAAGGGTGGCAAGTGCCCTCCCTTGCCCTCCCTGTCTAGGAACACCCCTGTTGTTGTTGGGTTCGGGGTCCTGACCACAGCCGTCATGCATCTTTATTAAGTGAAAACTTCTCCCTTTGTTCAACAGTGCACTATTTTTTCTCTGTCACGCCGAGTGCAACTTTTAGATGATGGCTTATTGTTTGGATGAACTTGAGTAATGAGTGTTAGAACACTTGTCAGGTAATTTAGAGCAAAACCTGAAAAATACTGCACTTGTGTTTTAATTTGTTAGACAATGAAAGAGATTTTCAGTGCAACAGGAAACTGAACTGAAAAGAGTGATTTCAAAATTGGCCATATTTGTGACTTATCTTTTGTTGGATTCTCATCCAGTTTTCATCTATGTGTTGGCACTGACATTATTTGATTATTATTCCTCTCAAAACGTATTAAAATGCATAGTTTTATGCTATAGTCTTCAAAGTTTTCTCGGGGGGGGGCCACGTCCCAAATCCACTCTAGTGGGGCCAGGATTCATGGCCTCAGCATTTGTTAACTCGTGGCTACGGCCCTGGTTAGAGTCGGGGTTATTTGGTCAAACTCACAATCACTGACAAGTGAGCTTTTACCAGTTTTCGTAGCTCTCTCCGGCCAGAAGGCATTAATAAAACGCTGGATTCCCATGAGATGCTCCTTCAACATCTCGGCCCGTGGACCCGACTTCTCCGCTTGCCGATTTTCTCCTCTAAGCTCAACGTCTGATGAAGACTAATTCCCTCGTTCTCGTCTTTTTAAGAGCACCCATCCCTCTCCTGTCATTTTAAAGGAGCGCATCCCTCAAGGAGCGAATCTGTCAAACAATAGTAGAGAGACAAGCACGACAAGCAAACAAACCCAGAAACAACAACAGCGGCCACGGGCGCAATCAAGTTTGTCCTTGAATTTCCACACCTGTGAGCGCTGAACGTGGCAGGGCCATTTGTGAATTGGAGGGAACGCGACATGTTTGTCCAGCATCAACTCGGCAGCGTGTTTATCCCCTCGTTTTTCCAGCATTGTTTGTCTTTTCTTTGTGGCACTGAAATGCTCAAATTGCATTTCTCAGATGTTGGTTCCCTGGAGGTGCGCGCTCGTCGGCAGGTGTCTGCGGGAAAAGCGAAAAGGGAAGGGGAGAGGAAGAGGGACTGGAAGAAAGATAAAGAGAGAAAAAAAAGACAGAAAGAGAAGAGAGAGCGCGAGCAGGAGAGATCTCCCACTCATTCTCATCCGAGCTGAATTTATGCCGAAATGCTTCATCTGCCATATATGCTCTTTAGCAATGTAAATGCATGCTGACAAACTTGGATCTCGCAACAATATGGCACATGTGTCTTATACGGCAGAAACTTTTTCACAATTAGTTCTTTGGCAAAAGATGATAAACTATTCAGAACTCCTGTGAGCAACATCCAAGTTATGGAAGTTTACAACAAACATGCATTTTATTTATTTACTTCTCCCTCAGGTGCTCCACTCTGACAAGCAAACTCCTGCTAAAAAGCATGAAACATGGCGCCGTTTCCCTGCAATAATAATTCAATTTTCCTTATTTTATTTTCAAATCAATTAACTAACCTTGAGATGAGCTTTACTGCTGATAAGTGCTATACAGTACAGCTGAATCCCCCTTCTGCTTTGAAAGAGGCTTCGTCTCCAGGCACTGAATAGCGTATAATAGATATTGAACTGTAAATTTGAATTGAAAGCTCGGGTCATTGTGCCTCATTGACTTTCGACCACAAAAACCAAATGATGTCTTAGTTGAGAGAAATATATCAAAGGATATCAACAATTACGAGTCATAAACACGCCTGGAGACGTGCCTGGCGGGCGTATAGCAGCGGGAATTAGCATGTTGAGCTGATAAATATGCATGTAAAGACGCTCCCAGGGGAATAACACGCGTGTGATTGATAGCTTTGGAATTGAAGGATGTGTAAATTCCTTTTATTCTGGGGGTTGTGCTGTTGTACCGCCGAAATACATAGCACTTGTTAAAAGTTTTACCAACTTTATAATCCTTAATGCCACATCTGTTTGCTGTCTTTATAGCGCCTGTAAAACGTCATTAAATTATTACCACCAGCTGGCCTCATTGCACAATAACCTCACTTATCTGTTATTCTCTGGGAATACTTTTGATTTATAGACCCTCTTAGAATAAATGATATTTTATACATATGTATATATAAATAAACAAGGGGAAATGTGTTCTCTTAAATAATTCATGAGTTGTACTTTGAATAAGTTACTTAGTAAGAGTTTTTTTTTTTCCCAGCAAGTATGAAAGAGTTTCTCTGTTGAAAGATGTTTGATTCCAGTTTGAACAGCCGAGCAGGTTTTTCTTTTGAGAGGAATCTTGCTAAAATATTTTTCGAATGTAAAGAAATGTATTAAAAAAAAAAAAAAAAAAAAAAACTCAAAGCCTTTTTATGTTTTTTGAAAAATGTGCTCACAATTATAGGGTCTCTATCTGCAAGATCTTTTGCAAAAAATTAACAAGGTTTACACATTTTAAAATCCTGTATCCAATCGATTGTCACTATCACCTGACATTAATTTAGTGCAACAAAAAAAAGCTGAATTGAAAAGCTTTTCCGAAGCAGTCGAATTTAAATCTCATAAATGTTTCAGTGTTTTAAAAAATAATATCACATACTGTAGTCAGTTTTCAGCACTGCTTCAAATCCAGCACCTCATCACTCAACTCTAAAGCATTCCAGCACCCCCTAATGTCAATATGAAGCTACTGAAATTAAATGGCAACAAATGGACAAACTGACAGGCGTCATTTTCAGCACACGAGTGCTCAGAGAAACGCAGAACAATCTGAAATCCAAACAAACAAATGCAGCTCAGGTAGAGGAGTGATCTCTGTGGCTATGTGCTGGTGCTTATAAATAGCACTCGCCCTGGAGTAGCAATAAAGGCTGTTTGCGTAGCTGCTATATGTTTAGTATGTAATGATATATTATTGCTCTAGGTAGTGGGAGCATGTCCTATGTGCTCGGTCCTCTTGGGTATAATTGCTTCAGAAGAGATAAACTGGAGAGAGGGAGGAAAAGAAGGAAAGAAGGGGGAGCAAGACAAGATATTAAAGATTAATAAGGTGTGTGTGTAAAGCTGTAACTCTCAAGAGTGATTCTTTTCATTTAGCTATAGTCTTTTATTTCCCATTGTACTTATTTTTTCGCTCACTTTGAAATTCAGACTATTTGGAGGGACCCTCAAAGGCCTCGTTGCTGCTGTTGTGTAATGCTGAACAATGCGTTTTCAAGCTGTTTCAAACCAGTGTCACTCATCACGAACACGATGCCGGACGCAGCGATGGAAATTACATTTGTTTTTGTTGTGTCCACGTATTTGAAATTAGTTTGTTAGTTAATAATCTGTCAGGACAAGAGAAAATCAATATTATTTTTTACATTTTGAACAAACTATTTAAGGTAGAATCAGCAGGATTTGTGAATGTCAAATACAAACATTTTAGGTTGGTAAAGCATCCCGAGCGCAGCAAAATAATGAGAAAAATAAGGAGATACATACGGGGGTGACTCATTATGGATGATTGAAAGGGAATATGTTTATATGACTCTATACATTGTTTTTTTATGGCATATGTTGCATGTTATACCTTTAACTTTATTTTTATCATCTGAACACTGTAGATTTCATCTTTTCCTGAGTATAAAACTAGAAAGGGACACAAAATGCTGTCAAGGGACAAACCTGTAGCTGTTCCACTGATGACAAATTGTCTTTAGTTTAAGGGCACATTTTATGATCCAAAATTGCAAACTGCAATAAAATTAATTTATTTAGTGATGTAAAATTCAGAATGTCCACAAGGTTTCTCTCTCAGATGCAGTAAATGAGCTACAATGTTGTTGTTTTTTTGATAACAGATTTACTGTAAGTCTAGCTTTAAAAAAAAAAAAAAAAAAAAAAAAAAAGTACTGTGCATATTTACCAATATGACCATTTTCAATGCAAGGAAAGCATGCGTGGATGTGTATTATGGTAGCTTATTGCTTTGAATTCCAATTTAAAAAGTAAAGGATGTGCACACATACAGTATATTCATGTAGACACACACACACACACGCAGACACACACAAACAGCGAGAGTATCAGTGTGAAGCTCAGAATAAAGGAGCCTGTGAATTTGGCCAGGTTTCCGTGTCAGAAGCAGCCTGTATGTACGTTTGCGTTCGCAGGCTTTAGAAGGCTCTTTTTTCACACCCTGCTGTTTCCCCCTGATAATTTAATGTCCATATTCTTCTCTTCAGGCATTAAAACCCTCTGAAGTTCATTCTCTGCCTTTGTACTCTGAGGCTGCACAGTGGGGCTGGGAAACACACACCACACTCCGTAGGTCCTCTGTTGTATTGCCTACCGAGTGCCCAACCAATTACCAAGTTCAAACACGCAGCTATCACTCTGTTTTCGCTGCTATCCTCTGATTTGGCCAGTGTTTGTACCAGACTTTTTTTTTTTCTCTCCCTTTTCAAACTGAGCTTCTAATAGAGATGGATGTTGATCACGGCATGTTACTTATTCTCACAGATGACAAGGCAAATATTCAAACTTAAAACTCCTACTTGTAGAATGACATTCTCATATTTATGTTGGCAGCATGGAGCTGATAAACCTGACCAGTTTGGTAAAAGAAAAAAGAAAAAACATGACAAGGGTGTTGCTTTCTGTGTGTTTGTTAGTCATAAATCCTGCAAATATTTGTGAGCCTGATTGACACGTTAACACTAAAACAGAAAGTACAGATGTTACAAGAAGTTACAAAAATATTAAAGGTACAATATGTTAGTATTTTAGTTGAAAACATTCAAAAATTAACTCCACCCCGGACCTGAAAATAAGTACATGAGTCTTTACCTCTTATAAATGCACAGTCTAGGTAATCTTACCACTGTCAGTAACATTATACAATTAGCTACCTTCATAAGCTATTGCTAACTAGCCAATGTTAGCATTAACAGCTGTTTACCGACCAGTTTAGAAGAAAAGTTGTGGATGAATGAAAAGTAACACCAGTGTCAAAGCTTGTTTTGCTTCTATTTCTATCAGGGCAGCGCTGCTTCTTCATCCTCTCATGCTGGACTGAGGGCAGACAGGATGTTACCGTGACTCACTATCACCTCTTGAGGTGCAAAGTGGTATTGCAAGACGGGATGCACTAGCCAGTTAGCATGCTAACCTAAGCAGATATCTCTGCAACCCTATACATAGTCAAAACTGTCATTTCTTTGCATTCTGCTTTGCCGTCTCTTTCGTTGAAGTGAAACCTTACAGTATGTGAGCTCTAACAATTAGGAAAAAAATAAATAATCACAAACCAGAATGTCACCCTTCTTTTGTGAATTTGAATTTAGCCTGAAGACAGTAACTCATAACTGACACGACTCGCATTGATATCAGTTGTGCAAAATTTCACAAGGACAAATAAACAAATATAGTTAATTCCATGAAATCAAGGCTGGCTGTATTGAAGTCAGATTATTGTTTGCTAACCTTTACATCTAAGTTACAGTATATCTTGGGTAATGGCTAAAAGTAAATTTAGTTTGAGCATGGATGCATTAAAAATCTGGATGAGAGTCTGCAAGCTAGTCTTGTTGTCATTGTGTCCCAGTGGCCAGCTGTGGTACTGCAACAAAACAATCCCATACCATCCAAATCACATGGTAAAATAAGAGTGAACTGCTGAAAGGTGAATGTGTTCCTGACTGTAATTTTTGCCTTAATTGTACACTCTGACTTTGCACAAAGAAAACGAGGTAGGTCAACCTGCAACCATAAACCAATAGGTTTCATCCCTTCCTCACAGCAATAATTACAGAGCGAAATAAAGTCAGATAGCGCTTACGGTAAATGTTGAGGCTACAGTATGTATCTGTGGTGGCCCAACACAGAAGCAAACAAGGACAAGACTATGAATAGGATGACCAACTTTAATTGGAATAAATTAGCACCATTTGAATCCTCTATACTGGGGCCTTCTACTGCACTACTGCACAGATCTGAATGCTGTGAAGAACTTCTGTCAGACCCGACATATCACACAGAGGAAATACAGAATTTAAATACAGATCAGGTTAACAATAGAATAGAAAGCTGAAGTTGTTCGACAGGAATGCAGAACCCCAGATAGTCCACTCCATTGTCCCCGCGTCAATACGTTCACTCGCTCCAGGCTTCCTCTGTGCACAGCAGCTTTTTTTTCCCCCTTCTTCCTCTCAGTGGTGAAAACGTTCATTCTGTGAGAAGAGGGCGGCTCATGATTTCCCCAGCGAGCCCCACATGGCCTGTAGAGATCTACCTGTCAGCACACCTGAGCTCCCCGGCACAACCGGGCCTTTCCTGCTGACTCCACTGTCGCTGTTTACAGAGACGAGACATGAAAAATGCAACAGAGGTAGTCGTCATCCGGCGTCTTGGGGTCCGGGGAAAATCACCCGGACTTGCATGTGTAGCACCGCCATCTTTACTAAAAAAAAAAATGTTTGAATGATATGTCTCAGGAACTAAATTTGAGTATTTTTCACTGCAGAAAGTGCAAAGATGGATTACAGGAGAATCAGGCAGCACTGAATAGATCATTAATTTGATAAAGCTGAGTTTGAATGCTTATAAAACTATGTTGACAGCCCCAGGGAGTGTGACAGCTTCTTCAATTAACAATTGATGCTTATATAAGAACATCCGTCTGTAAGTTATTCATGATTCCTTATGCCAGTTGTTGTCATAAATCCATATGTATGCAAGTTAATAGATTTCCGCCGCTGTATGACAAGATTTTCCTTCTCCATCTGACCCTGCCATATGCCATAAGACGTCTCTTTTGTCCATATTCACTGTCTAATTACATACAGCCTGTTGTGTTTTTAGAACACACCTGTGTAGAAAGATGACCAGAAACTGTGAGCAAACTATATTAATTCTGCTCATGTTTTTAATTGAAGGCGGGTTTTCTTTTATGTGTTGAACATACTGATATTTTATGAGTCTCGGACAAAACTTTTAAATATCTGTTGTATGTTGAAACGTTTATGTGTTTTGTTGTTTTTTTAGTCAACAGCTGGGATATTCTGTCAAATATATACTGTCCATGAATTCACAGCAAACAATAATCTGCCTTCTGTAAACTGCTGTACAAAGTGCACGACTGCCCTCGTAGAAAAAAACACCCCCAGAATTAAATCACTGGTTGTGGAGAGAGTACTGAAAATCTATAATTAAGTAGAAGTACTGTTGCATTATTGAATTATTACTCAACTGCAGGTAAAAAATACTCAAGTAAAAGAACAAAGTATTCTTCTCAAAAACTACTCAGATACTCAGAGTATTAGTTACTTTTTAACCGCTGTTGTTTAATGCAGTGTCGGTAGCAGCGTTCAATCAAAGAGGTTTCTGTTTCTCCTCATCTTCAGTCTAAATTACTCCTAACTCCTACACTGCTACAGAAATGCAGATGAAAGGGTTGGATATTAATTCAAACTGCAGGCCTACTCAGTAGAGAACTATGATTTTAAAAGTAACTCAGTAGATTACATAGAGTCGGTAAAATTACAGACTTGCAGAATATTTTGGGGGGGAGAAAAATAGTCATAAAAATATATATCCAGAAAATTTAAATTAGAGTATTTTGAGTTGTAACTTTACTTCCACCTCAGAATATGTTTATTAGAGGATTTGCCAAAAACAGCTGATTGCAATTCTTTAAAGGTCCAGTGTGTAAAATTTAGGGCAGGGAAGTCATCCTGGGTCACATCAGCATCATGGTTGTATGTCAGAGTGGACGTATATAAATGAACGATAGGAAGGCAGAAACTGAAAAGTTTCAGGTTGTTTCAGTTTGGGTAACCTATAAGACAGGTTTTAAATCAAAAATGTATATTCGCTTAAAAAAATAAATGACAGCATTTTATTAGGCTGCTTCTATTAATATTAGTAGCTGCAACCACTCGGCTAGATTGTCACTGCTGGAAATGATATTGAGATGCTATCTAAATTAGTTAGTAAATCAGTTTACTAAAGAAGATTTGTATTTCAATTTCAATTTATACTTGTCAGCTCTCACAGGCTTCAGAAAATGAAATGCCCAGCTGGTTTTGGCTTGTGGGCCTGGTAGAAATCGAATAAAATCTGTTTTTATTGGTGTATAATAACCTGAAAATGAGAATCATTGTGTTTTTGTTATCTTAGAATGAGCCCTTTATATCTGTGGAGACCACCATGTTGCACCATCAAGTTTCTACAGTAGCCAAGAAGAGACAAAACAGACGCTGGTTCTAGATAAGGCCTTTTGTGTTTTCCGTGCGTTTGGAGACCACAGTAGTTTCTCCCACATGCTTGGAAGGGGAGGGCCTAAGTAGATGCCTAAGTGGATGAACTAACTAGATCTGCTGAGCTCGAGTTTTGACTTACTTTCACGGTTTCCAGGTGACTGAATAAGGTGCAACAAATGATGAGAATGGCAAATACTAAAAAAGGGAAATGGAGAAAGAATTTGTATATCATTGACATACAGTATATAAAGATGGACAACATGACACACCCTAAATGTGAGGCCAAAGCATCTTCATTGCCCCCTGCTGGCCAGCTGCAGTGTAGCTCATAAACAAATTGAACACTGACCAAAATAAAAAACAAAATACGTGTCAAATAAATTTTTTCCAAAGATGGTTTCTGTCATTTTTGGTAGTTTTAATCATGCTGATATATATTCATGTGTTCATGTTTCAGATCAGTTTGGTATTAATTAGTTATTTAATTCTATAAAAAGGGGGTTTCACGTCATGATTGACAGCTGAGCCCTGCTTGTGATTGAGTCAGCTGGGTGTATCAGCGGAAACTCAGTAGACACATCCTGCCACCGTTTTGTGTGTTCCACCATCTTGCGGCGCCGCCATTGTTGCAGTGGTGCGTTGTGTCTGTTAACCGTTGTCTGCTGGTTGTGTCTAGAGGGGAAAATGAAAATTGCGAGACTCTTGCAAGATTTTTCATCTTTCCGGGTCAAAATCTTAAGTCTCACGAGATCTCGCAGGTATGGAGTTCCCTCCAGCAACCCTCAGAAACTGATCCAAGGTACCTTTTAGAGTGGTCATATTAATGTCCTTAAAATTTTACACTGTAGTTAGATGGTGGTTGTGACAATAGCTTTGCGTATTTTGCGTTCCTTTCTTTTTTTAATTTGACACGACTGTTGGAGCAGCTGAACTGTACAGGATCTTCCAAACATTGCTGTTGAAAGTAACTTAACAAAAAAGTAAGAGTAAAACTGTAAACCTCTTATGACGGCTTGCATTCATTCACTGTCGGGAGACACCGCTGCAGCAATAGCAACTTGTTCACTTCCACCAGATTTGCCGCTGCTCCGACCCTGATCACTACCACACACACTCTGAGTCCAACGTGACGTCATCAGCGCAAGATGGCAGCACTTGTATTCAGTATGTTTTGGCCTCATTTTTGTACAGTAGGACAAAGTACATATGTGCGGTTCAAATATTTGCATATTAAATTGGCCATAATTTTCAATTGGTTTATTAGATTTTTGTTGCAGTGTGAACAACACAGGGTTTCTTCCAAAACAAACCACAGAAAATATTCGTAACTTTGAAATGGTAGTTAGTTTTTAAGTGTAAGTTTTTATATTAATTAGCCTGTTTTCGCCATGTGTTTTTCGTGGTGGGGCGACTCTTTTCTTTAGATTTAGATTACAGATTGCACCTTTAACTGGTGGTTTTGCCTGATGCTTCAACACGCATCCAGACACCATAACAGGACTGTCATCATTCTGCAGCGCACGCTGTTTTCCTTTTTAAGTAACATTCTGGAAATTTAACTTGTTGGAGAGGCAGCATCACCACCGTGACACCAAGAAGAAAATATTTATCTTTCACTGGAACCTGAAGAGACAAACGAGCTGTGCCAAGTGAAACACAGGCATTAACATGCTGTCGTGTTTTGCAGGTTCATACGATGACAGAAGGGTGGACGCATTTGAGGCCCCCCATCCTTCACTACACCACCCAGCTGCATATTAACTACATCTCCTGCCACTGCCTGTGTATTGATTCCCCCCTCGCCCCCCCCACAAATCTCTTTTCTCTATTCTTAGGGACATAATGTCACAACATGAGCATTTTACTACTTAGTGTGAAAGAACAAGGAATTTGACACAGTCACCTCACACATTATTAAAGCATCAAGTTCACCACTGGCGGGTTGAAAAATGGCGTTGCACTTAATTAAGTTGAGAAATGCGATATGTGACAGACAGGTGTGAATATTAAAACAAAGGGGAAGAGAAAGAGCAGTAGTCAGATGTGTTGCTTTGTTGCCATATTTTACTGAGCTGTAATATAAATCAACATGGAGAAGAAAGATCACACTCTTTCAAAAAGTGTTATGAACTTAAGAGGGAAAAAAAAGTCTCGGAATTTTGACATATTTTCAGTTCATTAACCTGTAAAGCAAAAGTAAAGTGAAACACACGCAGAAAACAGAGGTGGCTCTGCAGTAGTGCTGACTCTTGCTGGAGATGAGCGAACTGTCAGAATACAAGATGCTGTGCAGTTCTAGAAAACACAGAAACAACATTTCAGTCCCAAGAGCACTGCTGGTAATATCATGAGATAAGCACATTTTTTTGGGCAATGAATTGGATTTGAACATCTTTGATTTTGACCCCATAGAGGTGAATGTAATGGCACATACTGTACTGTAGCTTGAATTTTACAGACCGTTTGCTTAACAGTGATTGTCCATTCATAGCTTAACAATCGCCAGTAATGACTTATAAGCTACGCAGCCTGTCCGCACCAGAAAAGCAGGCATGTGGGTTGTCTGTTCAAGCAGCCTACACAGAGGTGAAGTCACGCCCGTTCCGGTGTGCTACATGGGTCCTTACTTCAGAAAAAATGGCAAAAAATTCTGCTGAACTCTGTTTGAACTGTGCCTCGAATTACACATATGTTGTTTGTCAGTTTAAAACATAAATTCACACGTCAAGAAAGTCTTAATCTGTCATAGGTTTGTTGTAGTTTAGCTCAGTTTTACATAAAATCGCTACACGTCTCGTCTCGTACAATATACCTCACCAGCAACAATCTCGCTGCCCCTAATAAAGATATTTCACCTGAAGTGTTTTATCTTCCTGGTCCTTTTATCAGCCAGGAAGAGACAGTTGTTGTGACTGCATCCCAGTACAAAAACATACAGGCATCATAGCTTTAGCGGCTTACGTTAACTTTTGAAGGGAAAAAGTTGTGACGTTACTTAGACACATTCTGATACTTAAACAGCTTCACGACAAAATGCAACTTTCTTGACTTGTAAAATTATCTTTTAGATTAACAAACATCGTATGTGTGATTCGTGGCACAATTCAAACCGCATCAAAAAATTATTTGTCTCTTGCCAAAGACTAGTCCCATGGTGGTCCACTGGAAGGAACATGACTTCAGCTCTCTATTGCAACCCATATTTACATTTATTATTACACAGCGACCTCTACTGGACATAGTTATTATGACTGGAGAAGTATAAATTAAAAGGAGTTTGGGGTGGATGGTGGGGTGAAACAAATACAGGACTTTCACCAGGAAGATTCTAAATTATTTAAAGTTTTATGTTAAATAGGTATTGTCACATACCTTACTTCCGTCATGTCACTTGCGTCACGTCACGTACACCTCTTATGTGACATGTCACATGAAATGTTTTCATTTTAACCCAAACCACAATCTTTTCCTAAACTTAACCAAGTAGTTTAGCATGCCTAATCCTAACCAAACTACTGCAATTTAACAACAGTAACCACATGTTTATCATCACATCACTCGCGCCGTGTGACTTACATCACATACTTAGGGTCCGGTACACTGTATAATCAGCAAACCCAAATTAACACTGTCAGAATTCATTTCAACACTTCTGGAGTGTTTATATGGGTTAGGGTACCTTAACACTTAATTAACACTAATTTATCAACACTTGTATGTAGTGTTAGACATTAACTTTTTCTCTCTCACATTGTTTGTTAACCATAAATAAATATGGCTCTTATAAATTAAAACAAATTACTTTGTCATTTTTGGTTGAAATCACATTTATTTTAAAACACTTTAAATATGGAACAAGGCCTGTCACAGTCCTCTCCAGGGGTCTATGTCGTTTTGGGAGTCATTGACAATCGACTTATTCAGTCAAATGTATGAGGACGTATTGCCTCTGTGTCTATAAACTTTGGATTCCTCCACACTGAAATGCGTGAAGCTGTAATAAGAGCAATAGTTGGTATTCAAGAGTTTATCTTATTTTGTAAAAAGTCTTTCCAAAACCAAAAACACAATAGCAAAAGTGTAAGGAATGGATTAACAATGTGTTTGTCTGCTCCACAGAAACCAGCAATCACTAGCATGTCCAGCTAACTAGCCAACTAGGCCACGTACAGTCATAACCAAGCATTACTTCCCAGGCCAAGAGGCACAAAATTAAATAGTTAGCATAAAATCAACATTTGATGCGAAGTTTTAACAATACACGGACCAACTATCTCTACACTGCGATGCAAGGATAAAGCTGTTTCTTTATATCAGAGTTTCTCAAACTTTTCACACTGTTTACCACTTCAGAAAATAATGAGCTCTTCAAAAATCACCTTACTGTTTTGTGCTGTTTGGTTCTAGCAGGTGCAGTGGGAACTTCAAGGCTGCTTCTTAAGTAGTCACCAGCACTTGTGCTCCGTTCACTGTCCTCCATTTCTTTTTTTTTTCCAACACGGCTGCTTGAAAGATTCTCCTCTTGATCTTCACTTCTAGTAATAGTTCCAGTTTGGAGCCACAGCTGCAGTGGTGTTGAACCATTCGTTTTCAGTGTCTTCATCGTAGCTCTGCTAATTAATTTGGCATCGCAATTTAGCTCATAACGATCGGGAATCAGTCGGATATCCACACAAAAATACAGGAAAGACAAATGCATTAAAATTGCATTTCAGTGATCAATATGTGATATTTCTTAGTGTATTTTCATTTAAAATTTTATAGTATCTTGATAAAAATGTAAAATTAAATTTAAATTAAGTTAATTTAAAGAAACTATCTCATTTTTATCGCTAAAGGGAGCTCACACACCACCAGTGATGCACGAACGGTTTGAGAATCAAAGTTTTAGATGATCAGTTTGTTTTCTTCTGTGAATCACGAGCTGTTGAGGATGCTGATGTTCTACCTCAGACATGTTAGCTTTCGAATGTTTTAGCAGTGTTATCATTATGTAGCCACGAAGTGCATATTTAAGACCCCTTTTAAAAGGTTTTCATTTCAAAACAAGTCAGCTGGAAACATTAAAAAGCGTTTAAAAAAAAACTGTTTTCAACCAGCTTGTCGTGCTAACATTAACTTAAGGTCAGCAACAGTCGTCATGTCATCTGTCAAAATTGATGGTTGTTGGCTTGAAGTGAAAAGTCTGCTTTTGTCTACTTCTGTGTGAAATCAAGGACTCATTCTTTGAAAGAAAGACAAGCAAATTAAGTGCTAAATCTACCATAGTTATAATTATGAATTGCATTTATGCCCTGTGAGAAAGCAGAAAAAACTGTCTAATTTTCCTATAAACCAAACGTTTGCCATCAGACTTTGAGATCATAGTGATAAAGAATCTGCTTTAATTTGGCTCTAAACATTTTTAAACAATTTCGTAACTTTGAATTGATGTGGCCTTATGTAAAGAATATAAAAACTTGCATTTTGTAAATGTATTTCAGTTTGTGTTGCTGTAAAATGGTCTCATGATTCAAACACAGCGGAGCCTTGTTGGATGCATTCGGGGTTAAATGACAGGTCACACGCTGTAGATTATCCTCATCAGATCATATGAAATACTGTCTTTAGTGGGTTCAGACCTTCCCACAGTATGATGTGCTTGTTAGCCATGTCTGTTGCGATTATTATCCCATGTCAGCTTCATTTATCCTCAACAAACAGCCCCATCATTGCTTGAATGAGGACTCAGTGGTTGTGACAGGCTGAGGTCGCAGAAGGGTCACATGTTTGTAATAAAGTTCTGAAATCAGTTTTCGATGCGACCCAATAAAATGAAACGTATTTGTATAACTGCCCATATGAGGAAAGCAGAAGCTTGTGGTCTGCAACTGAAATATTCTATAATGACATCCCTCTTCAAATTATTTAGTTTGGAAGTTGCCTGGCAGTGAACCAGCAAACAGGTTTTATTGCACCACAAACAGAAGCCCCTTTTTTTCTCTCTGAAAGAAGCAGCATCACCAACTTTCCAAACCCGGTGTAAAAACTAGAGCGTGACAGCTGCATTTAAATATGAAATAGCTGCAGATTTGGTTTCAGACACCTTGTACTGTGTGCAAACAAAGCCACCGTTTCCACCAGAGAAAAGAGAATGCATTTAAAGCACCTCTTTGTCGTTGTTCAGAACTGTGTTCCCTTTGTTTCCATTTGTCTCTTTTTTTAGGGGGAAAGAATGGGATGAAATATTTTTAAACAGTAATTACCTGGCTGGGATCCGACATGCAGGGATTAATGGGTGACTGCGGAGCACCAGGTTCGGTGGTGTGTTGGAAGGTAAGGGGGTGTGTGGGTGTGTGTGATGGAGTGGCGGCAGCGGCGGCGGTGGCAGTGAAGTGGGGGGGGGGGAGAAGATGCCGAACACAGAGAACCAAAGACTGGCAGAATTCTGCTGCAAGTGTCTTTTCTTTATCCAAGCTCAAGTCACTGCTTCACGCCAAGTCCGTCACAAATGAACAAGACAGATTTAGCCCTCTCGCCTCATCCCACTCCCTCCAAATCCATTTGCTAAACGTCTGTTTTCATGCCTCCTGAAACAATATTGTTGCATGTTTGGGGTTATTTTTACCTTCTTCGCTCGGGCCCGCTCCATCGCACAAGTCGAATTTTTACAGAGGAGTTAAGCAAATCTGTAATCACGCTTTGTTCGCAACCCTGTTTTGCATGTAGTTGACAATCACAAGCAATTCCCGATCAATTCACATCGCCACAAAGCACTCGAAGCCGCCTGCTCGGCCAAGCTTGCACCACTGAAGTCGAAGAATACTGCAGTGCACTTTGCGCTCAGAACTCAATTAGGCATGTCCTTGGAGTACAATATCTCTGGATTCTTTAAGTCGTTTGGATAGTGCAGAGAGGCGATGAGGTGCTCTTACAGATGGCGTGCGACTCAGACTGTAATTAAACAGATCAGTGTCTAATACACAGTCTGATATCCAGCAGCAGTGCAGCCAAATCTCAGTGGGAAGAACTTCCCGAGGTTCTCAGGAGCTTCTCAAGGTCGCTGCAGTCACTTCCTATCCTGCAGTAGTTTTTGCTGCTCTCAGCAGCCGTGGCTGCACAACTTTAGGGTTGGTTTTTTTAAACTGTTTTCATGACTTTTGCTGCTACAACTGAATTAAGCAGACATACTGTAGCATTTGTTTATGTTTTACTTTGGCACTCTGTAGCTTCTCTTTTGGCAAACTGCACAGTGTTTTTGGATATGATGAATAATGAACTTAAATGCAGTTTTGGGCAAGTAAGGGAATTCAGCCTTATGGGGGGGTGTTGCAGCTGGGCATAGTAAGCTTTGGATGTATCTAAATTGAAGCACTATGCATGGAGCTGTAATAAGACCAATAATTTAAGAGTTGATTATCTTTTAACCTAGTCAAACCAAAAACATGAACTTGAGATAACCACATTGAAATAATGCTTCCATTTTAAAGACTAGTTCAATATGGGTGGGGAGAATTTTGGCTGCACCTGAGTGGGATGTTTTGTTTCAGCCTTTTATTACAAAATTTCTGGTTGACCCGCTACTTTTAGTCATCTTGCGTGCACAGCCTCAAAAAGAAAAAATGATCAAATGATTTGTCTTGCTTTGTAAATTCTTTAAAAAGAAAAAAAAACATTTAAAAAGGGAACAACCCTGTCCTTTCACTGAGTAAACGGTTCTTAAGGCCTTGATGAAATGCTCAGACACAAAGTGGGTTCCATCGAGTCAGTAATCAGACATTTCGGCAACGCAGTCATACTCTTTCCCATGGATATTTTATTAACTATACGCGACTCGTTACATTCTTGAAAAGAAATAACATAAAGAAAGTTGTTGCTTCTTCTGTTTGAACTGTAAAGGAGAGGATGAGGAGACTTTTGTTGTTAGCAGAGGAAGAAGAAGGGTGAGGAGCCCAACCTGAAACCCAGTGGAACACAGTGGAAAAATCACAATTTCATGAATAAAAATGTAAAGTAAGTGAGTAAATAAGAAGCATGTTCAACAAAGGGAGTATAAGTTTTCTGAATATATGCACTAGTTTTCAGTTTTTGTCTGCCTTCGTACAGTTTAGGGCACAGGATTGGCACCATTCGTTTGCTTTTTAAAAAAAAATCCATTACGTTTCTGTGTAAAGTTGAAAGTTCTTAGCAGCTAGCTTGTTTCAGACTAGTGATTGATGACATCAAGTTGAACCTTTTAAACTCTTACCTATTGTACTTCAGGCTTTAGAATTGCATCAGTCTGTTGCTAGGAAACATTTGCAGTTCAGCCCAATCAAAAGAAATTAGAAAAGTCAATGCTGCTTTACAAGCTGTAGCTTATTTACCAAAAATTACAGCTAGGTAGGCCCATAAAACCCTTTTCTGTTCGTTAAAAGTTATGATGTTTTTTGTGGGTGGAGCTTATCCGGAGGCAGAAAAAAATTGTTGGCTTATTTCTTAACAATGGCTAATAGAAATCTGAGTTGTTCTAAATATTTACAGTGACTCATTCTCCAGGACCACAAGTGTTATTTGAAAAAAAATAATGAACGTTAACCAATGGGAGCAGACGAGCAAACCCATACACACTCACTGGACCATAGCTGCCATAAGGTTGGGGGAATGGATCAATATATTGACAACTGGCTGAGTCCATCCTTTTTTGGATGAGTTTTATTTTTGCAAATTTTAGGATCTGCACAGTGACAGGAGCTGCTCCACTCAGGACGCTGCTGTCGGCCGGAGGACGGTGCGCTGAGCTGACGAGTGAGAAGAACAGACTGTTTTCATATTTAATGTGGTGAATTAAGGATTCATTTCAACCAAACCACAACTGTTTTGGTGAGTTTTATTTTGTTTCTGTCTGTCTGTCCGCACAAAGTTCCCTTTAGCATCCTTATGAGGCCCACTGGCCTGTCCACTCAGTCCCCTACAAGACGTCTCATACTGATGCACAAAATATCCTTTAGCGGTTTCTGCCAGAAAGCCTTTTGAACATATCAAGGTTATAATAAGCACATCACGTTACATCACTGAAGCTTTTAACATTATGCACCTTGCAACTTTTTTGGTTTTATATTGAAACAAACCCTGGTCTCCTGGGTAGAAGTTCTGTGTGTGTTATATATTAGCAAGCTAACATTAGCTTTGTCAGTTGGTTTAGTGAGCTGCAGCTGTTCCACCTAGATGTTTCTGCCTGTATTAACAGCTGAGAACTACTTTTTGTGGTTCAACCCATTTTAAACACCCCGTGCCATGAAGTAGTCACAGACAGACAGGGACACATTAAATGATTTATGAATGCACACAGCATTTTGGAGCTGAAAAGTGGAATGGTGCCAATTACTGACTTAGACTGGAGTCATTTAACTACATCAAAAACAAAGATGTACAAAACTTTTAAATGTAAATCAATATTCAGTTAGATATCACATATTCAAGGTCAAAGTCCAAGTTTGTAGGACAGCTCCTTGAGAGCTCAGCTTCAGAATGAATCTTTACACACATTAAGATGTTTTTTTAATTAATCATGTAACTTAAAAGCTTTATTTGTCTTGTTTGTTGAAGGTGAAATAGACCAAGGGGCTTGATAGGGCAAAGCAGACACTGATAAAAGCTCTCTCCAAAATAAATGCATATGGAGTATACCAGTGAATGATGCACTTAAAAAATCAAGGTTGGGACTTAATGTCTTTTTCATCTGTAATTCCAAACTAATGAATCAAAGCCATTAATAATCGGTGTCAGGTGAGATGTCAGGTGTTTCTCTCTTTTTTTCCCCTTTACTTTGAATTTTTATTTTATTGGCAGAAATTGAAAAGAGAAGACAAAGACGCCGAACAGAAGGAAATCAAAGCGCCTATAGTTGGACTGTTTAGGCTTGAGAGATTGTTTGGTCTGTCATTTGAACAGAGAAGTTTCAAGGCTGCTGAAAGCTTTGACAGTTCAGCAGAAGTTGTTGTTTTTTTGATGAAATTCTGAGAATTAATTTGATGAAAGAAATACAAAACATTTAGTTTGTCTGCACTCTGACAAATAAGGGTTCTCATAGGAGAACCCTTTGTGGTTCCAGGGTTTCAGAGGGGTCTACCTAGAACCCAACATAAAAGGTTACCCCCTCATTTGGGAAAGGTTTCACCCAGAGCCCCTGTGACAAGTTCTACAGAGAACCCAAACCTATGCTACTCTATGGTACAATGGTTCTACCCATGGGGGTCCTATTCAGATTCCCTATAAGGATGCTAACAAGAACCCACCCAGAGGGTTTTCCCAAGAACCCTTTTATATTCCAAGGAATTTATCTAGAACCCACCCAGGGGGTTCTACCAAGAGCCCTTTTATATACAAAAGATTTCATATAGAACCCACCCATGGGGTTCTACCGAGAACCCCTTTACATTCAAATGGCTTTATCTAGAATCTACCCAGGGGGTTCTACTCAGAACCTTTTTATATTACAGGGGTTTCATTAAGAACCTTTCTATAGGGTTATAGGGTTTCATATTGAATTCACTCAGAGAGTTCTGAGAACCTTTTTATATTTCATGGGATTCATCTAGAACCCTCCTGGGGGTTCTACCAAGAACCATTTTATATTCCAAGGGCTTTATCAAGAACCCACCTAGGAGGTTCTACAAAGAATCCTTTAATGTTCAAAAGATGTTCCAACAAGAACTCTTTTATATACCAAGGGTATCATATAGAACTTATCCAGGGGGGTCTACTGAGAACCCCTTTGCATTCAAACGGCTTTCATATAGAACCCACCCAGAGGGTTCTATCAAGAACCCCTTTATGTTCAAATGGTTTTATCTGGAATCCACACGGGTTCTACTGGGAACCTTTTTATATTCCAAGGGTTTCATCAAGAACTTCTAAGAACCTTTCTATATTCTGAGGGTTTCATATTAAACACACCTGGAGAGTTCTGAGAACCTTTTTATAGTTCAAGGGTTTCATCTAGAAACCACCCAGGTGGTTCTGTTTAGAACCGTTTTATATTCCAGTGGTTTCATCTAGAGCCCACCCTAGAGGTTCTATTGAGAACCCTTTAACATTCCACTTGTTTATAGAGGATTTTTTTTATATATATATTATGGTACAAAGAACCTTTGACAAAAGATTTCAACAATCCTTGAAGAACTATTTCTGTCACAATTTCAGTGCATTTTCAGGGGTTCTTTGGATGAAAAAGGTTCTTATTGGAAGACTTAGTCTCACAAACCCTTACTTTAGAAGCAAATGGTTCTGGCTAGAACCTCAGCCCCTCAGGAAGAACCCTTTTGGAACCATTATTTGAAGAGTGTATACCTTAGAGTTCAACTGATGATTTTCTTTTAGAGTTTTACTTTACAAAAAGATATTTTTTCGTTTATTATCACCATTAGTGGCAAAAAAAAATAGGTTTTAGTAATACAAAGTACTTTAGTGCAAAGTTATTTTTATTTTCTTTGTCAATAAAACTCTGCTCTGCTGTTCATCACAGGAGCAGGATAAATATTCTGGATTTATATCAGGTGATAAAGCAGCAAGTCTCATAACATGCTCCAATAATCTACCTGCTCTAATTACAACAGCAATCATAAAATGTCAGAATGAAAAGCAATATAAACAAAACATAACATTCAAGACGACAATATTGCACTGATTAATATAGCAGTGATAATGTCTGAAGTCATTCCTGTGTTCCTGCATTCTGATTTTACTTCTTGTGTCACTTTGTACAATTTAGCCTGAAATAAGACACTTTGTTAATGACAACAAACAAAGAGTGACAAAGTGCTTAATTATGACAATGGAAGAGATAGTGTCTGATCACAAAAGAGGAGACAGATATTTTTATGAGCAGATAGGCTGTTATCTGACAGTCTGGCTGATAAGATCACAGCAAAGCCTTAAGAAATAATGCGTTTTAGGTAGGGTGAATCAAGATCAGCATTAATGTGATCGGTGCCATATGCCAGTATGAATCTAATAGACTGATAATCTTGCGTCTCACTGCAGGCGGAACCAATCTGTGTGCGATAAGGAGCTCACATTTGGGGCTGATCAGCTGCATCGTCACATCGGACCCGAACATGAAAATATCTCCCATTAAGATCTGAAAACAACAAGGAGAAGCCGGCAAACCGGAGAGAACACAGGAGATGTACAGATACACTGCTGGGATTGATAACATCTACGTCTGGTTTGAGCTGTTAAGTCACCTTACTCACGTCACGCTGTCAACACAATGTTTTTTCATCTTAAATAAAAAAAAACAAGCATAAAATTGTGCAAAGAAGTGTCATGTTTTCCATAAAATACAAGGTTGTGGTTTAATTTGACATTTTAACATTAACCCTTAAATAGGTGAGCACGTATAAATATTTTGGAATATTAAAGCTATTTAGCTATTTTATTGCCATAATTTGATTTTTGACGTTATATTTCGTCATTGTGGAGGAGGAAACACTACCATTTTTGTCCACAGGGGGCTCCATAATCAACAAATGAAAGCTCTTTGTAATAGCTTTAATTAATTTGTATCTTCTAAAGTATCTAGGCTTTTTTTTTTTTTTCAAAATATGGCCTTTAGTTTAGTTAAATAAAAATAGATAAATCAAAGAATAATACTTACTCATGTTGAATTTTAACACTGAATACTGGAAACAAATCTAATCTATGAATAAATAATGAGCTATTCTGTTCTTACACAATGTAATGTGATGTAAATCCACTTCTGAGTGCTTTTTAAACTACAAGTTAGTTAAAAAACATGACTTTTTATAGTTCAATTTGTACATATAGTAATAGTGTTTTTGAACATTTTGATTTATAGTTAACAGTTAGCAAATTGCAGCAATACTTCAGGATTTCGGTATAAGAAGTTCTTATGTGGTGCTGACCGCCCTCCTCATAAACTTCACCGTAATTTTCCCCACATTAGCAGCCAACTAGGCGAGCTAACTGGCTAACCTCGCTATTTAAAAACACCTGTGAGACTATCATGATCAAAAATACTAACTAAACACTATACATGTACACACATGTATAGTGTTTAGTTAGTATAGTATATAGTAGTCACATGACTCTCTGGAGGTCATGTTGAAACCCTTTTTGCAGCCTGCCTCTCATGGTTCAGCTCCATCATCTCTTTCCACAAAAATGGTGTTAAATAATCTTAATCTTAATAGATGAGTAAACTTTATTTTTAATTGTTTAATCAACTTTCTTTGATAATTAATATAAAACTATTTAAATGTAAATAGTACCTTTAAGTAACACTGAACCATTATGGATGGTATGATGATATTTTGTATTGTGTAGTTAGGTTTTTGTACTGTTCAAGGTGGTTTACAACATGTGACTCACTTGTCTTGTTTTGAGTTTGGTTTGATAGATTGCTAAAACACGCTGACACTCACATTCATTCCTACAGGCTGTTCCACAAAGGTACAGTTTCCTGAAGGTAACATTCAGACAAACAAACTCATGGAAAGTTCATTTTTAATCTTTTTCCATTTCAAATGGCATACATTTTAAACAAGTAAAGCAGCTGAATATTTTCCATTCCTCTTACTTCTACTTTTTTGTTCCTTACCGTTATGGTAAATTATGTCTTGTCTTATGTTATCTTTGTCTATTTTATGAAAAACAAATTAATTGATTTATCTTTTTTTCTTTTTTCTTTTTTTAACAAACTGGCATCATAATGCATACCATAGAGGGCTTAAAAACATTTTTTTCTCAAACAAAATCACCTAAAAATATAATAAACATGAAAAAAACAGCATTCACTTGTCTTTGTCTACATATGTTGCCATTCTGGATTTCTGATACTAATTCTGAGTATATTTTTGAATGTTGGCATGAAGTCACGTGACCTGACTCCCCCCTTCGGTGTTTCTCATTATATAAAGTTCACCCAATTAATGCCCCCCTTCCCACAGTCTGTCAAATGACTGCATCCCCCAGGATATCAAAAGCATTTAAAGGCAACACATGGATTAAATGTATGGATTTAGTGAACAATCATGTTTCCTCTCCTCTCTATGCCTTCAGTTTCACTTTCACATTTGCTATGTTTACATTGCTGACCCTTATTTGACATTTTCTTTGATATGATCGAACAGAGCAGTTTCCCCCTTCCCTCTCTCCTCCTCCATTATGGAAAAATTATTAACATCTGCTACACAGACATCAGGAGAAGTCATGCATGCCTTAATGGCCCCTTGTTTAGTCATTTATGGGTAAGCATGTCATTATTTCAGGATTTATGATCAACCAGATAGAGAATGCATTCTCCCGGAGTTTCACCTAGCAATTATTTATTTTGATTTTTATGGCAACAAAGTTTCCTATCCTCCCTCACTATCCAATTAATGCTGATGATCGAGCATGTCTTAGTGCTTTAGCTTTTGTTTTTATCTGCGTTTATGTCCTTTGTTGGAATGCAAAACATTTTTTGATGAGCCTGTTTTGGAAAAAGCAGTTTATTAATAAGTTTGGAGTGAAATGTACAGTATACCCGGAGACAGGCAAAGAATTTAAAGTAAGGCTAAGAACAACAGATTGTCAAAACAAGTTTTTAAAATCAGTTTCGTTATGATAGTTGATAAAAATTCTTCATTTAAAGAATTTATTAAATATCACTAAAAGGCATGAGTGTCTCTTAGAAGTATATTGTAGCTATGCAGATGGTTTTTGTTTCATGCACAGAGATTTGATCATTTTTACCTCCTTTTTATTTTCGTTGAAAGCTGGTTACAGTGAGGTCTGGAGTATCCAAAGTACCAGAATATGAAAGAGATTCAGCCTGTTAGCCTAAATGAACTTCTGATGGTTGGTACGAGAGAACTGTTCATAGCTAGGGAAAAAAAGATAACTTGGGGGTGGTGGTGAGAAGGTTCACAGTATAGAACAGATGGTGCATGTGTTGCACAGTTTCTGGATTGTCTAAAGTATAACATTTGCTTATTTCTTGGACTTACTGCAGTGCTGTCAGTGGCAACGGCAGCACATGCAGATGCAGCATTATTGATGAAACACGTATCACACATGACAGAAATACACTCATAGGCATTGGGAAGTGAAGTGTTTGAGGTTTGGATTAAAGAGCAGTGAAACATGAGATGCTCAACAATGCACACGGCATGATAGCCGTAGCTTGTCTATGTGCGGCATCTTTTGCCCACCCAGCCAGATCAGCTGGAGGCACCGCCGCAGACCACCCCGTGAGGAGAGGAGGAGAGCGGGAGGATAAGAGCCATGTTAACCCAGCCTGGATTTAAGGCTGCTCCTGGACAATGTCCAGCCAGGAAAATGAAATGGACGAGATCAGACTTGTGCGCATTGTACAAACTAATTATGTTATATAAAGTGAAAACACTGGTTAATATCTGGGTAGGTTAAGGGACAAAAGCATTTGAATATGGTTTGGGAAGATCGTGGTTTGGGTTTAAAACAATCAGTCTCGTGAGATATTTTGCAGGTCTGGTGCTCTCTGCCTGGCACGACCGGAGATCAGAGACTGTTGTGCCCACATCCCACAGAGGCCAGGTCCACCACAACATTACAGAGTAAGCTGTTGCACTTGGGCAACCGTGTTCAGCTGACAGGACACAATATTAAAGGCTCGGCAGGACAACTCTGCATTTTCATCGATGATGCTTTGTGCTCAAACAAAGTCGCTGTCAACCATATTATCATCATTATCTTGTTGCTGCTGTTTACATAAAACCTGATGCAAATTCAAAACATGTGCTGCAGAATTATTTTCTGGGTGCATACGTATATAAATAACTGCATATTGTTTTATTTTATATTTGATTTGATTATATTCTGAATTTAATATTCTACATATACTGTATGTTATATGGGTGTGTAGCATGAAGGAACTGCAACTTTCATTTCATTGTGCAACCCTGTGTTGTATACTGACAAATAAATTACCTTGATACCTAAAATAAATGCCATAAATATCAGTAAACTGTGTGCAATTAGTAGGTGCACAATAGGGAATTGGGACACAGCTGAGTAGCTGATAAACATGTGTTGTGTGCAGCCTGCATCACAAAGGAGGATATCTGGGTTTTGTGGGTTCATGTACTTCAGTCAAAGCAGTTTACCATTTGCAGACACTAAAATTCAAATGTGTCATGTGCATCTTTAAAAATCAGCCTTAAGACAGCATGAAGATGGGCTCACCAGGAGGTGACATGAGCGAGTAAAAGCCGTGCAGCACAGGTTATTGATATGTACCTTTCCTATGACGCACACACATACACCCACTCACACACACACACATTCCTGTAGTCACAGCATCTTGCACAAACCTTTCCTGACATTCTGTCCCTATGCCCTGGAGCAGCCCCGAGGAGCCTGCCTCAGATCAAGGTCATCACATCGCCGGGTCCCTGAAGCTGCAGATGGAACAGTCAATGAATGTTGTAAGGCCTGAGAACAGCCCTCACATCTACAGACGACAAGTTTCGCTCCAAAACGAGAGTTGACATGAAGTGCACCTGCTGCTTCAAAAAATGATTGATTGCGCAAAAGCTAAAGCAAATTACTCTCCAGACGATGTCAGTTGACAAAATAAGAGCGTTTGCACATATTCTGTCTGCATTAAACAGCGAGGTGGTGATTTTTGATTCCAAAATTAACACACAATTTCAGAGATGAATTCCTCAAATCGTCTTTGGCAAGTTGAAGAGCACAGACGACGCCTCTCTCTGACTTGAACCGAAATGAGGATGCACAGAGGGTGTGTGGGGGGTTTCATCGCAAAAGCCACCATCTGGTGTCAGCGCGTGGTGTTGCTCACCATGACCAATTGTGTCATTAGATTATTGAATAATTAGTGGAGGGATCATGTCTACCCAGAGAACATGCCTTTCAAGTGTATTAGTGTGTGTGACTGGGGTCTTGATCCCAAAGAGCTACATGATATCTGCAGAAACACACTGTAAAAAAAAAAGTTTTTAAATATACTAAACCTAGTTTTGATGATTTATAATCTTTTATTGAGATAATTTACTATTCGTCTTTAGACAAACTTGAATCTTTGAGTTAGTGGCAGTCATACAAAAACACAATATTATGTTAACAGGCTGCTGATTTAATCAGTTTCTGTACGTGCACATATTGTATTACTTTGAATATTTAAGTGCAAATTAATACCAGACAACTCTTTCTATCTTTTAAGATTAAAAACCACAGATTGGTTTTATGATTTATTTTCTTTTATTTTGGTGTGATGCATGCAAAGTGCTCAACCCTCATGGGTTTACAAGACACCAAAAATACTGTTGCAGCATTCAAACAATTTACTTTCATTGCAAAATTACAGTCTGTTTTACAGCTTGGTCTTAAACAGAGTATTTTGCCTTCTCTCTCAAGCTTGACAAATAAAATCCGCAACAAATAAGGTTCCCTTTCTGAGGCACAACTCAAGTTTCTCACACTCACCCAGCCAAAAGACATCAGCATAAATAGAGCACATTTTTAGTTTTTGCATTTTTTGTGTCCTTGGAATGGATGCAACATATATAGGACACAAACATGCAAAACCAACATCAGTATGATGTAACGATAATGTCTGTGTTATATTTACATTATATGTGCATGTGATCAAGCGTTGATAATAGTCATTATCTGTTGAAGGCCCCATAAAGGTGTTGGCCAGCCCTGATTTGTGGGCTTAAAAATTAAGCGGTTGCAACTGAGAATATAAAATTATTAATCATTATTCACTTTCACTTAAGTGAAACAACAAATTTTGAAATACGGCATTTTGGGGAGGTTCTGAAACTCAGATTCAAGTTTATCTAAAGAAAAAAAAAGTAAATTATCTCAACAAAATCTTATTAGTTCATTAAACTTTCCAAACTTCAGTTTAGTTGGACTCAAAACTCAAAAATGTATTGAAGTAAGTTGCCTTGAAGTTTTTCCAACTTTTTTGTTTTTGCAGTGTATGTTTGGAGTGAAAAAATGAACTTTGAAACAAACTCTTGCTTTCATCAACTCAAACTGACAATAAAACATTTTGTCAGAGTAGGTGTCAGGCTTTTTTTTAAAACCCTGTTTAATTTTGTAGTAAAACTCTTAATATGACAGTCTAAATCCCACTTTCCCTGCGTAGTCACCATATCTCCCTGCGAGTATTGTCCCCGTTGAGTTGAAGGAGGACTTTAAATGAGTCCTCTGTCGCTCTGGGCAGTGAGGAATATTTTATTAATGAAGACTGCACTTTGTCTCAGGTGAAATCGTCTCTAAAACGTCAAGGGACTGCCTTTGAAGCCACTCGCTGCTACAACAGCGAGCTAAGCGGGTTTTCTCCCACTTTCAGATCATACATTTACTGTTTAACTCACGGAAACTGTGGTTTAGGAACTTTCTTCGTGGCCAGGTGGGACAGCAGAATGAAAATAAGGATATGTATGAAATCCCAGACTCTTATGAAGAAAATGAGATTAGCGTGGGGAGGCGGTTCTCAGATTTAAGTCAGCCACAAATCTCAGATGGAAGAGAGTGATCCCAAAATGAGATATCCACCATTTGAAAAGATTGACACCTACAGTACTCCTACAAAATGGATGTTAGCATGAAAATAAAGCATATTATGGTCTGCTATTGAAATTACAAGTCATTTTGAGACAACTGTTTCCCACATAGCCTGATTTTTGAGAACGCTGTGCTTTAAAAAAAAAGATGCAAATGTTGTTGTTGTTGTTTTTTTCAAACAAACACCACTGTGTGTTTAAGAAAAGGCCTGGAAAGATCTACAGACCTGCAGGAACAGAGTCGGACAATTCTGGCCAGGAATCTAACGTCAGCCCAGATCAGTTTCAACACATCCACAACAGACCACGTTTACTGTAACCACTTTATTTTTTCTGATTAGTGTTTATGTCAGTAACTTATCTTTTAGTTTTATTACTTGACTACTCATCCAAAAAAGATCCAAAGAATAAAAAGTTGAGTTTCTGGAGTTTGTCAATAGCACATATACTTGTAAGACACATAATTAAAGCTAAATAGTCATATTTAACAGTCAGTATTTATTTTGTATTTTCTCTGACTGGACTTGTGTTGATTATTATAAATCTCTGGTAGCTCAAAGTAACTGGGGGCGTTTCCACATGACAGGCCTGTTTTTTTAAAACATTATTTCTATGCATTTGCATTTCCTTCTTACCTACAGAGCACGATTAAGTGCTGAAGCCATTTATTAAGTTTTTAAAAATCAACAGTTGAGATATTATGATGTGATGAGCAGCCCTGCTTCCTGTGTTTTTTTTAAGCACTAACCCCGTCCCTTGCTCATGAACATAATCATTGTTAAACATTTAGCTGCACTGTCCTCAAGGGTTCTTCCCCATTTTAATGTGTGCCTTCTCAGACAGGGACATGTTTATTCTGTAGTTCATTTCATGTAGGTGATTTTTAACACTGGCTTTTACACTCCTGGAATTATCCCAGTGATCCTGATGGCCAGTCAGGGTCCGTGCAGGAATCATTAGATGTCACAAGGTCGTGTCACATTCAGCACACTGGAAAAACAAAACAAAACAAAACAAAAAAAAACAGGTAGAAGGCAGAAAGAATCATGTGACAATACCATGAATTGGTCTTTTTTTTTTACCTGTTCATCATATGAAAAGTAATGCTTAGGTTATACAAACTTCATTAAGGGTTAGAGCTCACAGTAAAATCCCTTATTTAATTTGGGAAATTACGGAGAGGGGAGATAGATGAAGAGACAAAACTATCAGCTAACTTAATTAAGAGAGTGTAAAAGTGTGTAGGCCTATTTAAATCTAAATCCAGAGTTAATTTCACACAGTTAACCCTGAGGTTTAAAGGCTACAGCTCTGTAACATCTTTATGAGCTCTAAATGGGCCTATTTGTCATCAAAATCATTATTAAAAAAATATTCCAAGTAGAGCTGTGATGACTACATGGATGCACTGATTATAAATAATACCAATTAAACAGAATGATTTTTCTAAAAGAAATAATTAGATCTTCAGTCAACATGAAATGCATTAGAGCTGCAATGATTAATCGATTATTAATCACTTCAAATTAATTTCCAACTATTTTGATAACTGATTAATCAGTTTGAGTAATTTATTAAGAAAAAAGTCTAAATTCTCTTCCAGCTTCTTAAATGTGAACTGAATATCTTCAGCTTGTGTGCAAAACAAGACATTTGAGGACATCATCCTGGGCTTTGGGAAATATTAATCAACATTTTTGATTAATAAAATAATCAGTGGATTAATCTAATATTTAATTTAATGTTTTTGATATTTCAAGGATGTTTTTCTAAAATGTTTCTAAATTATCACATGTTCTTAGCCTTTGTTAACATTAACTTTCCTTTTAAAATTTTTAATACATTTTTTAATACATGTTCTTTTTTTTTCTTCCTGAGGTCACCATACCAGAAGTGAAGAGTAATGGCGCAGTTTACTTCATAAACAAACATGGCGGACGGAAAAACGCGCGGAACGTTTGCAGTGCTCTGTCAAACGTGAAATCCACATACAGGGATGCTTTGGCTCGTCAGAGGAAAACAGGCAGTTAGCAAAAACGTTTGTAGTGTGTAAAATTTGTAAACAAATGCGCTAAAATAGTGTTGGGACGCTGCTAATTTGTTTTTCAAACACCTGTTGAGCACACAGGAGTTCCAACCGGAAGACAAGCTACCGAGCTACGGCTAGCTAACTTGACCTGTAACGTTAGCATCACGGTTGTTGCTAACACGTTTGAACTGGAACTTGGAGACTTGACTGGATAAAACCGTCTGAAGATTTGAAAGAGGTGCAGCTGATGGATCGATGAGCTGTTGGACAGGGAGGTAAGTAAACAGTTCAGTTAGATTGTTTTCTTGTGTCTGTTTTGTGTACATACACTCAGTCAGTTCATTAGGTAGATGTAGCTAAGACTAATAATGCAGCCTAAAGAGTTATAATGTTACCGTTTAATACAGATGTCCTGATAATATTGCATTTAATTGTGCAGTCTTACCAAAATGTGAGGCCAATATGATTCCATGACAAATCATGGAAATGTTTTAAAATATACATATCTGATTTCTAAGTTATACATTATTTGTGTGTTGTACATTCTCAATACAAAAGCTGTTTAAACTGTTTAAAAATAGTTTGACTCCTCAGTGAATGGACAGGTTTGGCAATAGCAATAAGGCAGTGTAGAATTACTCTGATATAAGTACAAGTACAAAAGTATTAGCATCGTAAGACAAGAAGTAAAAGAACTTCTAATACAAAGTGGCCTATTTCAGTATAATGTACATTGTATCACGGAATTTTAATTATTGATGCATTAGGTGTACATTACTTTAATGTTTTAGCTGGTGAAGATGTGTCAAATCGTAATTGTTGTGCTCCTTTTGAGTAGCTTGTGTGTCAAGTTTTCACCTACAATAAGACATGTCATAATTTATTTGACGATTGTATTTTGTATTATTAATCTGGATCTGCAAAGTAACTAGTAATTCAAGTTATCAAAACAAGGCAGTGGAGTAAAAAGTAAAGTATTTGCCTCTAAACTGTAGTGGAGTAGATGTATAAAGTACCAGACAGTGAAAAGTGTTTCAAGTATTAAATAAAATGGCTGTGATTATTGTGTATCTATATTGTGAAAGGCAGAGAAACAATGTAAGAGTTAAATAGTTGAGTTAAGTACACCGGATTGTGAGTTGTGTTGATTTTAAGCTAACAATTCACACCCTGTCCCACAATAGTATATATGTGATGGCGTACTATAGTTTGAAACTTAAACAACATAAGTGTGTGCATTCTTCACTGACATTTGACAGTTTGTGGTTCATGATGTGAACATTGATGTTTTGTTGCACCTGCAAATCAGGAAATAATGCAGACGATGCAGTGACCTTTTCATTTATTTGTGATGTGGTTTTGGCAAAAGCAGCGGACGTGGCCTCATTTGTACCTCGCCCCTGCTAGTCATTGGACAAGAAAGTCTCACAGTTGATCATTTCTCTTGTTCACTTTGCACCCCAGTATACGTGAAGCCCTGGCCTTTACCCCGTGTGTTATTTAAGCAGTGTTTGGAAAATACAACAGCATTTACTACGAATTTCTTCTCAAAGATAAAAACAAAAACAACATTAAAGTCTGAGTTTATATTGTTGAATCTCATTCATGTCTTGAGGCCCTTGTGGATAGTGACATTCTGGTCATATGCTCAGCTTATTTTATCCCACCAGTTTATTTAAAATAGTGAATTAAAGTGGCAGCTCTAGTGTCTGTTATCTTGTCATCCGTGCCGCCCTGAGATGCATGTGACAGGCTCTCTGACTCCTAGTCACACGGGTTTTATGGCATTTCAAGCCTCTCGTTGAAATGATTTATGTGGTTGGCACAGATGTTGCTCAGATCCTGATTTTTCATTCAATTACTGAATCTATCTTGCTGTTTTAATTATGGCTATGAAAAGTCCCATATCCCTCCTCTTCAGCTGCACTCCTCAGCCCATATTAAGGCCCTGAGATAATTTGGCCGTCCATGCTGCTGTCAGATACTCCTTCCTCGTTCCCTTTCTTTTTTCCAGTTTTTTGTTGTGTCGGCAGGTAATAGCAGTTGGGAGGTCGTGCTGTAGCTCAACAACACCATTAAGAAGTTTCTGAGTTCGATAGACAATGACAGCGAGGATCAGAATGTGAAGTTTACTGCCTTTCATACAGAGGCCTCCTACTGCTACTGTGAATGTATGTGAGGTCCTGCTGTCCTTGTGTGTCAGCTGCTTTCAGAAATTTGGAAAGTTTTCAGTGCCACATGAATTTAATTATGACTTTAATTTACTTAAGTAAGGATGAGAGGAATGTCCACTTACTGTTGTGATGCCTTTCACAAAAAAATAAAATTGTGACAATGACAGTTTTTTAAATTTAATTTCTGGTTCACATCCAGCTACTGTGCTCAGTATTTTATATGTAAATAAACTGTTTTTGAAATGTTCCTCAAATCCTGACAAACCAATTGTGACTGCACTAGTAACAACAGAGGTGTAGATCAGTTGAAATTTAATGGAAACATGGACACATTCGCTACATCTCCCTAAAACTCATGCAGTGATATGATTATTTTGGAGAATTTAGTCTTTGGTGCTGTTGAATTATTTTCTGTTACACTGAAAAGTCTTTCTATTATTGTGCCTGCACCAGTGTTATAAACGAGGGTGGGCTAACTAACAGAGACCCCTCTGCATAATGCAACCACTCAAGAACCACAAACTACATCTACTACTACTACATCTACTACTACTACTAACTATTGCATGGTTTGAACAAAAACTGAACATCAACTTTCAGGAAGTTGCGGTTTATTGCAGGACTGTTGTATCAGGCTGCATTAGTTTTAGCTATGTGTGCCTGGTAACGTTGCAACAGACTTTATACTGTACAGTATGTGGACATTTGAAATGCTTTAATATTTTGTGCAGTTACTACTACTACTCTTATGCTCATTTCAACTAGGAAGTTGCACTGTATTCATTATCTATCAATCTGCCCGCTATTTTCATCATTAATTAATTAGCCAGATTGTTCAGTTTTGTAAAGAAATAGCTTAATAATTGTGAGAGCCCAAATAAACGCCTTAAAAGATTGATTCTCTTTTTCAACTAACAGTCCAAAACCCAAAGACTCTTTATGTAAGTGACAAAGACAAGAATCAAATCTTTATATTTAAGAAGCTAAGACCAGCAAACATTTGACATTTTTGCTTGAAAAATACTGAAATGATTAATTGATGATCAAAATCGTTGGATTGGTACATTTTATTGCACAGTAAGCTTTCAATTCCATTGAATAATTGAGCAAACACGGAAGTGCGATATGGTGGTATTAGATTGTGAATTAAAATGTCTCGGCGATCTGCTTTTACAGAGACGACATTAGTAACGTGCTACAGTGCACATTCTGTCAGTTTCAGTTCTGTGGCTCATCCCTGTGTCTAAAGTTGTATTTTCAGCCAAACCTTAAAGCACACTATTTGCTAGTCAGTGTCACACCTTCCCCGAAGACACAGCAATAAAGTTTTGTTATCTATAGTTATGTTACCACCTATATTTTTTTAAATAGGGAAATTAGTTTGGTTGTATTGTTAAGTAACTTGCCTTAAAAGCCTTAACAAATGACATATTTTGCAGTGTTTCACAAGTTTTAGGATTTGGTCCAGCACAAACTTATTGTCTTTTTTTTTCTCTGAACTTTTATAAAGTGCACAAATTTTGTCTGTCACTCATTTTGTTTCAATTAAGGGTGTCACTTCGTTCAAACGGGGGCTAAGTTGTTTAGGCGCAAATCTTATTCATGTCTCTCCAAAGTTTGTAACACTGCACCCTGCTCATCATTCTCACTTTGGCTTCTTTGAAATGATATTCAAACATCCACAGAGCATAACTCTTGACAGTCAAATGGCAGCTTGTGTGGCATAACAAGATGACTTATCTTAAGTTGATAAGATAGATAACAAGATGCACATCCTCAGTTCTCGGAAGTGCACACCAGCAGCCGTAGAGGCGCTGCACTCATCTGAAGCTCCCTCCTCAGTCCTTGGAGTATCAGCTTGGCGGCACACTCTACCTGCTTTTTTTTTTTTTTTCTCTGAGGTTTTGTTTTTCCTACTTAAGTGGCTGAGCTCTTCTCCACGGTTCCAGCAGACCTCATGCATTTTTATTGCCATCTGGAGAATACCAACAGGTCTTAACAAGGGGGCTCTCGTTGTAAAAACTGCTTACCGTGGAGACGGACTCGGAGTCAACTGGACTCATTTGACTGGCCGTGACCTGGTGTGTTTTTGCATGTCGCTCTGTCTGTCCATGTGCGTGTGCGCGCATGTGCACATGTACTTTTGTTTGAATGAATTATACAGAGAGATCTTGCTTATATATGCATCAGTACATTTTGTTTGTGTTTGAATAACACACAAGCACAAATAATTCTTGTCTTGTGCCTCCTCCCTCCTCCCCTCCTCTACCTTCTCTTCCCTTCCCTTTCCCAGGAGCACCAGAGTTTGATGGGCCATCCCAGACGCCAGTTGACATTTTGTCCCCAGTCCGACCGGATGCCACATAAAAAATTCACTCAGGCGAGAAGCCAGGAGGAATACCCAGCTCCCTCCACCCCCAGCGTGTGTCTCTCAGTGGGGAGTGCAAGGTGAGCAGAACTTGAGCTTGTCATGGCTGCACGCCTCTGACAAACATAAGTAGATGCTAATGGCAAAATCGTGACAGAGCAGAGTCCCACCACCATATGGCTAATTGCCACAACAATATCCTCTGTGTTATTAATCACGTTTTCATAGTGTGCCATGATAATTGGAATAATTAGGAGGGGAACAGGCACTGGGATGCCTCTGCAACATCCCTTGCTCGGAAAAAAATATAAACCCTGCAAAAAATGTGCCACTTTCCCTTCCTCGTCCCCCATGTGTGGTCCTTCCTTCTGCCCAACAGCATTCTCATTCACCTTCTTCCCCTTTCTTTTGCCTCACGCTTCCTCTTCTCCTCCTCTTTCCTTACTGTCTCATTCCCTCAGCCTCCTTTTCCTAAGCTAATCGCTCTCTAGCTCCCAATTTCCCCATTTCCCCATCTTGTTTACAGTTTTGCGGTGAAAAATGGAGTTGATAATTAATGAATACAGTGACATGGGGACCTTGGCTGTGAGTAGTTGTTGGGCGTGGTGGGGGCATTTCAGGTACCTGAATGAGGCCACATGCCCCACTGAGTCTGAACAATGAGTGTTTGGGGTTAACCCTTTGTGGGCCCGGCCGGTGCTTTCTCAGCAGTTTTGGTGCACTCGTGGTGATTTTACTTTGTGAACCAGTTTGCTGTATTCTCCTCAAAATGTAGACTCGCAAGCTAGCCTCGAAATGCCTCACTCAACAGAGACTGAGGACAGTCTCCCAGCTTTTGTTACTAAAACTGCATGGAAGCAATTAGAGTATTAAAAGAAAACTCCACTGCTGAAAGGAAGTGGGGAAAAATTAGATTTTCTTAAGTATTATAAATATTTTTTACCAGTTCCTGAATGGATTTTTTCGATCGCTAAATCTGTTATGAAGAAATACATAACTACCATAGGTTGGCTTGATGCTAAGACGTAATGGAGATTACCATTAACATGCTGATGGAAATTAGCATTGCAATTAATGATACTATCTTACTGCATCCATTTTACTTCACATGCTTAACATAAAACAACATGTGGGTTCACATTCTCAGGCATATATTTCCTCTTCTCTGTGGAAGCCAACTGACATGTGATGTGATGTGCATTGTTTTTGAAAATATCAGTCATGATGTACAGTCTCATCTACGTCTATGTCTAGAAGCATATGACTGAATATTTTTCCGTGCTCTATTGCAGTGTTTGTCAGACCTTTTACACTATGTACTGCAAAAACTATTTTAAATTACATTTCAGTGATCTCTTAGTTTAAGTCTTTTCAAATTTAGGATTTCTCACTGTAGCACTAGAGGGAGCTCAAGTGCCACCAGTGGTAGTCATACTGTAGTTTGAGAATCTTGGGTCAAGTCTTAAAAAAAGCAAGCAAAAATTGCAGTAAATTGTAATATAGAACCACAATACTTAGGAACTCAGTGGAAGTGAAAGATAAGCATATCGTTCCAGCTTTACTGCCAGACCCAGTCCAAAATCTAGGGAGGCCCTTTGTACTGGGATCGTGACATAATGGGCTTATTAGTAAGGCATGTTCTGGAAAAAATATAAGGGGTGTTGCATCCCACTGTTCAAGCAATGACCTTCCATTTACAAATCCCCAAATGATCGATAGGCAGCGAGATCTCTGTCTAGTATTGTGTGACTGCAAAATGTAGAAGTAGAATTATAGATTGTTTCTGTGAAAGGAACTTTTTATGAAGAGGTCAGTGAGTTATGTCTGAGTGTCTGTTGTGGCTAAAACAGGTGTGAAATATGTTACTTAATCAGCTGGACCTGTTATAAAAAATTAATTAATTTTAAAAATTGTATGAAATCACAGACCTTCAAAATTTAATGAGTCCTCCTCAAGCACTCTTTTATAGCGTCCTGTGGGTTGTGATTTACTATGCAGCAATTTGCTCTGCTGTTTGGCCCATAAATCTCCCTGTTTATCCAAGAGTAACCTTAACGTCTCAGTGATAGCCCAAGCATTTTGAAAACCCAACTTTATTGATTCTGACAGCGAGTCAATCAATAGGACATCTGTAGCATTAGAGGGCTATTCCGGTTGTCTCGGCTCCCTCTGCCAAAACGGTCTGAGAGAGAGATCCAACTTTTCTGGGCAAGTCCTAATGAAGATGTCTTTCCTTGAGCTGCGTGACCTCCATCTGAAAAATAATGAGCAGAAAGAGGAGATGCAGGAATGGAGATCATCAGTGGGATAGGAAGGAGCAATCATAGATAGGCAAAAGGAATAAATGTAAGTATGCTGTAGTATGATGCTGCATCAGTGGTAATGGCAGTGATCTATGACAAGGATAAGCTCCTCTGTACACCTCTGTTCTCTGTTTAATGGAAAAAGCACTGCTCAGGTACTTCAGGCTGCATGGCTGTTACTATTTTTTATTAGAATTGGGGCTGCTCAATTAATCAAATACTAATCTTGATCACGATTTTGGCCTCCCACAATTAAATGAACATGATCGACTGCAATATTGACATTCAAATTGCCTGCTCCCACTCTGCTGTATATCAAAGTGAGGGCTTCCTAATAAGGTTGTCACGATACCAGAATTTCGAACTTTGATACACTTGTACTTGGGGAAAAAAAAAGAAAAAAGACATTGGTCAATACCTCTTTTGATAGCACAGCAAAGAAAAAGTTCAAAGCACATCATCTACTCACCCTCATGCCAAGTGAAGGTCAGGTTTAGTTTTTTAGTCCACAAAACACTGCTGGAGTTTCACAGAAAAACAGCTTTGCAGAATCTACCAAACAATTTAAGTAATGGTGATCAGTTTTCAAATGTAAAAAAACAAAAAACAACCCATAAAATGCCTCCATACTGCAGTATGACAAATGCATGAAAGCAAATAAATATAACGTTGCTCACGTGACCTCAGTTAATCCCCTTCCTCGTCCAGCGTCAGACATTCATTGTATGAATTTAGCACAACATGAAAGTGAAAGTAGTGCTCTGTTGCTTTAATATTTGGTAAGAAGGACTGCACTTGGGATTATTTTCATTGTTGATTAATCAGTTGATTATTTCTTGATTAATTGATGACTTGTTTGGTCTATAAAATGTCAGACAGTGGTGAACAATTTCGATCGTTTTTTCCTCAGAGTCCGACATGATGTTGATGTCCACAGATGTCTTGTTTTGTCCACAACCCAAAGATATTTAGTTTATTGTCATAGAGGAGAAAATAAGTCAGAAAATACCTACATTAAGAAGCTTAAATTAGACAAATTTGCATTGCAAATGCCTCAAACCAAATTATCAATTATCAGAATAGTGGCCGATCCATTTAAAAGTTGACAACTAATTCGATTACTCAGTGTCTCATTGCAGCTCTTGTACAATTGTATTTATAATTTGCTTTGAGGAGACGCACTATGAATTAGACCCAGATTTTTTTTATTAGCAGGAATAGAGCACAACATGAAATTGATTGTTGTTTATTTAAATGTGAAAGTTCAATAGAGATATTTTGCCCCTCAAAACAGTGAATAATCTCGATAAATGATTGTAATCTCAATATTGATCAAAGTAATCTGCTTTTTATTTTGATCATAATTGTGCAGAATTTCTTTTTAAAGACTTCTTTTTTCCTCCAAAGTGCTATTCTGCCATAAATAAATAAACAGATTGAAAACGGGTGATAATGAGAAAATATAATATAAAATGTAATAGAACTATTAATGACTAATTTCTTTACTGAGTAGCCAAATAGTTAATTTTGAATGCTAATCTTTATTTTCCATATCCAGACTTTTTTGTCAGCAATATCAGTATTATGAGTCAACTCCTTTATTTCCACTGCTCCCCAGAGCCCTGTACAGTATTGGTAGTCCAGGTGTTTTCCAATGTAAAGAAATCTAGTGGATTAAAGCTGAGCTTCAAAATAACCGTTCCTCGTACACAGTGCGAGTACAGTCATGGTTCCCTTGATACTACAGGTGATTCTTTGCAGGTATTTCTATTACCTTACTTGTTTGGAGATAATTTTTTTATGAATGCTATTGAGCAGAGTCTTGAGGTATTTTTAGGAAAGTTTGATGAGGTTTGCAGAGTCACTTGTTGTATATTATCATTTCACTGTTTTCTCTAATCACTCTGAGGGTACCCATAATGACTAGACTCTCCATTTAAGCAATTAGCCTCTCTAGGGCACCCTGTTAACACCATTCACACCTCCCTCAGTATCGCTTATCAACACTTCAGATGACACAGCCAAAGACCAAGCTATTTTTTCACTCCCCACTTCCCACTCATTCAGTTCTCTTTTTCGCAGCTCTCTCTTTCTTTCTCCGTCATTCTCTCACTCTGTCATACATAGACATGTAACCTACATGTATGCTTATGCGCACTTATAAACATGCACATTCAAGCACAAATGTCCACAGATACCCATACCTCCTCCATCTCTTTTGGCTGTTTGCGTCTGTACTTGTCTTTACTTGTTCTGTAATTGCTTTTTTACATAATGAAAGAGGTTTTTTTTTTTTTATTCCAGGAGTTTTTTTTTTTTTTATATATATACAAATATTTCTCTGGAGCAAGAAATAACTGCGGTGGTTGAGTCAGATGTCAAAGAATGAAGTCAGGGAAGCATTTTATTATTATTTTTTTTTTAAGAATGCAGTTGTTCAAAGGTCAGCAGGGTGGCTAACCCCTAATTTTAGTGAACAGTGAGTTGACTTGAAGGGTAACTGGGATATTTCATGAGGTTTTTTCAAACTGAATCCTTATTTTTGTGGCTGAATGACAAATGGAAAGAAGAGAGAGTAAGAGGTGCAGGTAGCATGAGCAAAACTGAGCTGCAGTGTAATACTGCGTGCCATCAAAGTACATCTGCTAAAAGTCCTTGCTTTTTCCAATTATAGGCTCTAATTTTTATTCTGTATCTGTGTCTGACAACATTATGGAAAGTAGTGCTACAGAGAGAGACCGTTTTTTAAAGAGTAAGATGTGTTTTGTTGAACCAGAAACAGCTGTTTTATTGCTCCCGCAAAACTAACCAGACTCCCTTTGCAAAATGGTAATTTTAACATTGTCACTGCCATCTTCATTCAAACGTGACAGAAACAAAATAAAACTCACCAAAAATGTCTGTTCCCCTGCTCCAACAATCACCAACTATTGTGGTTAAAATAAACCCTTAATTCACTGCGTTAGATGTAAAAAGTGTCAGTAGCGGAGTGAGAGGGAGGTCTAGAAGATTACAATTCTTTCTAGAATATTTTCACATCCAGCTTTATCTTGGTGAATAAAGGGTTTATTTCAACAAAACAACCAGAGTTGGTGATTGTTGTGCCAAGATGTTTTTGGCACATGGTGATGTTAAATTTATAGTTTTGTAAAGAGAGTCTGGTTAGTTAGGCAAGAGCAACAAAACAGCTGTTTCTGGTTAAACAAACCACGTCTTACTCTTTAAAATAAGGCCCATCTCTGTAGCGAATCTTTCCATAATGTTGTCAGTCACTTAAAATAATATTCTGAACCTGTCAGAGGCAAAAACAAGCACTTTCGTGGACGCACTTTCACGGTGCACAGTGCAGGTGTGCAGGAATTACATTTTACCAGCTTGAAAAATACCGAAAAAAAAGTCTATGGTTTTTTTGCATCCAGATATTTTGCTTGTTCCTGCATTGGATGCAGTTTTCCTCCTTTCTCACCTGTTGCCTCTTTCTCTGGACTTTAGTCTGTTGTCTGTTCTTAGCTTCTGCACACTCAGGTTAACGGAAACAACCTCATTATTTGGGCCTCTTTGGCATCTGCTTGTGAGAAGTGTTTACGGCCTGACTGCAACTCCAATCTGTCACACAGACATCAAATACTCTGTGACGTTATCCTTTTATAGTTGTCTTGCAGACGTGTGTGATATATGCTGAATAGGCAGAAAAGAATTATGGTTCTTGTATAGAATCAGGAGGAGGGGCTCAGGATGCTCCTCTACCCCCCACGTTGTCATTTCAGACAGTTATGGACCCAGAAATGGCAAAAAGCAGCTGCTCCTCTGACCATAAAGCCCTAAACCGAGCCCTTAATTGTTCCTGTGCAGAGAGGGAATTATCTCCACCCAGGCCCACCCTGGGGACCAGGAGATGAGGAAAGAAGAGGAGGCAGGGAGAGGAGGGGCAGGAGGGGATGTGTGGATGGACAAAATGGCAGGATGGATGGCAAGGTGTGGGCAGATTTTGGCACAGCCACCTGAGGAAGTGGGCGGCAGGTTGAGAACTCTCCCTCATTCACAGCTTCTCTGAAAGACTTGAGACTGAAACTGGGTCATGACTGAAATCAGGGTGCTGTGTATGTATTTTAAATGTTGTATGTAGGCTGGTACTTTGCAGGTTTCTGTTTTTATAAATAAAATACCATAGTTTATTCAGGAAAGTGCTATTCAGATTTGGATTAGCAATGTTAGACTAGAATAGTCCCATCTATTGGCCATGGGAATGCTGGTTTTTGATTGGTTTGCAAGTTCTACAAAGCACCTGAAAGTTACCTATCCATAGTTAGTGTTTTACATACAGTAGATGGCGGTCAGCAAGCCTCCCATTTGGAGAAGCATCAGTTGCGGTGTAGGACGCTAAGTAATGTACTGTTGTGCACAGAGTCAGCAGGAAAACATATTTTAGCCAAAAAAACAAAAAAAATTAACTGTATGCTATATTTAATATATAGCTATAATATACATCAAATATCGCTCTCTTCAAAGCCACCATTCTCCTTTGGCACAGACAGTATTTTTACCTCGCAGAACACTGGGGTTTCTGGTCTGTTGTTGCCTCAATCGATTAGTTTGTTTGTATTATCGTGTGACTTCTATGAATCTGGACTAAACTCTAAAAGTTACACAGTAACACAAACAAAAAATGACTGAGGCAGCAACTCTTGCGTATAACGGTGGTTTCCCATCAGAGAAGGCTGTGTGACGGCTAGGTAAAGACGTAAACATATTCACAATATAGCCTCCACTTAAACTGAAAGTCTATATAAAGACATACTAAAAAAGGGTGCAATATATATAATAAGTTAATATCTCAAAATAATGGGTTTGTATCTTAAAATAATGAGAAACTTTCTAAAAATAGTTACTGAATAATAATAAGGAGTTTCTGGGCAGTGAACTCTGGGTGGTTTCTGCAGTGATCTTTCTGCCCTGCTATACAATATCAGGACTAGGCCTGCAACTAATGATTAACCTGCTGATTATTTTTTCAATTTATCATTGAATCTGTAAAATTGCCCAAAGATATTAAATCTACAATGACAACACACAGAGAGGCAGCAAATCTTCAAATATGAGAAACATGAAACAAAGGTTGTTTGACATTTTTGCTTCATTGTAAATTAAAAAAATTAACTGAATATGAGAATATTTGGTTATAAAATTTGTCTGTAGATCACCTAATCAATTGATGGACTAATCATTTCAGTGCTTATCAGGTTCTTTATGTATTATCCTTTACCTGATTTACTCACTCCTTACCTGTCCCACAAACACACACAATACTTTGATGATTTCTGTGACTCCTGAAGCCTTTAACTACTGTTACTAACGGCACTACTTCCACCTCTGCTGCTACAGCTACTACTGTTGCTGCTGCAACTGCTCCTACATGTTCAAAGCTGTAAGAACCACTGTTCTCTAATCTTTAACAACTTGGTTCAACCCGTTTCCATCAAAGGCCTTCTCCAGACACCAAGCCTGAGAGCTTGTGTGTGTGTCTGTGTGTTTCTCGCTCCCTCTCATCTCTAGAGGTGAGCTCTAGGTTGCTCCCCATATTAGTTTGCTTTCCACTTAATGAGGCAGCGGAGCATGAAGGTCCAAGCACTCCTAAACGCCGTGTTCATTAAACCAATGGTGCTTAATGATGACGGCAAAGGCACCCGCGACCCGTCGGCTCCTACTGAGGGCGACCATTAACGTTAGAGCCAGCCAGCTGGGGGGAGACAGTAGCGCCGAGGGAGGGAGCTGTCAACTGTCAACAACACTGTCACAAGGACGCGTAGCCCCCGGTAAACCGCTGCAGCAGAGCCAGTGAAAGACACCAGAACATTAACATATTGTGTGATACTATAATATGGGATCAGTAACACCGATGCAAACAGCCACGAGGATTAAATTTGAAAACTCAGAGTAGGTTTGTACAGTGTTCTCGTCCGGTTAAACCAATGTTTAAACATAGTTAAAGCTACAACAAAGAGTTTTTAACTGGTTGTGAAATGATCTCACTTTATTACTGATGCCTCTATATGACCTACATAAGTTAATGGGACCCTCTGTGAGAAGATTTCTGTAGTTATTCTTGATAATAATTCTGTGCAGTTATTCAGATTCTCCTGGAAATCAGATGAAACAAGCCTGTGTGTACAGTTTCCCAAGGCAAAATGGCAAGCTAACCTGCGATAGCAGGTTAAAAGAAAGCATGAGGAGATTTTTATTAAAATAATTTTGGTTTTGAAGTTATGTTTTGTGGTTGTTATAGTGGAAACGCCACCACCTTTGTCCAAAGGAGCCCCCAAAATCCAAAAAAATATTAAAGTTCCTTGTAGTAGCTTTAAATTCAGGTTAGGATGATTGAAAAGCTCATAAATACAATTGCTTTGCAATATATCCTACATGTTCTCATTATTTAAGTTTCATGGCTGCAGATAAGGTGTTCCAATGTGTCTTGATTGACATTTCAAAAATAATGGTTCCATTAAAAATATATTAATTATAGAGCTGCAACTAATGACTATTTTCATTACCAGTTAATCTGCCAATTGTTTCCCAGAACTCCGTAATATCCTTAAATTATGTGTTTTTTCTGATTAACAGTGCAAAACATAAAATATATTACAGTAAGCAGAGCAATGGAGCAAATTATGTCAAGATGGAACCAGCCAATGTCTGATGACTTAACTGATTATAGACTAATTTTGATTTTATCAGGTTGATTAAAGAATTAAAAAGGGAATGTCTGGTGACACGTTTACCTTGATTCACAGGGCTTTTAACTTCGTTATTGAAAACCTAAAGACTAGATAACTCTGATATACTTTTTACTAACATAGACAGTTTTTACTGTCTAATGTTATGCCCACCTGCAGCAACTGTTTTGAGTCCATTATTGTCAGATCCAAATAACGCTTTCGTCCTTGTGTTAAACACGGTTAGTCAGAGTTGAGCACATATTGCGTAACTAGCCCAGTTTTCATCCAATTGTAATACTGAATTTCCCCCAAAAAGGCAAAAGGAAATGTAAATTAAGTTACGCTTCCATTCACTTTTGTTTTAGAAAACATGATGAAAATGTGATTATAAAATAATTAATGAATATTGACCAATATATTTATTACTCCCTAATATCAGTATTAGCATCAGTATTGGTCGGGCTCTACAAAGTGCATATAGATTATAACATATTATAGTCTCCATTTGTGGAGCATTTCAGGAACCTACAGCTCAAACATAGCATTTTTATCTAAACATCATCATTAATTGTTAAAAAATATCTTGTTGTTGAGTCATTTATTGATATTTACAGGTTACAGATTTGATTCTGTGAATAAGTAATAAAAGTAATTTCAGAGTACTCCGATAATCAGCCAGATATATTGGTCAGCTGATATTATCGGCCCAGTATGAGCATTGCACAGCTATATCAGTGTATATCCGAATAGGCATATATGTTGTCTGATATTTCTTTATAGAACATAATACTGATTGTTTTTATTTTTTTATTTACTTTTTATTATTATTCCCAGCATTTTGTATATATTTGATCATTTTTCCTCAAGTTCTTCTCTTTGTGTTTTTTTATTTATAGTTATGTATTATTATCAAAAATACCAGTTAAAGTTTACAATTTCAGTGCCCTGATGTCATATTGAATTTTTTTTAAAGACATATATAAATGAATAACGGCAGATATATCTATCAGAAAAACATGACTTTACAAAGTACACATAGATTAAAAACATTGTTGAGCACTTTAGAAGCTTATAGCTCAAACATGGCACATATATTATGTGTTCATTTTTATATAAATGTTATTAAATAAGATAATTGTTAAGAATATCTCATTATTGACACTGAGTTATTTATTGATATTTACAGTTTAGAAGTGAAGCTCAAAGGATTAAAGGTAAAAGTCCTTTACACTTAAGAGTTTCTGCTTGTTGAAAATCTTTCCAATGATCATTATCTTGTTAAAACTATTGAGCCTTGGTATATATATTTGTTTTCAGTGCAAGTGTTGGTACTATAGTACGCCACATTTTCTCAGCTTTTGCTTCTTTACATTCAGGATCTGTCTCCCTCATGGCTGCATTTGCCCTTTTTTACTTTTTCAGACAGAGGCTTAATGCTGAAGTACTCCATCAAAGGTACTTCATGAGGTGTTTAACAAAAGCCTTCTGGAAAAGAGAAGTCCACTCCTCAGCCCAACGCTCTGTTCTGTCTTTTGCTTAAAACTGTGTGTGGCCACTTCATTGCATAAATGAAGCACGCATGCACGCACACACAAATGAGTACACGGGCTCATGTGCGCACACACGCATACACACACACATACGGCCTGTGATTTCCATGCAGCCCTCAGAGGACACGCTAATGTATCCAAATATATTTACAACAGATGTTGCATTTTATTTTTCATGATAAAAACCCATTTCAGAAAATTTACTTCATAATGGGCAGAGCAAGTTTTTCTTCTCTCTCTCTCTTTCTTTTTTGTCTTCTTCTGAGGTCCCTCGCATGTAAAGTGAGAGAAGTGCACCACCTAATGGTTGCAAATGTCTCTCCTGTCAAACTCTGCAGTATATATTTACAGTAGATAATGAGTATCCTCTAACTAAAACTGACATTTGAGCCATAAGATTCATCTAATGAAAAGCCTGTCTGCCCACTCAACTTCACAACATGGCTCTTCACGTGCTGCAGTGACTGCATGCTTTGTGCACTGAATGCTGATGATTGACAGCTTACTCAAGATACAGTACATGAACTGAAGTTGTCATCACCGTGCAGAGAAGCAAAAATTGCAGCTGTAACAAACAATTTGTTTCATGAGGCTTTTAACTATTATGACACATGTTCATCATGTAACCTGAGAGCTCAAGCAGGGTTTAATGTTACTGCCTTTTTTCACTTGCCCTGTCAGGCAAGTAGGTCAGAAATCTACTTGCATGAAATCAGTTTTCACTTGCCTCTGGTCAAATTGTTTTATTAGTTGTTATTAAATAACAACAAATATTTTAAAAAATTAATTGTTATGTTTAATCTAGGGACTAAGGTGTCTGGGTTTTTAGACAAATGAGACATTTAAAGACAAAGATATTTAGTTGAGTTTGATAATAAATAAATAAAAACAGGAATTTCCTAATTTGAGAGGCTGAGAGCATTTTCTGCCATTTTGCATGTGAATTTACTTAAACGTTTATTCGATGATCAAAATAGTTTAATATTTTGATGCCTTTTTACCGCTTGCCCAAGTGAGTTGCCAGATTTACTTGCCCAACATGGCATTTTACTTGCCCAGGGCAAACAGGCAGGCCTTATTGTTAAGCCCTGTCAAGGTGACATCCTCAGATATCTTCACCAACAATCCAACAACAAATCTTCAACCAAGAATATGACAGTTTGTTGGATTAAATAGCAAAACATTGATTATCCAAATCATTTGCTGATTAATTTTCATTCGATGGAATGATCGATTATTGGACTGACTAATTCATTGACTACTTGCCTTAGCACTACAAAACATAAAACAGTTAATAATTATATTGCATATGTCTTTTTATGCGAACAGCCGTTTTCAGAAGTCTGTTTCCTCATTAAACTGCTCAACATTTACCATTTTTTCTTTTCTGTAGAGTAGGGCTGCAGGATATGGTAAAAAAAACAAAAACATATTGAGATTATTTTGACAGATATTGCAATTGCGAAATGATTTGCGATTAGTGGTAATCATGCAATCATTTTGCATCACAATTTAAATGTTTACTGAAAAAAAACTATTAAAATCATGATCATATGACATTTTTTGGGTTCAGTACCAAACAAACATGTTTTCTTACATCTGGAAAACAAGATTTGTAGGCCAGAGCGTCTCTGCAGCACTACAGAACTACGTTATAATGCTGTTTTGCCAAAAAATAGCAGATTCTTAATTTAGATATTGTCCATGGCCCTGTTGTGATTTCAGTAATATACTGATTAATTGTGTAGCACTACCGTAGAGTTTAAGAAATTATAAAACACTGTAAGTTGATTGAAGGTTGTTTCCTTTTTGAATGAAATATTTTGCGCATATTTCTAATTAAACTAAAATAAAAGTTTGTAAAATAAAACTCTTCCTCACTGTTAACTATGCTACTTGCTAGTTTCTTGCGTTTGAGCCGGAGGGTGGTGAGAGAAGGAGATGCAGAACTAGAGGGAAAGAAATGGATGTAACTGTGGAGGACAAATGGGGAAAAACCTGAGAGGGCTTGAGCCAAAGAAGAGGAGGAGATGAGGAGGATTAGGTGAGGAGGAGGACAAGAGGCGCTCTCCGTCTCAGCCAGCCGGATGGGGAGAGAAAGAGTGGCGAGAGAGAGAGAAAGCAAGAGGAGGAGGGGAGGGCGTAGCAAAAAAGCTGGAGAGACTGTGAGTGTGTGTGAGGGCTAAGTGAGGCCTTTATAAATGAAAGCAGATGCCTGGCATTATGAACTTGTCGGGTCGCAGATGGAGATGGCGGTGATGGAGCACTTGACTCCCCGGATGGTTATCATTCACTCTCCTCCTCTTGCCTCTCAACTGCCTTCCCCAGTGCTCGGAGGGTGAGAGGGAGAAAGAGGGAGAGACAGAATGGGTTATAAAGAAAAAGAGACAGCGATAATATCCATAGAGTGCAAGAAATAAGAGGACAAGAAGGTGGACTTCTCAGTGAGTGATTAGTGGCCCTATTTAAATAAAGACCATGAATACAGTATAAAGATAAAAGCTTCAAGTCTTTTTCTTCCTTCTTCCTTTTCCTTCTTTGATTGATCTCAGCGTCGGTGTGCGGTGATTGATTAGATTGCCTGCGGAACATCATCCCGCTAACTAGTCGCTCCGAGAAGGGTGTTTGTCACTGCCATTGATCTTCTTGTAAATGAAATGTTCCATTTCCAGTGCATTTTATTGTTAAATGCAGTTCATTAGCTACTCTGAGATTTATGGCCATGTCTCCTCTCTTGGGCTGGAAAAAGAAGAGAGAAAGGCTGGAAAGAGACAAGGGGGGGAGAAAGAGTAGAAGGGGAGCAGGGCAGAGACGAGTGTTGATGGTATAAAGCTGCTGCAGACTTGATAAATATGGGCTAAGTTTGCCAAGAGATGAGAGATAATGATGGTGAAGAGGAACTGACACACTGAGCTTCCTGTCGGCTGTAGTTACACTTCTTGTCATCACTGTGGGAACTTCGCACCAGCCTTTATAAATAGTCTTAGTCGTAACATTTTCAATTTAGTAGTTTAAGAAATCCTGAGGATATATACAGTACATTTGCTAATATCTTTGTCTTTTTTGACTGGCATGGATGGAAGAAAGAAAGAAAATTATGCAGTTGTGTGGCTGGCTTTATCATGGACAAAATGTCTGTGCATCAGTGAACCCTTGAGGGATAGTTGGCTTATTTGAAGCAGGGTTGTATGAGGCATTTATTGATGGCAGTTGTCAGGGCCCAAGTTTGGAGAAACAGAGAGGAGAACGAGCACAGAAGCTAAGCTAACTGCAGTGCACAGTATAGGCACCAAAATATATTTTAGCAAAGACCCATCCAAAAACAAAGCAGTCAATAAGCGTGTATCTAGAATATTTTTAATTGCTTTACCTTATTGTCAGATGGCCTTTTCAACAGGATACCATCATTATATAAGCCAAAGAACATTCTCTCAGTAAGCAAAAACAGTATTTTACCTTGCAGATCACAGGAGTTGCTGGTCTACCACTGCCTCGATCTGTTGTTTTGTTTGCGGCGTTGTGTGACTACAAAATTTTACATCAAAGAAAAGTTACAAAAATTACATTTTGTCAATTACAGTTTTTAGAAAGACTGAAAGTCTGAATCAGACAAAATTGGCCGCGGCAGGTCAAACCCATAGAGAAACTGTCCAAGAAAGTTGCAATTGGTGCATCTCGAGTACATCATGATCGTCAGTGCTGTTACTCCTCTCTGCCTCTTCAAACTGGTGGTGTGCTGACTGGCATCTACCGTAGGTAATACACTGACTATCAATAAGTACCTCATACAACCCCACTTCAGATAATCCCAACTATCCCTTCAAGCACGTTGCTGGCCAGCTGAAGATTTTTGGGTTTTAATTAATGTAGTGAAGTGTTTGTTCAGGAGGAAATTGGGGTGATCTTGCTGCTCTCTAACTCTCAGACCTCCACTGCAATGTCAAATCAAATCACCATGACAATCTGAACATGTTTCTGAGGGTCTCATCTAAGTTGCAAAACTTTTTGTTTTCACAAAAATGCTGTTGGTAACACGTTACATCCTTGTTTGTATTGCTGGCTGAGGAGGGCTTTCAGTATTAGATGCAGGTGTTTTTTGAAATGTAGAAGACTCTTATCAGTGTTATGAAACTCAAGAAATATTACAATCCATCTCTTCAAGTTCAACATACTAGATAGATTTTTTTCAGCTTCTCTTTAATTGCTTCTCATGGCCAGAATGAACCAATAATTGCATATATTGTATGCATTTTAAAAAAGAAGTTCATATAAACTGTAGTTTATGCACACATGAGGGTCTGAAGAGCTAAGATGTAGTGAGCAAAGATGGATGGTTTAATATCCCATAGATGACCAATGAATAGTTCTGACTATTCAAATGTTCTTGTGAAAAAACGTTACAAACATACTTTGGCTTTTATGGAAATTTTGGCCTAAGATTTCATATTGAATGCTTTGACATTTCTGTCAATTTCGATATTGTTATAGCTGGTATTTATGGCACTTAACACTACAGGAGCAGGATTCTGTTCTGTCTTGTAGGCCTTTGTGAGAAACTCAGTGCAGCCCTTTTACACTTGAATAGCCCTAAAGTATGTGATCAGTAGCCTGCTGGTTCAGATCCCCTGACCAGCAGCGAAGATCTGAGCGGGGGAAAGTAAATGAGCAACTCTCTGCTCTCCCTCAGCAATTATCGCACACGTGCCCTTGATCAAGGCACTTACACGAAGGCTCAAGGCTCCAATTACTTCAGTGGAGCTGCTGAGTGGCCAGCAGCAGAGGACTGTGGTTGCACTGGGCAGCTCCCAGGTGTGATGCAGGGCATCTCTGAAAAAGAGCAAGCATGCTTGGCTAATCTTTCCTGGTCAGAAAAGGTTAAACTTGCTTAAGGCAAGATTTGTACATGAATTATCCACCTGTTTTATCTGTGTAAGTCACGTAATTGGGCTAAAACAGAGAGAGCTCAATGGTCTCTTCCCACAGGAGGTAACAAATCAGATCTTAAGTACGAAACATGACTGAGCCCTTTTTCCTTCCCCGCTTAGACATATAGGACTAAGTTTTGTCATTTTTAAAACTGAGCGGCACAGTGCTCTAACTGTAAAACATTACTCACCACCTTGCATCATTTAAGCCAGTGTTTCCCAATCCTGGTCCTCAGGGCCCACTGTCCTGCATGTTTTAGATGTTCACATGATCAGCTCGTCATCAAGCCTCTGCAGAAGCCTGATAACAACCTGATCATTTGAATCAGGTGTGTTGGAGCAGGACACATCTAAAACATGAAGGACAGTGGGCCCTGAGGACCAGGATTGGGAAACACTGATTTAAGCTCCTTTTGTGTGTTAAAGGAATAGTTTGACTTTTTGGGAATCACGATTAGAGATGCTGATAGGCAATATTTTTGACCGTTGGAAAGATCAAGACTTGCCTAAGCGATAAAGCAATAGTGATATGTATTGCCGATAGGAGCATCATCGATGGCAATAAGAAAGTAGTTTGATAAAATGTAGTAGTTTCACTTAAATGCATTAAATGTAGACCACCATGAAAGCACATAATAGATATACCTCGGCTCATAAACAGCCTGCCAAAATCCAATTCATTTTGCTATGAGTGACACGCCAACAGCCAATCATTTAACAGACAAACCCCACGTGTATTCCCGCCCTGGCTCATGAACAGACTGTTATATCCCTATGGTGCTACGAGTAACATGCCAACAGCCAATTATTTAACAGGAATTAAGAAATCAGTACTGAAAGGAAACGTTGCGTTGACTCCATCGAAAAGGAGGCAAAAGATTGATAAAGAGTGAGAAATGGAGCTCCTCTATGGCATTCAGTCTGAAAACCTGTGCACATGAAGCCCAGGTGTGTGATACAAGTGCACATAACAGTTGAGTGAACGGGGAGCATTTCTACTGTGCATGTTCAAATGTCACCTCCTGCAAATGCTCAACACTCAAGTTGACTTTGAGACTTTGGAGGTGGGGATGGAATAGATTGAGGCTGATGTCTCCCCCCTGTCCTCATCTGTGCTCAAGCTATCAGGGTACCTGCACAGTATGGAAAAATATGACATTTGGTTTAAGTAATTACAAGGTCTGGATAAGTATGGAAAAAAGAAAAGAGAGTTTTGAGAAATAGTTGTGTTTCCAGACTATTTATGCTATTCTGTTTTCTAAAATATAAATTTCAGAATGTCAAAAAAAAAAAAAAAAAGATCATACAAGCAGAGTTTCATGGTGTTTGGAGCAGTCAGTCAGTATCTGGACTATACCTTTTCTTTACCTTTCATTGTTGTTTCCATGGACACAGCGAATAAACAATAAGGCTGTCCATAAAAATTATGTTATTTTGACTTTTTTCAACCTATTTTGGGGATTTTTTATGATCTGAAAAACCTATAGATATGTCAGGAAATTTAAGTGTGGAAAAGTATGGAATTTTAAAGCGAAAAATGTGTAGGAAACCTTTATAATGACTGTTAGACAAGTTTGAGGAAAGTACAATAGCTTGTTGTTACCCTCCTTGGTAAATCTCACTGAAGCGTTGAAGCCCCCAAAAATGGTCTTCAGGACAGTCCTGGTTTAGATGATTATGAGACTCATTGCCTCTTGAAACAACTAGTTAAACTTAGTGTTACAGAGTTCCAGCAAAGCCCGATTCTGCAGCTGGAAGCCCTATTTCTTGCATCCTAAAAAGTGACGGTGAAAGCTGTGAAATATCAATTGAACAGTCTCCTTTGAAAGGATTCAGCCTTGCCAGACTACAACGAGTTAAACTAAATGTTTACCTGGTATTGTCCTCACTCAGTTGCTCAGTTGAAATGGTCATTTTCTCTGTTATGATAAAAGAAAGGTTGTACTTGTGCTTTGCTCTTGACAATGAATTTGCGGTTTGACTCAGCCTTGCCTCTGGTTAATCACTGCTTGTTAGAGTTTCTGGCACATTGAAGAGCCAGACCACACCACTGTTTGCCTGTCAAACAGTCTGCAAGAGCAGGGCAATTACAAAAGCAAACTTTGCTCACACTCCTTGGCCTTAATGAAAAGGAGGTGAGTGTGTGTGCATGTGTGCACTTGTGTGTTTGTTCATATGCATACACTTGTGCACAAACCGCTGACTGCGATGGGTGGAGGAGACCTTTTATTCTGGCAATAAATTATGATCCAGTCACCAATAGGTTGCTGTAGTTTTCATGTTATGTTCTTAAATAACATAGGCCTAATATCTAATCTAATATAAACACATAAATTGGTGAACCATCTAGAATTAGCTCTAAAACCCAGGGTTAACATCTGACTTTCACAAATTCGCAAAGTTGAACTTTCTGACTATGAAACACGCTTTTAGTAGACAGACAGGTCATTTGAGCTCTGTGCCTAATTTTGGACGTTCATTAACTTTCCATCTGTTACTGAACGTCATTTTACATACAGTGGACGCTGTGACAATGTGTTTTCTACTCTACAAGAGAAAACACATGTTGCACTGTTACTTCACTGTGTTACACTTTGGTGGTGTACTGACAATTTAACCTTGAATTCAAAATAGAGATGCAGTCTGCCCTTGTTTTTTTTAATGTCTCCATGGTCTCCAACCAATATGCACTCCACTGGCCGTTACATGGGAACTTTAAGAGTCAACTTCATTGTGACATCATCGTGCTCTTCTGTATGGATAGTCTCTAAGTGACCACAGCACATTTCTCACCGGAAATTATTCACTGGAATCATCATCAATAGAGTGATGAAAAATACACTTAATACCTTTCATTAAATTTAAATTAATTATGATAAAGTTGTCACTACATATTTTATACAAACATGAATGTAAACTGTAACATGTCTTTGAAAAACGACCCCTGTATTATCCACTTTGTTCTCAAACATAGTTGGAGTTTCATCCACATCCTCCATCCTTTTCTTGGGATTGTGTGTTCAGTACTGCACATGTACAACTCTCAGCAGACATGAGAGGGAAGTGAGATTGTTCACTTTTTAGCTGCTTCCATCATCAAAAAATGATTGATTTTCTACCACTTACCCTGAGTATTGATTATATAGCTTGGTGATTTCAAAAGCATTCAGTAGACATCTGATTGAATAGTAAGAATCTGTAGTATAACTATTGTTGCATGTTAAGTTTCCATGCCATTTGTCCTCTAAAACACTTTGTGAGTATTGCTTGTAAAACAAAAAAGTAGACTTACATAGTCACTACTTAACTGACATTTTTACTGATTTATTGACCACAACAAAAACCATCTGTTAAAAATGTGAGGGTATTTTCAGCAGAGTCACCTTTTCTTTAAACATTAATCGACTTGAAACAAAGGGTTGTTTGTGTCTTTTAAGAGGCGATATTAGGCACAGTGGAGCAGTTTCTCACAGCAAGCTGACACCACTAAGGTTAGCCTGGCATTTTCAAAGGATTGGAGGCTTTTCATGGGCTGTTGAGAAAACCAGGAGGAGCAATAAATCAACCAAAAAGGCAAAAATATCACAGTAATGATGAGGAAAGACAATGTCTGAGGTAGTAACTTTAGTAAAAGGAAGGACATCATAAAGCCAAGTAAACTCCATAAAAACAATTTACATACTGTGTATGTGATACGTTTATATTGCAGATTAGTTTATATAGAGTATATGACTGTCTCTTGGGTAGAAATTCAGCAGAAGAAGTCAAAGAAGTGAGTGAAGCTGTGGGCTAAACTGCTTAGGACATTGCAGTGAAACCCAGGGGATGTTATAGATGCTTACTTACATTTCCTTAGGCATAAAAGCTAACAGACTCATGAAATAAACTAAATTTTGTTGTTTAGGTACAAACACAGGTGAGCAACATCAGCCTTTGTCTACTTTGGGTGCTAATTGGAACCCAGGAGTCAGATATGCATTTTAGAGCAAGAGTTCTTCTCATCGCTGTCCTATTCACAAATCTGAATGGGAAAATGGACAGTGAGTCTTACTGCAGAGGTGCCCTTAAAGGACCAGTGTGTAGGATATAGTGGCATCTAGTGGAAAGCTTGCAACTTGTACCACTCTCCTGTGAATATAGGAGAATCTGTGGTGGATGCAAAGCTTTAGCAAATTGGTTGGGACTATAAAAATGTAGCACCAATTGTTACATCGCTGTCTCAGTCCCTTTCCTCTTCTCATCGTCCATGATAGCTGTTTGTTTGTGTGTGTGTGTGTGTGTGCGCGCGCTCTTTTTTACACACAGTCACAAGCAGAGCAGACTGAGGAATGCTTTGGTTGTTTTCACACAAAATCTGGTGTTGTGCAGAGGTTTGGTTGTGTTTATTTGTGCTTTAGCATGTAAATGCTGTGAAATAATCAGAAAATGTTTTTCTGATTCACTGCTTTGTTGTCACCCCTTTGTTATCTCGGTCATTGAGCCAGAGAGGTTCCAACGTTGAATGGTGCGTTTACAAACAATAATCCATATCCACTTTTAAGATCACGTGGAGACAGTCTGACTCACTGGTTGCGCATTGTGGGTACAAGTCAGCCACAGGTCACTTGTTTCAAGCAGTATTATGACGTATCTACGTTTTGAACCTCCCTGGGAGACAAGAATAACCAGAGTTACAACCTACACGCTGAAAACAGCAAATTAGCACCAGGGATGCTATTAGTACAAACGTAAACAAGGTTAACAGCTGTTTTCTTTTGCAATGATGTAAAAATTTTAATGCCAGGGCTCGCCTCCTGATGTGCAAATGTTCCACCATAACAAGTTCCCCTCAACACTGTCGTAGCAGCACCGATGTTTGTGATTGGTTCAAAGAAATGCTATTAAGGCAGGACGTCTTTTCTCTTATAGCAGAATGTAGATGTGTGGAGACCTTTCTCCAGCGTTGAATGCTGCGGAGACAGGCTTGACTATGCGAGACTGTAGTGGAGACATAACAATGCAGCCAAAACTGATGAACAACTTTGAATATTTTAATCTCACCCACAAGTTTTTTCCTGGCTTTGAAACAACATATTATCAACTATTATCAACACCTGTTGGGTTGTATTCAACATTCACTGTCTTCATTGTTGTTAACACCTTGTGTTATTCACTTAAAGTGGTAACTCACAAGATTCATGTTTTGTTTCTGGTTTATACGGCAACGTGTTTGGTGCTAGGTGTTGATTGCTGTAGTGTTTCTGCACTGCAGTTCCCCAGAGATAATATATCAATCAAAAAGCGTGATGTATGTTATTTGATTGACATGTGCCGCCTGCTGTGATTATGGTCTTTCTTCTGATGAAGTTAGGAAAAGATAACAGTGTTAAGAACTGCAGAAAACTTTCATGAACTTGCTTTAGTATGAAGCAGTAGAAAGTAACAATGAAATAGATATAATAATGCATTAAAATAGAGCTGATTATTTGCTTTAATTAGAAGGAAACATCAAAACAAAATAACATAATCATTTAAAGAGACATACAGTGCTTAACAAATTTATTAGACCACCACCCAATGTAAGGTTCATTTCAGCTGCCCTAAATTAATAGCACTGGTAATTACCAAAATCATTTTTATGTTTCTGTAATGGTTAATACACCAGTTTGTAGAAGCTCTTTAACCGAAATTATATTTTTAATGTTAAAATATCATTATTATTGTTATCCATGAATTTTCAAAATTTACTGTTTTACAAAAAACAGAAAAAGTAGTAAAGCACATGAGTATTTCTTGATTAAGATGTCAAATTATAGTTATTTACTTGCATTCCTGAACAGAAAAATTAGTTTTAGTGGTTGAATGTAATGCTTGATTAATTTCTAACTTCTCAGAGAAGTCCAGGGGAACAGGGAAAGACATAAAGTGTTCTCACACTGTGGTCAAGTATGCTTTGGAGTCAATTGCCGAGACTGGTACTTACAAAATGCACCAAGGAAGAGGCAGGAAATGAAAGTTAACTGAAGCAGATGTCAGACACCTCAAGATTTAAAGTACTAGAGACAGAAGGAAGACCAGTGCTGATCTTCAGGCAGAGATAAATGCTTCTAGATCAGAGTCTGAGAACGTCTCCAGAATGACCACAAGCAGACGACTGACAGAACAAGGCTTAAAGGGAAGACTAGATGCTAAGAAGCCATTATTGAAGCCTGCAAACATCCAGAACCGCCTCAGATTTGTTAGGGAGCACAAACACTGGACTGTCTGAACTCTTTGGTCAGCATCGTCGTGTTTATGTCCGCAGAAAAGCTGGAGAACGTTTTGATGCCAGATGCATTGCACCCACAGTGAAATCGATGGTATCATAGTGCATCATGGAATCTCTTCTGGACTGACTCTGATTGGTCGTGGGTTCATATACCAACAAGACAATGACCTCAGGCATACTTCAAAGTTGTGCAGAGACTATTTGACCGAGAAAAAAGACCATGCACAGGCAGACACACAGACATATGCCACATAAATTGGATCACTAGGCACACAATCTACATGCAACTTATATTTCAATTTGAATAGTTGCCATGACGGTAATTAAATCTTACATCATTCACATGAGACCGCTATCATAATTTTGGAAATATAATATTTGCAAATATTTGACTCAATGAGATGTGCAGTTTAGCCACAACACAAAGATACATTTCTGTAACTGAAATGAAATGTTCATTCTCTACAGGCAGCCATCTTTTTGACATTGTTCTCAGCGTATTCCCAATATCAGCAATTCTACAATGAGAGACAATGCACCTCAATTCATGTTGAGTGTTGTGACCATAGTGCCGGCGTCTTTTTTTAATAAAATTCAATTTTTTCCCCAATAAGCAAAGACAAACATGCACCTGCCTTTTTCCTGAGAACTGTGCCCGTTTTGACTTTTTTGACTACTTGAGTGTTTCAAGTTGAAAATCTCTGAACTTTTCAGGGATGTGCTGGTGTCGTCTCTGTCAAAATCACAACTGATGAATTTAGGATCAATCACGTAGCCTATAAAATGTCAAAATGTCAAAACTCTTGTCCAACAATAGTCCAAAATTCAAAGACTTTCCATTTAACTTTCATAAAGCAGAACAACAAGCAGCAAAATTCCCCAGTGAAAGAAGATGGAACCAGCAAATGTTTGCTAACAATGTTTGTTTACTGTTAATCAATTATCAGAATAGTTGGCAAATTATTTCCTTTCTGCTGTGTCGCAGCTCTAAATCCTAATATCAGCATTTCTCCAATAAAAGATAATACAAAGACAAATTCATGTAGAGCTACATCTAATGATTAGTTTCATTATCGACTAATTTGCTGAATACTTGATTGTTTGTTTGGTCTATAAAATATCAGAAATTTGAGAAGAATTTCCCACTAGCTTTATTTGTGCGGCCAACTGTCCAAAACCCAAAGATATTTTGTTGCTGTGACATGAGACAAAGAGACAAGAAGCTGGATCATAAATGATTATTAAAATAATTGCCATTGATTATTTTTCTGTCAATTGACTGATCGATTAATTGGATTCAGCTCTACACGAGAATGCTTCGTCTTCGGTGATCCTCTGGTCCGGAGCCGCCTGCTCTGAGTGCCACGGTAGCAGAGAACCTAGAAGCTCAAAGCCACCGAATCAGTTTTATCTTCATTAAGGGAAATCTTTGTCAGTTTTGCGGTGCTGGTGTCTACAACTCCACTTCCTGTCTGATAACAAATGAGCGTTCACCGTCACAGTCTAAACCTGCTACCAGTGCCGACGCCAGGACCCCGAGTTGTTTCTCATCCATATTCAATCCCTCTGAATTGGGGACGGTGACATATGGTTGGTACTCACGCTACATCTCCCCCTCCTCTGTACAAGAGATACAAATTCAGAATTGGATTTAACACTTCAATTCCCCACTGACCAACAAGCCTGACACAATTACTATGCTGGATATGCCACACACACAGAGAGACACACAAACACACACATTCTGGTGTAATCCAATTAGAACACAGCCAGTATTTATGCCGGTGTGTGTGAGACGGGATGTGTGTCAGAGAGAGAGTTTATTAGAAATTCACATCTGAATGCAAAGTTTTCATGATGTTCGTGTCTAAAACACAATCAAATGTAACGAAAATAAGACTTTAAACTGAAATATACAGACACTTCTCCTTCAGACAAGTGAATTTACCTTTCACTTGTCCATGTACTTAAGTCGCTTATCCAGGTAAAAATGACAATAATTTACCTTTGCTTCCTTTCTGAACACAGAATTCAGACAAACTCTTAAAAGCATCCAAATAGCATCAGCATATAACCTATTCAGTTTATGAATGCAGGTGCTATAAATAGCCACAGTCATGTGTAATGGTTGTGCATAATGACAGCTGTTTTGATGCTCATGTTGTTCTGATACAACATGGTTGGTTAAATTGCAGTTCTTGTGGTTGAGTGGTGGAGCAGGCACACGTATGGATATGAAAATGGATGATTAAGGGTGTTTCTATGTCCACTTATGGCTAATTGTGGGAGTGGAAATAAAGCTCGTACATGCACGTTCCTTTCCACAGTGTTTGAGTTTATAAAGCAGAATAAGGCAAACGTGTGGCTTTATTATTCTAACAAAAAGAATGCATATGCATATTTATGTCATTGTGTGTACTGGGGATGTGTGCAGTTGTATGAATAAACATCGCCACCCTTGCTAGTCGGCACCAGAAATATTAGTTGGTGAAACTGTTAATCAATACTGTGTTCATGTACAATGGCAGTTAACTGTTCCCTCAATGATGTTACACAGCTGCCTGCCTCTAACCAGTGCTACAGCCCCATCAGACAACAGCCCCTCTTGCTCAGTGCGAATGCCCCGATGGCCTGGATGTTGTTATCAGCAAAGTGGGACAGGTCGCCAGTCGCAAACCATTAGGTCAGTATTTTGATGTAGAAAATGAAAATAAGCCTGAATGTAGGCCATGTCAGAATAAATTGGCTTATAACAACTTGGGTGATCGATGTTGTTTACCTGCGGGCATTGTGATCCTGTTCGGTCTGAAAAGTTGAAGCGTTTAATGGGTTGTTGTCATGTTTTGAAGGCTAATGTACAGTGTTCATAATGCACGATGCGATGTGCTAAACATTTGTCATTAATGACTTCAAATTACTTAATACACGCATTATGTTTTCAGACAAGTTTTAACATGATCAGTCAATAAATGTAGCTAAATTATAACTCTTACTGTTAGACTAGTCTAAATTAAAATTTGCGGTTAATCCACCTTGAAATTTGTCATCAGGAACATTCCTAGTGTGTACACACAGTTCTAGTCGTGAATCTACACTGAGTTTTATGCTTCTGGCCCCACATCTGCTTACGGGCACACAGAACCACTGATCCAGTCTACAACACGATTAGATGTGTGTGTTGTCTTTCGGTAACCTTAAACTTGGCATGCATGCTAGCCCCCAACCCCGCGACTGTTTGTAGCTAAGCTAATCACAGCTGCTAATGCTAGCTAGCTAACATCACTTCCTTGTCAGACAAGTTGGATTGCACCCGTCATATGCTGCAAAAACATTAATTTACTCCTTTCTCTTTGTTGTAACGCAGCCAGGCAAATTAATCTCTCCATCTGTTGACAAATCAATTTTTGACTCGTACGGTGCAGTTTTAATGTCAGTTCTTCTTGGTGCTTTCCCGAGCACTTGGCGTGCTGCAGATCCTTTAGGTAAAATGTTTCTCTGCAGAATACTTGAATCAATTCCTGACTTAATAGCCACCCGAGTGAAACATAACATGAAGACACACTGTATTTTTTTTGTTGTTGTTTGTTTATGACTTCTAACTTGTCTAATGAGGCAAATAAATTTCTGTTCCACCTCACCTAAAAAAAACTATAAATGTCTCCAGGGTTGGTGATCAAAAGCCTAACCTGACCTCTGACTTTTCTCTCGTGGTATTGCACAATTACAGTGTAAATTTGTGAGGCAAACCATCAAAAACTGGGACAGATCTACGACTGTGATGTGTTAAGTAAATAAAATGTACTGGCATACTGGCATAGGCTTCAACTATATTCCCACTATGCTGAAATCCATTAAAGGTTTAGCAGATTTCTTCACTGCAGGATAAGTAATATCAATAAAAAATTTAACTTCCATGAGCACAAGCTCAAACCTTATAACATGATATATGGGCTACTTTAACACATCAAACAACACTGTGCATGTCTGAACTATTAATTATGAACAGCTACTGAACAGTTTGAGCATCACAGTTCTCTTTATTTCCTTGAGGACATTACTGGAAACCTGCTTATGCCTGGAAGTGTCCTCAAATGTCCTCTCAGAGATAATCACTGAGAAATACCAGAAGGCGTGAGGATCAATATTGTCTTTGAATCGATCTTTGGAAGTTGGTGTCCACGAAGCATCAGCTAACAGGGATCCAAATAAACAGAGAATGTGCTGATTTAAGGAGTTTTACAGCCTGTGCTGTTTGTATTCGCTTCAGTTCATCTTCTGTCAATCCCCACGGCAGCAGCTGTTTTACAGGAGAATAGAGCACCAAATCTACAAGGAAAGTGCATTTTGACAAACTTTATCTTGCACACACAGTTTAATAGCCCAGGCTGTATGATCTATGGCCAGTGTAAAGCGCATCCGGTTAAGTTCCCTGCTGAATGAGAAAAGTCACACTTAATTCCTGTCTTAAAAGTCACAGTGGAGCATCCGTGAGAACGCCGTTTAGGAAATCTGCCACAGAGACATCAGCTTAGGTTTCACAACATTACATCACCTGTCTAATTGATCTGCTTGTTTGGGCTCATTTCATACCTGCAAGGAAGTGCTGATGAAGGGGGTCTGGTTTCTCCCCCCCGGCTGTGTGTGTGTGTGCAGAGAGGCAGGTATTAGCCCTGACAGATCGCACTGTTAATTGCTAATTGTGTTTCTCATTAGGCGCAGGGGTGACAGGTGTTGTTAGAGTGTTGTGAGTTCTTTCGGCGCTCTCCCATGAATTGCGCGTGCTCCCTGCGCGCCACATTGCCGATCCGCTCGCTAATGGTTCCCCCGAGAACTCCCATCAGCCCCTGGGCTCGGTGCAGCGAGGGGTCGGCTTTAGATACTGTGTAGCAGCAACAGCCGCATTGGGAGGTCTCCAAACAGAGAGCTTTGTCAACTAGCATATCCTTTCATCACAGTCAAAATAGTATTGTGTATGTTTAGTGTGGAAAAAGTATAGTCTGTATTTAATAAAGTACTAAATGAAGTAAAAGCACAGAAAGTAAATGATTTTTAAAATGGAAACAATACTGGTTCAGTACTCGCTACCACAAGGCACATTAACCCTGGGCATAAAGTATGCTGTCATAAAACCATGAGACCTACAGAGTGTACAAAACATAAAGGGACAGTTCACCCCAGAGTCAAAAAGAAAGAAAGTAGTTCCAGTAGATTGTGAAGTATTATTCTGATATTAAGTATTATTCTTGAGTCACCAGTTCATGGTTTCTGGAAAGGGGCATTGCTGTTTTTCAGATGTATTTTTTTGGTGCTTTGTGCACCACAGGACTAGTGCCATCTAGTTCCATTATAGTTAAGAAAAGGCAGACATCTCTAAATCATCTCCAAAACTAGGCAGTTCACACCAGAGCATTATAGACAGGTAAATAGCTCTACAGGCCAGAGGGAAAGGTATTTGTAGTTTTGATTTCGGGGAGAACTGTCCCTTTAAAATGTCCTTTCTTGAATTTACCTGTATGTGGTCTCATTCAGGATGAATGTCACAAAGGAAAATCCGACATAATGTGTCAAGTTACATATCAGTCAGTACAGTAGCAATAAAAAGCTTTTTCTGCTTCTATTTCTACCTTCTGTCTTTAAAAGTTTACTTGGTCATACAAGTTGTTTGAATGTGGAGAAACGAGATTAGAAAATCCAAACAGCTTTCGTGGGATTAAAGCACACTTGAAAAAAGACTCGGGGGGGTCAGTTCTCATCCTGTTTACTTTTGTTTAAAACATGCTTGATGTCCTTAAGACCACATTTACTTCCACATTACAAGACTGAGAGGATTCTAATGTAATGCGCGTAAGACGTGTTGCATTCATATTTAAAGCTACACTCAGCCGGTTGAGCGTAGCAGGTCAATAATTCCACAACTGAGTCTTGTACACACTGGGGACAATGAAATATGAAAATGTGTGCTGTTTTATTGGATGAGGTAATGGCATCTTAGACCATCAGTGAGGACACAAATCGTGTCTTGGTAAAGGCCTGATATGTATTTTGAGGAAGGATAATGGGCTTCTGCCTCATTTTTGTTAGATTGCTGTGAAAACATTTGCTCTCACTCACTACACACTCATTTCTATTTTCATCGCTGGAAAAAAAAAAGCTATTTGGTGCAAAATGAAAAATGAGTAAGCTTGTTAGATGCCACTTCTAGATGTCACAGAACTCTTCTTTATTTTGTCAAATTTTCTTAGATGATTAAATTTGGTCATTTCACAGTTGACACTATATTCTTTGTCTTGTCAAGTTTTATAGCAGAAACAAGAGATTCAGCACAACACTGAATGTAGCCACATAAAATAGACAATGCTGAGTGCAAAGGTTTCCAGTGCAGCTTCAATACAAGATTTTTTTCTATTCTGTGTTTTACTTGTTGTCAACAAATCAATGAAAAGACCAAAACAAACAAGTCAGTACTTTTTGATTTCCTCAGCCTGACAGTGGCTTGTAGCCTCAGGCTCATCGGTTCATAGTTAAGAAGTAAATCTTTGCAGAAGTACCTTAAACCTGCACTCTTTCTGGACTCCACAAGTTGCAAAAAGAAGTCAGATTGTATGGATGAATATGAACAAATTGCTTTATTACCTCAGTAAACTGTTTCATAATGAGTTTATGGTCTTGATTGTCATTTTCAAGTCTTCATTTGTATAGCATGATGTTAGATTATGGTTCCATTTAGAGTGAAATAGACAATAAAATGGAGTATGTTTTAGGGTGTTGAACAGGTAGTTTTGCTGCCATAAAATGTCTGAGTTGGAACAAACAAAAACTTTGGGGAAAAAGGCAAACATATGAAAGTGTGTAAATAATTATTTTAAGAGTGCAGAAACTTCTCATCCCATTGCAAGTGATACTACTACTTCTTAAATTTAACGTTTCCTATTATTATAGTCTTTATATTGTAATAACAGTGTTGTAATATGTTACAGTTTGTGTTATGTGTGTGTATATAATTTATATGCACTGTAGCATAAAGAGATTATTAGTATGACTCATTTTACCTCCAAAACTAAACAGCCTGCTAGCAAAAGTACCTGTTCAATGGGAACAATGGGCTCCACCAATCAGACGTCACTGTTGCACTTCAGTATTGTGGGTAGTGTAGTAGTTCTCCAGGACATGGCAAATAAAATGTGATTTTCTTAAAACAAGCTTGATATTGTATGTATATGTGGCTTTTACAGGAGCATATACCAGTGTTTTTCAATCTCATAGCTCGTGGTCAGTCTGCCTTGGATGATTATGACATTATGACTAATAGGCTAAATCCTATACTCAGAATATGAATAGGATTTTCACTTCCAGAACCTCACTGTTGAGCTCTCGAGGCTTGAAAAAGCACTGCTGTTACTAAGCTACTGAACTGGATTGAATTAGATTATATGTATATTTATTATAATTTCTTGCCCTCTCATCATACTTTGAAAATTTTGTGCTTATTTTGTTTGATGTTGAACTTATCCATGACCTTTTTTGTTTGCAAAAATCTTAACACAGAGTGTATGTAATAGAATATTCAGCACTGGGGGCTGATTGTTTTGGTGACTGCTAATTATTATTGTTGTACAGACCCCTGTGTACCTGCTCTGCACGCTGCTTCTCCTCTGTTGAGCGTTGTTGTCACTGGCTACTAATTACAGCCTGAGGATGAGGCCTCTGGACGGCCAAGTTTGAGTGAGGCGCGTCCCCACGGTGGCACCTGCCTGTCCCTCACCGCTGCTATTAGCTCAGTCTTAGCTTCACTTGGCAGCCATTATTAGCCTGGGTATTAACGTCTAGCTGACTCACTCTGATACCTAGATGAGCGCCTGTCGCAGCACCCATGTGGATCTTCATTGTTCTGGAGAACCCATGGGGACGCACTGCAGCTCAAAGTGCTAATAGTAATAATTACCCCTCAGAAGACAGTTGGGTCCCCACTCATGCAGCCATGTTTACAGTCAACTCCATCTGGGTCCCTGAGCGCTGATAAGGCTTCGCTCAAGGGACGTTTGACATGTAGAGAGGAGTCAGATCGATGCAATATGTACTGATATTAACTGTTAATAGAAAGTGAAAAATGGACAGTCTGAATTGTCCTGTGCCTATAAGTTGAGGAGATCTTTGCTGTTGTTATATCTGAAATGTCAACTTAACAGAAACAATGTTTTATGTAATTTTGACAAATAAATGTATAGAGGCAGAATATAATAATATAAAGTCTACTTACATTTAGACAACAGAGGAAAAAACAAACAAAAACAACATCAAAATGTATAGGCCAATTTTATTTTTTAACAGTGAATGGACAGTCAGTAAAATGTAAACACAGCCAGTTAGATAATCTCATGATAGCCAGGGACAGCACATTTAACCATTTAGGTGGTGATTATGGAAGTGACAGTGTTTTATTACAATAATGTACAACTAAAGATGTGAATGTATCTGTCACATGGTGTTAAACCAACACTGTTTAGCATGGATATTATTCATTAATTTAAAGTGTCATCAAGCTTTGGCTGTTGTTTGAATTTCCTTAAGGGTCGGACATACTCCAAAATGAGCACAGTTCTGTTTACACCATAAAGCCACAACAGATATTTTAATTAGGAATGAAACGATTACTGGTTTCATGATAAATATTGATAAAATTCCAGACAATTGCAAAATAAATGTTCTTGCTTATACCAAACAAAACCAGATACAATTCCAAAGCAACATATTGCATATTCTGTGACAGCATTGTGAACGTGGGTTTGTTTTGCATCAGTGAAAATATTGACATCTCAAAGTTTCAATTGTTGAGAGGTTTTTAATGTAAAACTCTGTGAAATTATGAGCAATTTGAGCATTTTAGCAAAACAAGATAATACTGATAACTGATAATTGTGGTCACTATAATCATCATGTGAAAATTTCATACTGTTTCATCTCTAATTGTAATATTTTGTAAGTCCCTCTTGTGCCGTCAAAAGAACTCTGACCTTTGTAGCTGAAGATGGCGATAAACATTTTCGATTCAGACTTGAGCACCCTCGTAGAAACTTCTCAAAATGGTCAAACTCAACTATATTGAGTTTTGAAACTAAATATGAACTAACAGTCACATCAGTCCATCAAATGCTGATAATGTGTCATTATTGGTTCATGTATCACCACCACCATCATCATCATCATCATCATCATCATCATGTTTTCCGTTCAGACTCCTCATGGGTTCTTTAACCTTCACCTTCCACTTTGACCTTTGCTAATGTGTCTGTTTCACGTCTTCCTTTTCCCATGTTTCTTCTGCTACATTAGCAACTACACCACTGAGAATACACACTCCACCCCACCACCTCCCAACCGGAGGTGAGTCCAGGTCTCTGGGGATCTTTTTATTTTCCAGCACACGCAGCAGATCCGTCCAGTGCCAATTATCTCATTATCTACGCTAACAACTTCACCAACAACCTATGCACTGGTTGACAGAGTGAGTGACGTGCAGCCAAGTTTTTGTTTTTCATGATGAAGAAAAGAAAAGCAGTGCTTGCTTGATATGACAGGTCTGACAAAAACAAGGTCTGTTTGTAGAACACGCCAACTAATTCATTTATCTATTAGACACTTATTTTTTCCTTTTTAGTAACTAATTAGGTTGGGTTTCTCCTCTACAATGTCAAGTATCAACCTGCTAATTATATATACCTCAAACTCATTCTATAAACTTCAACTTAAAAATGAACATCTAGGACTGGATATGTACACTTTGTTTGTTGTGTCATTAAATCCATTCAGACATTAAATACTTTTATTCAAAGTCATATTGTGAATTATTGCAATTCACAGGATAAATGTGAAAAATGAAACCATGGCCTGCTATGCATACACAATAAAGTGCTGAGATTGTATTTATAGTAGGGAGTGTGGATGTCCCTGGCAACTAATTTCCCTGTTGATTAAATGGCAATTTGATTTAGAGTATTCAACAAGTCTGAAAGTAAGAAAACACTTAAAAAGTCAAAACTGAGCACATTTATTAATTAATAATGTTAAACACTGATTGAAAAATATAGCATGTATTAAGAACCATTTGACACTGTTAAATGTTGGTGAAATGTGTGACAGATTTTTTGGTGCATTATGTACAAAGCATGACAACAAATCATTAAAATGCTTCAACTTTTCAGACTGAACAGGATCACAGCATCTGTGCGTAAATTACAGTGTTCACCCAGAGCTGATGTTAGCTGTGATAAATGTTAGCAGTGTGCTAGCACATTAGCACCAGCAGTCTACTCTCCTTGCAGGTAAATGTTCACTGTGCCAAATGTGTTTACACATTGCTTCAGTCGATAGGTTGTACTCCAGTTTATTCTGACACAGCCTTCATGCAACCTTTTTTTTCATTTTCTACATTAAAATACTGCCGAACCGCACTGGTTTTGCAAGATGTTAGATGCTCCAGTTTGTTAATAACAACATTTGGTCCATCAGGGTTTTAGAATGAGGAGAGGGGGGCTACTGTCTGCTGGAGTTGCAATGGCTGCGTAACATCTTAGAAGCAACAGTTAACCACTGTTGTACATTCATAAAATATTAAGAAATTTTTTAACCAAATACTATTTCTGCTGCAGACTTGCGAAGAAGACAAGTAGTCAGTTGTGAACATCCCTAATAGGGATGTGATCATACAAAACAGTATAACAGTACTGCAAAGTATACGTTACAATATTTATTGTGATATAGAAAAATAAATTAAAGAGTAGTCAGCCATGACCTAAGCATGTGCCAAAAATTGGCATGAACTGTCTTTGTCTTTTGGTCCAAGTTTTGCCTTCATGCAATAGAAACGTGATTCCCAGTGTGTTTGTTCTCTGCACTCTCCTCGATCATAATTTTCCTGCTTGTAAATAAATCTTCAGAGTTGATAATGAATTAGAAACAGTTTTGACATTTGGGCGTTTAAATAATACACGTTTTTTTTCACTAAGCAGAGCCTGTTCTGGTGACACTGACACTGATCCTTACATGAGCACCGCTGTCGGCCCGTAGAAGGTTCGCCACCCCCTTAGTGAGCCATCCTGGAGCAGCGGCTGGTGTGAATGCACCGCTCTGATGATGGGATGTGACAGCAGATCCCTGAGCAAGGCTGAAGTGTCCACACACATCTTTGTCCCTGTCATACACACAAGAGCACAGTCACACCGCACAACCAGTCAGCTGGGTTTAGATTGCTGCTTTTGTGCATGCTTATGTCTGTGTGTGTGTGTGTGTGTGTGTGTGTGTGTGTGTGTGTGTGTGTGTGTGTGTGTGTGTGTGTGTGCGTGTGCGCGCGCGGGTGTCTGTGTGTGGCTCACTAAATGCTTGATGTTTTACGAATTAAATTAACTTGACATGCATATTATGGACACTAATGCCACAATAATCCTGAAACAGTTGACATGGCAGCTTTCCTGGCCAACAGCCTGTTAATCGTTTAGTCGATCAGTGCAACATAAGTTGCCAACAGTTTGACAACTGAATAGTTGTTTAAGGCATTTATGAAACGAAGCGACAAACTTTTGCCATTTGTAGCTTTGGATGTGAATGGAAAATACTTTACTGTTCATTTGATGAACAAAAGCTGCATGCTGGTTTCATCTCCTTTAAAGAACCTAAGAATATTTTTTAATTTCCACTGAGGATATGCAATGTGATAAAAAAACAATGACTACCCCAACATTTCAAAAAATGTGTTTGGCAGATATTAACACTTGGAACTTTTTCATTTATTATGTTTGTATGAAACTCAGTATAATCAGTCATTAATTTGAGTTAGGTTCATGTAACAGCCAACCAAAAATGCTGTTAATATCTGTCATGATTTGCAGTGAATTATTGCTAACTGATACACAACAGCCACAACAGTAACAAGGAACAGTAAACAGTAAAGTTTGTATTTAAACCTGGACTTAGCAGTAAGTATTACCCTACTTAAGTTATAGTTAATGACAGTGATTGACAACAAATAAGATGGTAAGAAATGTAATTGTTATTTTATTGGTGTTTAAACCCTACGCTGTGATGTCCCATGTGATCTGTCTGAATCTGGAATCATTCGCAGCCATCTTGGCAGTTACTAAAACCAAAAAAATCAAAATGGCATGCAACTATAGATGGCCGTGTTGGCTGGTCGCTCGTTTGTTCGGTCCGTCGGTACATCCCTGATCCCCTGACTTTTCCTCTAGTGTCACCATGAGGTTGACGTCTGTGGTTCATAATGAAATGTCTTGACGCCTATTGGATGGAATACCATGGAATTCGTGTCCCTCTCAGGGTGAACTGTAATAACTTTGCAGATTCCTTAACTTTTTTCAAGACTAGAACCAAATAGTTGCACATTAATGACATTCCCGTCAACCTCAGCTGTACTTTGTCTTTAATGCTAATAAGTAAATGATAATACTAACACACTAAATAGATAGCGACCATGGTAAGCATACCTCCTAAACATCATGTTAGAATTGTCACTGTGAGCATGTTAGCAAGCTGATGTTGCGTAGCATTGGAGCTGTCTTGAATACAATTTTTTGGACTTTGAAGTTTCTGTGAGAATTACCTGCAACTAGCCTGCTTGAAGCTTTGACAAGAATCAATGCAAGCGATCATACTTTCCTCAAACTTTTCTCATTATTTGCTTATATACTGTATTCTTATTATTATTATGCGTTGAATGAGAAAGGGTCAGATCTGCACTTGTCACAGCCCAATGCTCATGTGACCTTTGGGTGCACTCAGGGCAGAAATACTCCTCATGAAAATGACTTTCCACTCAAACATATGGTTCTGTCCTCATTTTTATGTGCATGAGATTGAGACTAAATGCCAGAAAGGAAGTCCATTTCTCTGTCTTTATCTTCTCTCTCTCTCTCTATCTTTTTGGTGCAGCTGAGGCAACGCCTTCTTACTCTCTTCAAAAAAAAAAAAAAAAGCATTAGAATACTGATTTGGCTATTGATACCATGACAATGGTAGAAGCTTCAAAGTATTCACCCACCCTTTCAGCCCTACTACGCATGCAGACTGTAGTCTTGTTGAACTTCAAGTAAAAGTGGCTGACTGTTGAGGCTTTGCGTTGTGGTCTGTAGTCTGTTTCAGACATCTACATTTAAATACAAACTATTTTATCTGGCTTTATTTTTGATCTGGTGGTTGCATCTTGGTTTTCAAACATTTAATATGTGTAACAGCTTGAACCTCATTGAACGTCACTTAAAAATGCATCCAAGTTTACTTGAGAGTTTCACTGTGTAATACAGGCCTGATATCACTGCCAGGGATGCTGAGGCCAACTCCAAGCACATAGAAAATGATAACTTGATGGTTCAGAGTACATCAAGTTTCTTATGTCTCCTTGTTTTTTACCTGACTTCACATGCCGTTCATCATATCGGTCCCTCCTCTCCCCGCCACCAAACAACAGTCCATCTAGATTCCACCCTCTCTCCTCCCAGCAAATACTGTTTAAACAACCTGGTAAACATGTCTGTCTTCATTCATTACCCTGCTTCTCATCATGATCAAGCCTCCCGATTTAATGAGGCAAATAGATATTTCTGCGGTGATTGTCTCGCTCTCCCACAAAGTATTAAGACTATTAAATGGACACATCTGTTTTTAATTAGGAGCTAAAGTCACCTCGACGCTGCCTTCCATGTTAATGGACTCTGATTCCATCAAGGCTCCCTCAGCCTGACAAACAATGCAGCGCGGTGTGGTTTGCAGTAAACAAAGGGCCGAGGATGCGATAAGCAAGGAAGGACAGGGGATACTGTAACTCTCTCCAGTCCAAATAAAGATAATCTACATCACGCTGTAAGTCTTCACATCATTTGACATATTGATGTCATATTTATCAAGACGGATTGCAGATGAGGATGATATTCACTCATTCAAATATTCTGTTAAGAAGGTTGTAGGAAGCCCAAGATTTAGCAGATTTTACACTTGAGGGCAGATGTTTCTGCACCAGTGAAACTGTCCAATCAGAGACCGGTATGACTTCATTCATTCAAGAAATACACTATAGCTAAATAGCGTTTAGTCACAATACTTGAATTTCTAAATTTGATACAATATCTTCAAAAATATCAATATTCAACACCATTTTCAATACCAAAGTGAAAACTAGATAACATTATAGACATAAAATTATATGTTTTTATTCAGAGATAAGTATAACAGGGCTATAACATGACAGGAAACCTAATCATTTTATAAACATTTGTTTTTTTGTTCCCTCTCTAGAGCAGGCTCCTAAAATAACTAAATTATGTAATTAACTAATCTTAGAAATCGAGTACTGTTAACGGTGTCAAATCACAACCATAGAGAAGAAAACACAAGAAAATGCAGCTGGTACCGGTGTATCGATACTGTGGACAGTGTTCAAACTTTTCCAAATATTTGGATTCATTATCAATAAATTGATATTTTTGACGCCACCACAGCTGAATTATATTTGTTTTGCAAAGCCAGGTGTGACTGAAAAATATATAATACATCAACAAATCCTTCTCTTGTGAATACAGATTCAAAGAAGAGAAATATCTCATATATTCTGTTTTAGTAAAATGATTACATTCAGCTTTAATGAATTGCAGGTTGTAGCTATAGAACTTCTCTCAGAGGAGTGATGGTTGAAGAGTTTCACTTTTATTACCTTCACAGTGAAAAGTTTCAAGTCCCAGTTTGCGCGTGTTTGCATATGAAAACGAGCCCCAATAACCTCAGAGGCAAAGTTTAAAACATCTAAAGGTGCATCACCTGACGCCCCAGAGACTTCACCATCCCTCACTCCCCACGAGCCTCCCCGCCTGTCAGCATTTACATACAGCATTTCATAGTAAAGGTTAATTCTGACTTATTTTGTCGTTGTTGTTTTTTTTAAAGAAAGTGCCATATGCTCACAGTGCCACTACAGTGTTTCCTCACAGAGGGGAGCTGCAGTGCATTGTGGGAGCAGGGTACTGCATTCCCCTGGCATGGAGGCAAAAAGGAAGTGGGCAGGTGTGATACTCCGGGAGGCAGCTCCCAGCAGAATAAGACATGATTAGATGGAAAACTCATGAGCAGCTTCAGGGGGGAAACAGACTGAGGCGGCGAGTCTCTGAGCTCGACCTGCCATCTAGTGGAAATCATCTCTATGTGCACATTAAGACCCAAATTACAGATTACTATTCTATTCAAATACACATATTTCTGTCATTATTATGTCGCTCAGTGGATCCAAGTGTCCATGAAGAAGAATCTCTTTAATGACAAAGTTTTAATGGGCCATAAGAAGAAATACTGACAAAATAACTCATGTCACAAACAAGGTACTACTATGATGCTCTACCTGTGCTGCAGACATTTGGCTGCACCTGAAATGTGCTGACGCTGGCCTGTGCTCGCCAGGAAACAGCAAACATTAAACATTAAAACAGGTCACGGCTTTATTTAGAATAGGAAATGCTGTGTGGACAGGGTGCAGTTGATGTATTCAGCTGTGCGTGAGCGTCTGGCTCCCCTGGGACTGAATCACGTTTATCTTGCCCCGCTCTAACCACTAGGTGGCAGCGCATGACCACTTTAAAGTACGTGCTTCTCCAAATAACACTCACCTCTCCACTGTTAAAGCCTGCTGTATCACAGGAGACTTTTCAGACATGTTCTTCTTGTCTTTCTTTTTTGACTTTACTTTTGTTGTTTTGTTTCTTCTTGTACTTTGGTCCTTATAAGAGGAGATTTTCCTCATTAGTCCCACAGCAGGGAACTTTTCAGTGTTACAGCAGCAAAGTGGATAGCAAAATATAAAAAAGCATCAATAAAAATATGAAAATAAAACATAAAAAATACAGCAAGAGGAAATATAAACAGTATGAACAATTTAAACAAGGGAAATATAAAAATAACAATATACACAATATGAGCAGACTCAGCAGTTGAATGAATTTACACCATCGCACGGAGGGAATATTGATATTACACATAGAACGATGATAATACACCTATAATATGATCCATGACTTTGACTCACGTAAAGCTGGGGTATTTATAAGGAGCACGATACCTCCCACTCATTCATAACCTACAGTCTGTTGGTCTTATATAAGGAATTCACTTCAGAGTCATATAAAATACCCAATTTTTTTCCAGTATTTTTCACAGAAAATGTCAGCCACAGTATAATTTTCCTGAGCTGTTTGTCTCCTTTTTGAGATTCCAGGAGACTCTTTACAAAGGTTGTTCCTGGTTATTGTTTTTTTACAACCTGCTGGAAGTTTTTGTTCAAGCATTTCTTTTTTATTGTTCTGTTTAGTCTGTTTACAATAAAATGATAATATGCAGTTGATCTGAGTATGAAACATCACAATACTCTTCTTTTTCCTGTGCGAATATGTAAGCAGCAGTTTTTAAGCAGCACTTAAAAAGTTATGATCATAACTTCATGAACAAATACATGTGATGTTCTTATCAAGACTCAAATGACATGCTTTACAACCAAAACATGGCACCTAACAGCAGTAAGAGTACGCCACAGAGCCCGAGGATACAATAAAATAATCATATGATTCTTGGGAACTTTCACTCGTGGTTTCTGAGGTGGAGAGAACGCCAGTCTCTTGCTTGTGAAGTTACAAAACAATCATTGTAGGTCACGAGTGTTTGTACGCTTTGGATAATATTACAGCTAATTGGCTGATATGTTTCACTGTTAAACAATTAAATGTTTTTGGATTGTTTTTTTTTTTTTAAATAGGCTGATTTAATAATATGTTAGATTCATGTTGATGCATATTTAGGCAAATTTTAACAAAGCAACAGAACTTCACCCCCGTGCAGTAATTCTGAGGACGCCTTAGGGATTGCAGATGCGTTGTTAAAGGCCCAGGATTTAGCCTATGAAGTGTCCAAAAAATTGGGAAAAAAATACTCACCACAATTTGTCCTCTTCAAATAGCTTTTTTTATGTTCCAACCAACAGTCCAAAATCCAGGGATTCTACATTTGCTGTAATAAACGACAAAGAAAAGCAGCAAAACCTCACATTTAAGAAGCTGCAACAAGCAAATGTTTGACAGTTTTTCTAGAAAAATGACTGAAATGATTAATCAAATTGATCAAAATAGATGGCAATTCATTTTCTTTCAGTTGATCAATCGACTGATCGGTAGGCCCTGCAGCCTTACTGAATCATTTTTATTATCAATTAATCTGCCTGTTTTCTATCAAATGTCAAAAACTTGTAAAAAAAAAAAAATGCTCGTCACGGTTTCTCAGATCCCAAAGTGATGTCTTCAGATTGCTTCTTTTGTCCAACTAACAGTCCAAAACCCAAAGATTGTTCATTTACTATCACAAATGGCAAAGAAAATGAGCAAATCTCTAAATCTCTTGTAAGCAAACATATCAAAATAGTTGGCAATTCACTTTTCTTCAGTCGACTCATCGATTAGGTGACAAATCGTTGCAGCTCTTGTTTATTCATGTTTATTTTTCTTTTGAAGTCCCATAGAAACCATGTCTGAATGAAAGCTTCAGAGGAACTCAATAGAAAGATGAAGAAAATTCAATTAGAAGTCCAATCACTTAAGAAAGACCTTGGCAAGGCAAGGACAACTGTTAATGTTAGACTGCAAGAGCTCTCAGGTATGATGTGTAGTGACAATTTCACTGAAGAGCAGAAGTACAAAGTATAAAAAGCACATTTAGTGGTTGAGATAATAGCTGATGGCCTTCACAGTCAGCCACTCTGTTTATGTCTGTTGTGCAAACGTGATTTGGTGGACTTCCTCTTTTCTTCCTCTTAACAAATGGTTATTGTACCATACCGTTTCCCTTCTCTCTCTGATTCCCCCCTCTTTGCTTTTTTCCCCTCAAACAATGGATCATAACTCAGACAGGAACCAGCTGCTTCAGCAATTACATTAATATCTGTCCCAGAGTTTATTGGTTCGCCGACCACTCTAATCAAGTCAAAGGAAACGAGGCTATCCCTCTTCGTAACGGATAGCTCCCCCTCAATCTGCTTTGATTGAGAATGGATGTCATTCCTCTGCCATTAGTGCTGTAGCGTACAATGTTCCTCTTAACCATTACACCCAAGCAAGGCGAGCATGAGTTATGGTGTCAGACACACAGGCAGCTCCGAGCGGTCGGCGAGAACTCGGCAGCTCCGTCCCTGCCAGCGTGCCTCTGAGCAAGCCAGGCGAGACGAACGGCCTCCGTGACCGCAGCGTTACATCAGCTGCTGTCACTTTACGTACTTTAGTGACTGCATTGTGCGAGAAGAAGGCGCCATTATGTGGTGGAGAGAGGCAGAGTATAGTCAGAGTTTGTTTGGGGAGCTGGCGAGGGGAAGCAAAATCCTGACAGCGCAGTTATGGCACCAGTCCAAACTGAGCCACAATGTTCAATGGCAAGAACAAGTCGTTATTGTGTCACACTCTGAGAAATACTGTGGGCTGCAGTGTGACATTGTCCGTAACAACAGGTCATTCAACACCACTTCCTTCATCAAACCTCTGCCAGCTGAACTTTATCACTTTTTAAGCAGCAGCACTGATCACATTCATTAAGACTGTTCCAAAGCATCAGTTACACACGGATGGAATTAACTGGATTTAGTTTGGACAAAAGTTACCACTGGTCAGGCTTGGGAAGTAATGGATTACATGTAACAGGATTATGTAATCTGGATACAAAAGAAGGGAACTGCGCTCCATTACAGTTGCTGATAAAAAAAAGACCTATTCAGATTACAGATACATTGTGTAAAAATGAGGATTATTAGTAGGATTACAAATTTAAAATAATGATAAACTACCATGCAAAGTGTGCATACAGTTTCCAGTTCAACGCTTCACTGGGTGGAAATCGCACCATGTTTGTCTTTAATTCAGTCATAAATTGCGCACAACAAAGGACAAACCTTTTGACTATTAAATTATCCTTCATATATTTTGATAATTGATTAAGCATTTGGAGTCTTTTTTTAAATAAAAAAACATCCAGATTCTCAGATTTGAGCTGAAATGAATATTTTATGTGTTTATTTCTCTTTTCCTCTCTGGCAGTAAAGTGAATATCTTTTAGTTGTGGACAAAACAAGACATTTGCGGTCATCTAGGACTGAGACTGATTATCAGCTAAAGTAATGGAGAAAACTACCAACAGGCACTAATAATAACAATCTGATCCCGTCAGTAGCAAAAGCGAGCGTCACACTGCTCTGCATTTCTGTCATTAGTTTTGTGGTTTGTGGATTTAGAGACTCGGTTTGTAAAGTTCACGGCCTGTCATGCTGTTACATTGCTCTGTGTGCAGTGACGTAAATAAAAAGCAAGGGCTGAAACTTGTTGAACAACCACTCCTTTCACCCTCTCTCATCAGTCAACCAGCAGCGCATGTGGTCCCGAGGAAATTTTTTAGTAAGTGCACCAGCTAATATTAAAATGTCTTTATGATTCCCTTTAATTCCTCATTGAAATGTTTTCCTTGTGCCTTTTTTAAGCTTCTGTCTGTTTTATCCTGTTACTGTAATGCACACTGTCTGACAAAGGGGCGAAAAAAGAAATGCTCGACTGGAAGAATTTCAGTCGACTATAGGGGCATCGACTGATAATTTGAATCATCAACTATTAGGGGGCAGCACTACCAGCTCTAAATGAAATTATCCGTTTGAATCAGGCTCTGCATTTTACACTTTCCAACATGCTTTTTAATAGGTCCACTAAAGTCTTTCAGTCAATTTCAGATTAAACTCTGAATCTCTATCTAAAGACCAAGAAGTCAAACCATAAAACCACCTAACATTAGCAGATAAATATGAAACTGTATGCTGATTTGGTGTTCACACCGTAAAAAATTGTTTGGTTTGACTGAAACTGCTCAGTGTCCGTTTGACAACGTAAAAACAGCCCTCTTTGCTTGAGGACATAAAACACTTCATGGTTTAACAAGCCAACTTGTAAAACAGAGTACCCTGATGGCTATTGGTGATATAAATTTTCCTTCCATTAAGTATCTCCAGAGAGAAGCGTGCCAAACAGTATCTCATCCTTCCAGCTGATACAAACGCTGTTATTGGCTGCTGTATTATCCACGGCATCTGCCCGATTTCTAGGACATTCCTCGCTGTCCCTGAAAGAAAAGGCCTGTCTGCATTTAGTGAAGCTCCTCTGAACACTGCTTGTATATGCCTCCTCAGCCTCTCCTTTAACTGCCAGTGGGGCTCATGGCTCGGTCATGATCGTGGCAGCGTTCAATCTTCTGCAAAGGCACTAAGTGCTGCTGAAGAGCAACCACTTGCTTCCCACAATGGGGGAAAGACGGCGCTCTGGGACAGGCAGTTTAGTGACTAGCAGAGCATGAAATATTCACAAAGAAAGATATGAAGGGTGGAAAAGGTATCTCTGCCACAGAGTGTGTTGTTCATGTACCGCGGGCCTGAATGCCTCGAGGCAAAGAGATTCCTGAGTAGGAAGCAGAGGAACAAGCACAGATGGAGTAGGAGTATGCAGTGATTCTCAGGTTGGTGTTATCACTTAGTCGAGGTTCATTTTCGGAAATTATATATATATGCTCAGCTCAAGATGACCACAGTATGTTTGCAGTGGATTCATAGTGTTGTTGCTGAGATTTCTGGTCTATATTTAATTATAAAACCTCCCCAGCAACTGACATTTTTAGCTCAACAGGGCTGCTGACCACGGAGGCCGAGAATATTGTAGGAAGAATTTATTGATGTTGTTATGTTAAGTGTTACTGGTTGATGCAGGTTATTAGAGCTGCAATGAGTAGTCGATCAATCGATTCTTAAATTTATCACCAACTATTTTAATGTTACTTTTTAAAAAAAAAAAAAAATTCTAATTTTAGCTTCTTAAATGTGAAAATGTTCTGGTTTCTTCACTCCACTCTGAGACTAAACTGAAAATCTTTGACTTGTGGACAAAACAAGACATCTGAGGACGTCATCTTGGACTTTAGGAAACACCGGCTAATATTTTTCACCATGGATTAACTGATTAATAGAGTAAATCATCAACCGATTGATGACTCCATAGTGAAAACAGTTGTTACAGAAATAGCTTGGAAAAAAGGTCCAAACATGTTGAGTGCATGTTTTTTATGACAAGCCTTTCAATCCCGATCCCTGAAGTTCCATCAAACATCATCATCATCATCATCATTTAATCATTTTTGCCATTTATCAAGCAAAATGCCAAATCTATATTTATATGTATACTGTATGTAAATATATACAGTCTAAACTAGCTTGGGCTCTAGCAGGGTACAATGGGTATTTTTCTCTATTTTCTGACATTTTTTAGACAAAAAGATGAATCACTTAATCAATACAATAATCAATACTAAAAAAAAGTCAGATAATGTTTCCCAACTTCATCTTTCAGTTGAACGCAGAAAATAAGAAATGACCTTTTACCATGGTGAAATGTAGCCTATACTATCGTTTTCTATTATTTTGACCATCTCACAGGTCACTCACAGCACGGTACACTTTCACATTTTTCACCATTTTATAGATCAAACAACTAATAGAGAAAATGATCGACAGATTGATCAATAATGAAAATAATCATTACAAAAATGACTTGAAAAAGTCGGTCCAAATGGGCACCAGAAATACACGTCAGTTACACAACTATTTATCGATGTGTTTGTAATGGACAGTGCCAGTTAACTGTTGTCTCTAAGCTGTTTTGCAGCCTGTAGCCGGTGCTGCAGCTCCGGCAGCTGGCAGCCTCTCTCGCCCCAATGCCCCGATATGACAGATGACTGTTACGAAACTATGTGGTTTGTTGGTATTTTGATGTAGAAGATAAGGTTGAATGTAAGCTGAGTAAGATGAAACTGGTATTTAAGCACTCGACTGGAGCGATGTGTGACCACATTCAGCACAGACGCCGACATTAACCTGCAAGCAGAGCAGGCTGCTGCTTCTAGCACTGCTAACGTTAGCTGCGCTGTGTGGCAGGCCGGCAGCTAACGTCAGCTCTGGGTAAACATTGTCATTAACCAGCAGACTCTGTGATCCTGTTCAGTCTGAAAAGTTGAAACATTTAGTGAGTTGTTGTTATTGTGTGATGTTTGTAATGCACGGTACAAAGTGCACACATTTCAGTGGCACTGATTAACAAGTTTTGTGGAAGACGTTAAACAATCAGTTAACAAATTGTGCTGAATTTTTGCTGCTTTTCCGTAAGAGTAGCCGACTGGTCTAAATTAAAATTTGTGTTTAATTGATGGGCAAATTAGCAGCCAGGAACATTGCAAACACAAACAAATGATCAGTGGAGGAAATCCAAGGGATGGTTGTTTGTCACAGCGAGGAGTTTCAGAACAGGCTGAAGGCAGCAAAACAAAAGGCTGCTGAAAAAAAAAGGAAGTCCTAAATCAGAGTCGAGACCACCACTTAGTGACAGTGATTCTCTGACCAATCAGTGTTTGTACTCAACCTTGTGGTGTTGGCTCAGCTCACTTGGAACATCATTTGGGGTGATACAAGAAAGCACCAGTGCCAGGTTCCATAAACCACTTTAAATACCAAACCAAAGTTTGTCCCTTAAGCAAAATATTTCCCTAAGCTGAGGGGTTCACTTAGGAATGTTGCATGAAGCCACTTAGGTTGTCTCCTTGCCTAAGTGTTCAGACTTCCCTTTAAGGCCTCCAGTGGTGGTTACTGTCATAATATAGCACATCTGTATTTAAGTTACCATGGTTACGCTTCATTCACATCATTCTTTAATGTCACAAGTCGGCATTATTGTCAGTCGTTAGCTAGCTTGGCTAATATACTTAGCCAGTGTTAGTTTGCTTCTCCAAAATGTACCGCAAAGAGACCACAAAAGAAAAAAGATGATGAGAATGTTGTTTTCCTCAAAGAATATAAAAAGCACAAGAAAATGATCCAAAGTAAATTTAACCCAGCAGCAAGAAAAAACTGACCAAATCAATGCGAGAAATCTTGCTGTGAAACCACATCAGATGAAGTCATGAAGAAGTATGAAAATGTTATTGTGACAGACAAAGGAGAAAATAATACATGTGGATTCTTACAAAACAGCTCAGTGTTTGTTTTGAGACACAGTGTCCTGCTGTCTCTGGAATATCTACAAATATCACAGGTTTCACAGCTTCTTACCTTTTAGAAAATGAACATTTAAAGTCAAGTCTGTGGATTATTGTTAGTTATTTGCTGTCTGGAAAAGACTTTTCTGCAAATGTGATTGTTTTAAACACAACAAACAAATTCCAGTTCACCTGTTGTATCATAGTGAAGGCAGTGAAAGTCATCTACAGTCAAACCTCAGCACGTAAAAAGAGAATTATCTGTATTTCTGGGTGCCACTAGGGGAATCGCTGAGACATCAGTCCACACAGCGGTGTGCTCTCTGTTCTTTGTGTCATGCTTGGCTTTCCAACCATGAACTGCTGCGTGTCACATGTCAGCATCTGTCTCTTTATACCCATGAAACCTTGCGTTTCGGGGTCACTTCCTGTAGCTGCAGAAAAGAGAGATGGTAAACCATAAACAAACCGTAGTGCACTGACCCACTTTACAGTTTTTTTTTATTAAATTTGTAAATTAGTTTTTGGAATAATCACTTCTTTTTTTCCTCTTCTTCTTTGTAAGAAAAGACATTTCTTATTTCATTTTGAATCTTATGGTATTATGCTTCTGTTGGTTTTACATATTCACTTATTTTACGTTTGGTTTTCTGCTTTCTTTCTTTTCTTTTACGTCTGTTCATGCCTGCTTGTGTGTTTTTACAGATATTGTTTGTGCTGTGTTGTTTGTTCGCATGTTTTGTTTAGTTTTGATGAGTAATAATGTAATTTTTTTATTTGTTTAAATGGGGTAGGACTCTCAATCAGCCTTCCAGGCTTCTTTCCTCTCCTGCACTGTAATTACTGTCTTTTGCGTTGTATGTATTTGTATTTCCATTATTGTGCAAATAATATAAACTAAACTAATCACTTAGTTTATAAAATGTCAAATGACAATCATAAGTTCCCAGACCACAAGGCAACGTCTTCAAAACACTTATTTTGTGCAATTATCAGTCTAAAGCCCAAAGCTATTCAGGAAATGAATCACTGGATGAAGACAATTCTGCAAACCCTTTCATTACAACTGTAAATCATTTTGTACAGTTCAATGTGACGCAGTGTCAATGTTTGGGAAGTTTTCTCTTAGTGCCAACAAAAACTCCAGCTCTAACATTTTGCTTTTATTTTTGCAATGTTTTATTTCAGTGAACTCGAACTATTTTCAGTTAAACGGTTAGCTGGTCCACAGAAAAGTAACTTAGTTTAGTTTAGTTAATTTGACAAAGGATCGAAGGCAATACTAAAAGAAGTACCAGCGTATGACATTGTCAGTGATAACACCATGAAGTCCAAGACTTATTTCTCTGATGTTCCATCAAACATCTGCAACTATTTTGCTTGTAAAATGACTGAAACTATGAAACAGTTACCAAAGTGCTGAATATTCTCTGATTTCAGCTTCTCAAATCTGAGATTTTTTTTTTTTCATACAATAAAACAAGCAATTTTGAGAAGCCACCATGGGGGTTGTGGGTAGTTATAATTGGTATTTTCTGGCATTTTTTAGACAAAAAGATGAATCAGTTAATTCAGAGAATAATTCATACAAAAAATAAAAACAAACAAAATCCACTGGCTTCCTACAGATAATATTTCCTAAAGGTCTTGTACAGCAGCAATAAGCGTTTGCTCTGTTTGTCACACCACAGAAACATCTGTTGTTAACCACCCAGCCAAATTTGAATGATTAAAAAAATCGCTAAGTATATTAAATTAGGTCTAAAAATCATGCCTTTTGTGTGTCGGTTCCACGCCATGTTTCAGGTCCCAGAAAATGCTGAACATAGAAGTCGTGAAAAACAAACTACCGGTCTAACTCTAGAATTCAGTACTACATAGTTCTCAGTGTTTTCACGTTTTCAGCAACTATATATGTTGTGTTTAGAAGAAAAATTCCCTTTTTCCTTTACAGGGACTTTAACTTTGTTTTGCAGTTCTGTTGAACTGACTTCTTCTGTGGAACACAGAAAATAAGAACCGCCTGGACCTCTTACCATGGGGAAATGTATCCTATGCTATCGCTTTCCATTATTTTGACCATCTCACAGGTCACTGACAGCACCGTACTCTTTCACATGGACTCGCTGCTGGGCTTAAATGCCATTTCACTCCCGGCTGATGAGGCCAAATGCGGGCCACGTATCTGAGATGAGAGTGGTGCGCTCAGTGGAAGGGACGGAGGATGGATCAATAACCTGAGGGAACGAATAAGGAAGAGGGGAAGAAGAAACATGATGTAAGAGAGAGGGAGGGTTTGAGGTTGAGTGTGATGCATTCACTGACCTTTACTCCACTTGGGGCCTCTTCTGTAAAAGGTATCTGGAGGCTGTCATTGCGTGTCAACCCCGTTTGTCTGCAGAGAGCTCCACCAACACCAGCAGCGGTGACACGTTCTGTTCTGCCAGCGGTGGAGTTACCGCAGGATCCAGCGACGTCTACTTGGATGATCTAAACAGAAAACATCTTCACTGAGAGTGTGCGCCGCGCGGCCCTTTTGTTTTACACATTGTCCAAACATTTCCCGCACAGCCCATTTGAGTGCCACCGCTCTGCTGTAAACACGCAGATGATGATTTAAGTTCGGACACGGTGCAAGACCAGACCCATCCATCCGTCCGTCCATTCATCCATCGTCGCTGATGTTGCTTACTTCTGGGAACGTGTGAGTCCTTGCAGCGGCGAGGACGCCTTGTCTGCTTTCTGTGACAGCGGCTGATTCATTCCAGACGATGTTTACTGTCGAAACGCTCCACAATGGCTCTCATATTGTTTGAAAGACAGACTCCTTGGAGATTTTAGAACTCAAACCTTTAAATGGTGATAATGCTGTCTGCCGTCCTACAATCTTGAATACCCAAGATTCATTTAGGCGTATGTTTTGACATTGAAACAGTCAGTATTATTATTACACTGTCACATTTCAGGTGATTCAGCTGTTGAACAAAGAATACTTAACGTTTACTAAATTAAACATGCACTTTTGCCTTTTCCCAAAGAGGAAGTGTTTGGATAAAACAAGGGATAACTGTTTTCTTGAAGTCGGGTACTTGTGTGTCCCCAGTTTGGAGAAGCAGTTGTAGTGTAATAAGCTCAGAAATGTGCTGCTGTGGACAGAATCAACAGCAAAACGTATTTTAGCCACCTAAAATGATCAGTATCAGTTTAAGTGTATGCTGTATTTAGAATATTTTCACCATTCTACTTCGCTGGCAAGACAGGTTCTAACAGGAAATCTCTGTTAATACAGGCCAAATATTTCACCTCACAGAGCACAAGAGGTAAAGTGTTAGCTCAGATTTACTAAAGTCACAAGACAGCAAGTCCTGCATTCTTTTTGCTAAAGAACTGTGGTGGCTTTGGAGAGAGTGATATTTTGCTGATATAGCAGCATCTCCCATTGGAAAAGGCTCTCTGATGGAGAGTTAAACCTGTTAAAATGTTGTAAATATAGCATACAGTTTTACTGATATTTGACTACAGACTATGGATAAGTACCTCATATAATCCCGCTTAAAAAGTCAGTTACATCAACAGAAATTATCTCATATATTGTTACTGGTATGATTAGTCTCATGTGTTGATCACTGTTGAGATTAAAAGTTTCAGTTAACCCTGTTAGATTTTCAGATTTTAAATTGAGTCATGACGTTGTTAAGTTTGGTTTGGTTATCTGAATCACTGGCATGACAGGCCACTAAACCCCTAAATTTGGTGGCCACATAGAGTTTAGATGACCCAAATGTCACAATTGGTATACTAATAAAGAAAAGGCAATTAAATGCAACTTAACACTTAACTTCTAACACTTTAACTTCTTTAATTGTGACATTTGTCTTGCCCACTTTTCCCAGGAAATGAACGGTGATGTGGCGTTTCCTGAAGGCATCGTTTCTGTTCTCTCCTACTCTGCCTTGTTTGTGTTTTTGGTTCCTCTGTAAGGATCATGTTAGCAGTTTGAGTGGACTTGAACCCAAACTTCAGTAACCCTGACATATCCCTAGCTAGCTGCCAACGAGTGTCTGCTGTGTTCATAGTATGTTTAACTAAAAGCCGTAAAGGAATCAGGATTTTTGTGGAACTGCAACGTTCCATAATATTTTAAACATGTCTGTTCTTTTAGTGATGAAAGGAAAAACAAGATGTTGTCTCATTTATGAAGTAGGCTGAAGCGTCTTATCTCCTGTTTTCTTGATAAAATGAAAAACAATGAGATGGCCTGTTAACTCAGCCTAAAGGAATTTATTTCTTGTTTCTAAGTGATGCGGAAATGGCAGCAAAAATGGTCAAGAACATTTATTTATGCATGAATTAACTCCTGGAATATGTTGATAAGGCTTATTGTGACGGTTTGTAATTTTTAAAAAGGAAAAAAATTGGAAACACTGGATTAGATGATGGTCTGATTTAAATTTTAAAATGAGTAAAATTATAAAAACACCTGCAGCGTTGACGTATAGAGCAATGTTTAATGATTCCTAACGAGAGAAATCTACGTCTTGAAAGGTGCAAACAGAAACCCTCGATGCGACCTCTCTTATAGCTAATAAAATCCATTTTACTGAATCAACAATCTGTGACACAATAACGCTCGTCAAAAAAGCTCTTAACAGAGTGCATTAGAGGACCATTCTGCTCCGTTTACATGTTGTTTACAAGCGTTTAGCTGATAGCAGAGCTGTCTGTTAAAGCAATGGAGCAGCGGGAACAGTTTTGTGTATATATGTTTGCACGGCTTATCTGTCAGTAATATGACAGGCAGGCTTTTAACTCTTGATAACAGGAGAGATCATCATAAAAATCTACACTGGCTGCTTTCAGCTGATGTAAAAAAAAAAAGTATTTGTAAACTTTAGTGATTAGTTTTAAAGTAAAAAAAATAAATAAAATGGGTCAATTGCAGCTCATAAAAAGTTTTTCTTTAAATGTAATCTTAGATCCACAGACAGACAAATCTCTTGACTGTTTCCAGGTCTGGATTAAAGTCAGATGTTGATGGAACATTTGCAGTCAGGAGCCCTAAATGTAATTTACTCGTTGTGACTTGCCTATACAAATAAAGTTTATGTGTGCTCACCCGTAACTACACAGCTGGCATGTTCGGAAAACGGTGCCTAGGTTTGCCTGTTACCTCTGCATGCGTGTGTGTGTGTGTGTGTGTGTGTGTGTGTGTGTGTGTGTGTGTGTGTGTGTGTGTGTGTGTGTGTGCGCGCGTGTGTGTGTGTGTGTGTGTGTGTGTGTGTGTGTGTGCGTGCGCACACTGGAGGCAGATCCATCTGAAGCTTTATTTCCCCCAGGCTCTCTCTGCTCCACTCAACACACAGGGAGCTAATCAATACTGATGCATGCACTTCTCAAGCTTTGGAAAAACAGCTGGGAGAGTCAGGACTAGGTGTGTCTGTCCTCGAAAACAAATAATCATGTTGCAATGCAACAAACACGACTGATACACGTATGCATTTTGCTTTTAACATGCTACTAACTGTAGGCAGCATTTAGCATTTGGGGCACTTGACTGTAATGTTTTAATTGAGAGTGATTTGGACTAAGAGCAGCAGGAGACAGAGCTTTAATTTGTGGATTAGCGACCAATATTCAGGCCTGTTAGAGTCAACACAGAAAGAAAAATGGATGAAATATTCCTTTGACCCTAGAGTGACATTTTACCGTAGAGAAATCTTCTTATTTTTTCAGTAAGGGCAAGTGGAAAGGAAACAAAAGTGATTCAGTGAGGCGCTGGGATGTGAATTACTTTTCATAGCTGCTTGCGATGGGGAAATGGGGAGTAACAGCAGTGCGGGAAGGTCAGTCCAGCATGGTGCACCCCGAAGGGAGGAGAGTTCAAGAGTTGAGGCCGGGTGGAGCATCGACCGGGCTGCTGCGGGGAAGAGAGAGCTAATCAGTGGGCAGTAAGAGAGCACACGAGGGGATTTCACCGACGTAACTATTGCTCAGGAATTAGCTTGTCGAACACAGGAGATGGCTGCTGGTGTGACCCGGGAAAAATCTGTTTCGTCAATACAGCATGTGAAGTGGAGGACTGTAGATTGTTCCGATGGCTCATCACAGTGACGCTGTGCAAACAACAACATCACAAGAGTTTTTGTGGGATGTTTAGTTTAGCAACTAACGATTATTTTCGTTGTTCATTAATCCATCTATCATTTTCTCAATTAATTGTTTTGCCCATAAAATGTCTAAAAACGAAAAATGTCAAACGGTATTTCCCAAAGCCTAAGATAATCTACTCAAATGTCTTGTTTTGTCTGCAGCACAAAGAGATTCAGGTTTCCTGTCATATTAAGTAAAGAAACCAGAAAATAGACAGTTTAAGAATTTAAAATCAGAGTTTATGGACATTTTTTATTAGAGAGCAACCTAAAAAAGATAGCAGGTGATTAATTTAACAGTTGATTAATAATTGATTACTTGATTAATTGTCGCAGCGCTAGACATGTTTCCAATGCTGAGAGGTTCTAAAATTTTCTCTTCTTCCCCTTTTCTCGTTAACATCTCTATTCTTATACACAGTAGACGTGATAATAAGTTTCCCAGTCTTTGTTTTAGCTGCATTTTCGTTGCTTTGTGGTGGTTTCCATCGTTATTTGCCAACACCTGCCTAGCTTGTGACTTTGTGGCAACTAGAAATTGTCCCTGTTGGGAGCAGAGTGGCAAAGACGGCGATAAATTGACCTGCACTTGACCCACATGTGTGGAATTTGTTTGTGAAGAAAACAGGGAAGGTTGTGGTCGATGTCAGTTATCTGATATAAGCTAGATTTTAGAAAAGTATCTGTCCTGCAGTGGTTTGACTAAGCAGAGATAATCAAAGTGTGGGACCTGGTCTCAATATGTGGGACAAGGAATGAAAATGCTGTGCAGACACACAAAGTCTGACACCTGGTCGTGCTACTTCAGGGTACACAACTGGCAGTTGATTTGAATTGTGTAAATCTGTAAAATCAACAAATATGTTTATTTCTGGTGTCATTTCCAGCTGTGACTGTTACATTTAAAGATATATAGTTAAACATGATGGTCCAACCCATGTGATGCTCCGCTCTAGCCTCTTTAATAAACCACCCACCAGAAATATTTCACCGCTAGTCGAACTAACTGCTGATTTTGAGTGAACTCTAAAGATTCTCTTTAATCTGTGGCCCAAAAGCTAAATTGGGTCTCCAAAGTAACAGTGAATGTGTTGTTATTAATGTGATATAAAATCATAAAACATGCATCACAGAAATAACATCATCACATTTCTGCTTTTAAATTGTAAGTACGTGTTGCAGAGGTTTTCTCCCACAGAGTTATTGTAAACAAACATTATGATTGGTTCTCTATTCAAAACCCCAAATAGCCCAAAAAATGTGTAATTTGACCAAAAGCCCATTTGTCCAACAGGCTGTCATTGTCATGGTAAAAAATGTGGTTAATGATGTGAAACAGCTGCAGTTTGGTTTGGTTTTGGCACCAAAAATACTTGAATAGGTTTAGGAAAAGATTGTGGTTTGGGTTAAGACAAGTATGTTACTTATGACTACTGAAATAATGAGCCATCGGGCCCAGTGCCGTTAAGTTATTAAAAACAGAATATAACTTACTCATAGAGATACACAATAAATATCTATCTATCTATGTAAATCTAAACTATCAGTTATAATAATATCTAATTTAACAGATGTCAAAGCATTTAATTTGAATACTTAGGCAAAATGCTCTAACAGCCAATGTGTATTTGCTAAGTTTTTTTTTTGTTTGTTTTTGATAAATTTTACTACAAAAAATTAATGTAGACTAGAAGAGTCAGGACTGTTCTTTGTTTTTGTTGTAATAGTGATGTCAGTTAAATCTGGTTCGTCAGAGCTGTGGAATATGAAATCATCCATCTTTGCTTGCAGACTCTCTTATCTTCAAGTGTGTATAAACTACATTATGAAATTCTTTTTAAAATGACAAATATTTGAGATTATCTGCTCTGTTAACAGTATCTGTGATGTCAGGCACGTAATTATTGGTTATTGGTACTGGCTGAAAAAAAATCAATATCATGCATCCCTGCTTATTCAGAACAAATAGTTGAATTACACTGCACATCAGACACAAATCTATCCAACATTGTTTATTCTGGGTTTTTTTGTTTTTTTGTTTTTTCTTTTTTTTTTTTTGGACTGGACAGATAAAGATGAGACTGGAGTACAGTTGAAATGCTTCTTTTATCATCCTCTCAACAACAATTATAAATACGCCGACTGGCACAGCACTGAAATTCAAAGACAAAGTGTTTTTTGTTTTTTTTTTGTCTCGTCGTGGGTCATGTGATCTGCAGGAGGCGTGGACAGCATTTAAAACCGAACAGCGACATGGTGAGAGCACTGTAGGAGGAACAAAAAGAGCTGCAGACAAACATTTAAAAATGCTTGGGCTTCATTCAACAGTCCAAATTCTGTTTGTCAGGAGAGTAAGAATTACTGTGTGTTTGGAAAGTGGATTCAAATAATTCAGTTCTTGCTGGTGATGGATATTTTTGACTATATGAATTTTAAGCACATGCCCCTAAAAATCCATGTATATAGTTTAAGGCGAGACTCGGCCACAGTTACGCCAACTTTATTTTTTAAGGCTAATCTGTACAGACTTCAAGCAGGCCTTGTGTATCTAGTATCATGTTTCTCCTTCAGATTTTATAGCTACCATATAGGGCTGAACAACTAATGCAAGAGATAGATTTTTAAGCACAATAACACATCATTTCATCAATTTAAGCTGCATCACCTTAAAAACTAGTTACTATTAGTTCAGGCAGCTACAGCTACAGTGCACAGCTAACTTAATTAGTTGTCAATTAATCAATCCTACTCAGCACAAACACAGGCATGTTTCATTACAGGAATAAATTGCATTTTAAATCTCAACTGCAATTTTGATCCATAAAATGGAGTTGATATCTTCCTTAAATCGTTGAGCCTGACTTTTGTATGTCCACACATGCTCAGTTGCCAGTTTATTAGGCAACACCCGGCTAAAAATAATGTAGTCTTATACAACAACCCTGCAACGAAGACCTATTTTCATGAAGGTTATAATGTGCAGTGTTTGTCAGAACAGTGTTAGAGAGGGGTTGATTTAACTTTTTGATTGTTTTAGAGGCTGTAATAATGAGCATGTTAAGAAATTACATGTGCAAAGTGCTTTCCATTCCCATTTTCATTGAAAAACACTAAAATGAATGTCGTGTGATTTTTGCTGGGATCTGTACCAAACATGTTTTCTTACATAGGCAGTTAAAAATACATATTTTCCCTTTTACCTGTAGTGCTGTTTATCCTTCTAGATATTTCTGGAGATTTTTGGAGATCTCACCTGTAGAGATGTCTGCCTTCTCTTGATTATAATGGAACTAGATGGTACTCAGCTTGTGGTGCCACAAAAAGAATACAGTTGAAAAGGTCAACAGCAATTTCTCTTTCCAGAAATCATGACCTGGTTGCTAAAAATAATCCACAGACCTTGTTGTGAGAATTTGGTGTTTCTAATTTTTAGCCCATCTTCATTCATATAAACACAGTAGACAAAATATTAGAAACACTCATCAGAGTAACTCAATTAAACTCAACGGCACCACAAACTGCAGCCTCCAAAGTGACCACAGAATCAAATCAAAATCTCTTTAAAGCAGTTTTGACAAACACTGAACATTATAACCTTCCTGAAGGAAGCAGGGTCGCTGAATGAGATGGGGTTCATTTTAGCCAGGTGGCAACTGAATGTGCTTCAAGTAAACATGGCAAACATTTTGTCCAACCAGTAAAAAGTAAGTAGAACTTTATATGAGATTTAAAATAAAAGACACAAATATGGACTGTTACATGAATATCAAGCAAGCAAGAGCACTATTGAAGCAGCATGTGGGGAAAGGCATTTTCAAAGACTAAAACTCTTTTCTCACTTCCTACTTGTCAACTGATAAAGAGGTTTTAGTTAGCAGTAATATGGCACAATGAAATCACAGGGTAATTATGGATGAAATACTACTTTGTCACCAGGAATGGTTACGAAGCTATTATTACTGTGAAGTTCATATCCTTCTCAACCATCTCACCAGACCTGAGTTTAAAATTCTTACAAAGGGTTATCAAAGTGTTGTGACTCGCTTCATTTGTCTGGCAGACAGGAACCACTTGAGCCTTTTGAAATGTTCTGCACAGTGGTTCCCCAGACAAAACCTCAAAAACGCTGTTAAAGTGAGTGATCTGTGATTGGCATAGAACAGCAACTAACTGCAAGACGAAACATAGCAAAGCTTGTGAGTATTGGACAGTGAAACACATCTTTAAACAAGCCATAGCTTAAAGGGATAGTTCATATTATTTGAAGTGGAGTTGTATGAGGTACTTCAGTGTTACCAACAGTAGATGGTGGTCGACATGCACCCAGTTTGAGGAAGCAACGGGAGAACTGTTTTTAGAAGCTTAGCAATGTATTGTTGTGGACGGGGTCGGCAGCAAAATGTGTTTTAGCCACTTAACCTTGTTGTAAGACAGATTTTTTTGACGGGAGACTGTTGTTAACATAAGTCAAATATTGCTCTCTCGTTCAACCATCGACTCCATTGACAAAACCAGTAATTTACTTTCCAGAGCACAGCAGTTTCTGGTCTACCACTCTTTCAATTTGTTAGATTATTTGTGTTATTGGACGACTAAGGTGTTTTATAAAAGTCACACAATATCACAAACCGCTAACAGATCAAGGCAGCAGTAGACCAGCAGCTCCCATATTCTGCAAGGTAAAATTCTTGATTTCATCAGTGGAGTTTGGTTGAGGGTGAAGGTATAACACAGGTTTCCCATTGAAAAAGGCTGTCTGACAGCAAGGTAAAGCAGGGGAAATATTTTACATATAACATACACTTAAACTGATATTTATTTATTTTCTTAGGTGGCTAAATACTATACATTTTGCTGCTAACCCTGTCCACAGCAGTACACTGTTTAGATTCCATGCTCTGGCTCTTCAAAGATGGAGCTCCATCTACTGTAGTTAATACACTCACTATGGATAAGTACCTCATACAACCCTGCTTCAGATAATCTGAAATATCCCTTTAAACTGCACAAATAAAATGAAACCATAGTCTTTGTTTTTCTACATGACCTCCCATTCGTAGTCTGCGATCCAGACACATCACGTCAGTTTCCTGTGAGACGTATTCAGTCATTCTGCACAGAAAAATAACTGAACCAAATGATTACGAGTAAACAAGGAAAATGAGTTTTTAAACCAGCCAGAGCTGATTTCTCATTGGGGTGTTTTAAATAACAGTGGAATTGGTTGAGAGCACACCTGGAGGTAAAAAAGAAAAACATAAAAAATGTTTTTATGCGATGCAGATTTGTAAAAGAGTAACTGTGAAATTAGTCCCCACATTATTGGAACGCTCAGAGCACTCTCTCTCTCTCTCTCTTTTAGTGCCCTGAAATGGGAGGAGCATGCCCCAGAAATGAAGGCCAATCATGTTCCCAAATGAAATGCTTGAATATGAAAATGTGTCGACGTCCAAACTGTTTTTATGACCGTGTGTTATTAACATCCAGTCGTGGTTCCTTCTCATGCAGTTGCTGGTTGTGATTTTTGAGACTTTGCTGTTGTTTGCACCCAAAACAGTATGAATACATTCTATTGTTAGTCCTTCAGTCTCGACGCGTCCGGGAAAACTCAGGTCACTTTTTTTAGTGACAACCCTCATAATCAGACAGTTATCTACAGACAAATAAAACTTTTTGTTTTTCCACAGACATGTTCATATATCTTTTATAAAATAAATCTTATATTTCCAAGTATACAATAATAAAATGATGCACTCTGCAGAAAAAAAGGTAACAGGAAACTCCATATATACACATAGTATATTATACTATTTTGGCAGACAAGAACATGGACAAGTTCAGTATTGTAAACAGCTCTTTACTCTCATTCGTGACGTTTTTCGTCTGCTCTTTTCTTGACTTCTTCGGTTCCATCCTCATTCCTTCTGTCCTGTTACATTCATAACTCCAAAAAATTGTGCTTTAAGAAATCTCTAACAACAATCCAAGGGCCCTTTTCTTTTTTTCTTCTTGTATCCTCGGGTAACCCCCCAGTCTGTGGAGTAGAAGTGCACTGTCTCTGAACAGTAGGTCAATGTCTTAGATGGTCACGTGGCTGATAGTTCACTCGGCTCTTCCAACTCACCCAGGAAATGAGAGACGGGGCCAGAGGAATGAAAAGAGGGCAACAAACTAATGCATGAGTTTTATGCTCAGGAAAGTTAGGGTTTATGTCTGGCACTGATAATCATCAGCATTTCTACGTATCATCCTTTCAGCAGGATGTAAAGATTTAATATTTATGTGATGTGTGCACATAATGGCTATGGCAGCATCAGATGTGTGGCAAATGTTTTTTTTAAAAAAGCTTTCAGTGCCGCTCCTAAACATTTTAAGCCTTAGAAATAATGACAGCATTTTCCAAACCTTGTGTGATGAGAACTTGGGTAGGACTTGTGTTCTAGACTAGTGGTGGCATTTTATTGATGATTACAAGGCTGGAGTCTGAGAGGTTACAGCTGTGCTTGGGATACAGGAATGTTAGACGATGGAATGTGGAAAAAGACTGGAGTGTGTAGAGCAGTGATGCCAGGATAAAGACACAGAGCTTTGGGTTCTGAGCTCAGGAGGCAGGAACAGAGTTGAGAGGTCTGAATGTGGGTGCCGGGGAGCACCAGAGCAGGACCGCTGGTCTTTAGTTGTCTTCATCAGTGAGCTCCTCCTCTGCGGTGGCCTTCTCAGGAATGGCCTCCAGGCTGCGTCTGCTCTTGGACTCGGAGCCGCCCGCTGCTCCGCCTTTACTCAGGTTACAGGTGAGCGCAGCATAGTGGATCTGCTTGAGGTTCTCCTGGACTTCACTCCTGGCATGCTTCAGTAGATCTGCCTGGCCCTGAGGGTGTAATGAGAAATCAAAGTGTTAGAGCTGTTACAGCAGTGTGGTGAAGGCAAGCTGTGAAAAAATCTGGTTCAGCACCTTTCAGACTTGCTCCTCGATATGTTATGTTTCTGTTTCATGTCTCTATTATCGCCTGAGTAACTTTTACGTAAAAGTCACAACGGCAGTCTCACTTGATCAGACCTAGTAACATTTCCAACATGGCACAGGTCTGCATTAAATGTCATTGCATTAATGTAAAGGCCACAGACGCACAAGGTTAAATACACAGAGGAATTATACGCACTTCTTATGCACTATAATAAATGATCATTGAATTATCATTTTTTATGCACAAAGAAAATAAAATAAATATACCACAAAACACCCTAATTTAACCACTTTTAAGTCAATAACAAGATTCATTTTAAATCAGTCTATGAAGCGATTTTTTTCATCAGTGCAAGGCAAAAGTGGTAAAAAGAAAAAAAAAAAGTAGCTTTGTACAGCATGAATTAAATTATGAATATCAACGAAAAACACTTAAATAGGAAGTAAGTCAGCCACATCCTCTTGTCATTCTATGCTTTTGCACTGTCAGATATTAGAAAACATGCAGCAGAATTTTGAATTTGAAGATTTATGAGAATTTATCAGGTGGAGGTTTTTAGAGGAGCATCTGGCACACTGACAGCGGTTATTAATTGAGGCTGAAGGCAAAGAAGTTTTAATAACCATCACTTGTATCGTTTCTTTTCACCTCAGCATGTTCTGCTCCATCTCACACACCAGCTGCAAAATACTGCGCTATTTCTGTAAAGGTCCTGTCATGTCTGCATAAAGCCCTGGAAGGAAAATTTACACAATGGACACCCAAGTCTGAATGACAAGAGGTCGTCACTTTCACAGCCAGATGAAGCCAGTACTGTTGTGTACTCTGTGAAAAGGGCTTTACTGAATTCAAAGCTTTGTTGGATGGTAGCCATTTTTAAATCTTTTAGACCTTCAGTTGAAAACTTTATGTACTTTAAATGATCATGTTTAAATGGTAAGTCTGCCAACAATAAGATCCAAACAAGTAGAGCTCCAGATTAAACATGGACCGGCAGCACACACAATGAATAACCCTCACTCACCTGCCTCAACAATTGCCTGGGGACAAAGTATAAATTATAGCTGAAGAACCTGTGCAGTAATCTTAATTAACACGTGCAAATACTTATAAATATGTAGAAGGTCATTCATCAATAATTACCTTGCGTTAGCAGTGGAGGTTGAAATAAACGGCGTGGTAAATACAGGAGATGCAGAGTGGTTACGAGAAGATAGACCACTGAGTCTCCAAGCACTGATGAATTTGAATTTTAGTTGTTTTCTCAGTTCAGCACTACATTAAATTCCTGTATGAGCCTACATGAGTGTGTTTAACCACTAAGACTCAAGTTTAATGTCTTTCTTCATCATCTGATGTAGAAACATTCATGCAGTCATTGAAAGTAAAAGTGTGCATCCTCCTAGATCTTTTTAGTGAGATTTATTTTGTTCCTGTTGAGTTTGAATAAATTTGATGCAGTGTTAAAATTATTTTTCCAAAGGGAGTCTGATTAGTTTGGCAAGAGCAATAAAACAGCTGTTTCTGGTTAAACAAAGGTCCGAACAAAAAGGTCTCACTGTCACAGTCCTTTCCATAATATTGTCAGACACTAAGAATGACAGTCTGAGTCTGTCAGTGGCAAAAACATGCAAACAAGCAAACGCCACCTGCCCTGCATGCTCCACTGCATCAGTGGGGGCTCTTCTCTGCTTCCACCACAGTTAGTTTTGTAGTTGGTGGTGATTTATAGACATGATTTGTGAAGATTACAGCCAGCCACACTGCATTGCTCTGTGCACAATTATTGTAATGCACACTGAAAGTGGTGTAACGGATCATCATTGGTCTGCACAGATCACCTATCACAGTTCGGCATATGATCTGCAGACTAAATGAAACCATTACAGTGTGAATATTGTGACATTTTAACTGTTGCTGTTACTTTTTACAGCAAAAATTCCCGTAATCTAAATGCAGAGTTGCAGTGGACTGACAGGCCAGATACGTGATGTGTTTTACGCTGCAGTGCATCTCAGTGTGGCAGAGGTGTCTGATTTTCAGTGGTGTGACTGAAAAACAAGACATGCAGTTGTCATAGACATTAATCATAAGATTGTGATGTTTATTTTTTTATGTTTATTGTAACATGGGTGACACAACTCTGCTCATCTCACCTGTGCAGCTCTATCTCTACATGTTTCTGACACAGCCTTCAGTGTTGATTGGCTGTTACTTGTGACTTCTAATCAATCAGACCTTTACATTACTATGGTAATTGTTGCAGACAGGTTTAAAAAATTTAAATCTAATCCCACCTTTTTTTTTTTTAATCTTTTTGGCTTATCTGAATAAATGAGATTCCAAACCGTGAGCCTTCTTATCTGTTGCAAGCCACTGACTATCAAAGGGGAAAAAAACAACTGGAAGAATCTCTGACTGAAGATTCAGACCTTCAACTGTCAGCCCGAACTAATATTGTATAAATGGGTCATGACAGCATATATATGTTGTCTGGATGTTCTCAGTATTAAGAAAAAAAATTGCTTGAAAAGTACTTTTAGGGGTTAATTTGTATAACACACTCCCAAATCTTTTTTAAGTAAATGTACAACACTGATAGATACATGGACGACCAGAGACAAACAGCAACTAGTAGCAGCGATAACACCAGACTATAAGCCTACTCATCTGTTTACAAGCCACTGACTCACTGATCACATCTCACATTTGTTTAACAATTCAAATAATCTAGGGTTTAGTACTGTGCATGTTGAAAGCCATGTCTGCTGGTTGTAGAAAGAGCTGACCTATCAGAGAGCCTTGTCGGTAGAAGTAAGAATGCTAACATCATCTTCCTGCATAGCTTGCTAGCTGCCAAGCTAGATTTATGAAATATAGCATCAGGAAAATGGTAACAAGCATGGATGAGATTGATACACCTGCACAAGACAACTTTTGAAATAACAGTTCTTAAATCACCATTTCTTTAAATCAATATGAAGAAAATGTAACTGCTAGGACTCACGTCTCTTTCATCTAGAAAGAAAGAAATTTACAAGGAATCAGCTAACACAAATACAATGTCAGGTTGAATACTGGTCAGTTACGCAAGTGAAACCTCACTCATAAGAAACTGTGTCAATACAGGATTTAATTAGTAATATTTACTAGCCACAAGGGATCACATGACAACTGCACTTGAAAATCAGTCTATTACCCAGCTCTAACAGGAGCTGTCATAACTAGATTAACACTGATATGATTCTCACAACAGTTACTGGAAATGCCCAAAAAAAAACCTGCCCATGGCCCCTGACCCTGAACTCCTCTGTGTGTGTGTTGGTTGAGGACATATGTCAAGAAACACATTTCGAATTACAGTGTGTAATGTGGCAAATGCATGCTACCCAAAAAGAAAACTACAGAAAACAGTGTTGGAGTAAGATAGTAGTCACTGGTGAGCTGCACGCTGTGAATGAAAATCTCACCTTCAGTATGGTGATGTTCCATGTGAAGCTCTCCACCGCCTTGTGCAGCTTCCTGCCCTTCAACCCTTCCTTCACAGCCAACCCATGCAGGTTCTCGTGAAATTCCATCGCTGAGAGGAAAAAACAGATGAGAACGAGTGTCAAGTCGGTATTTATGGTTGGAATTTAATGGTGGCTTGTGAGACAGAAGAGCAGTTGTGAGGTGACTGGAGTCTGAGAGATGTGACTGGGTGCTAAGCCTGTTGTCATTGTGAGGAAACACATTAGAGCAAAAGACACTGGCATGTACTGTCAACATTTCACAGCCGCCTCCTGCAGCAGAAGGGTTCAGTATGTGGAAGTACAGAGACTCTCCGGCTGTGGAGGAGGATTCCTCTCTCCTTACTCTAAGCCTGCAGTGTCATAATCACTTGCAACAACAGATGGCTGCTGTTGAGGGTATACAGCAAGTCAGGTAGGAAAAAAGTAGACAGGTGCGAATTTCTGAACAAAAAGAGACAACCTGAAGATTGGATTTTTGCTATAAAAAAGTCCAACTGTACGAGTACCTGGCAATATGACAGTTTATATTTAATATATCATAATATAAAACAAAAAAACTTATGGTAGAAAAAGTGATTTCTATTCAGTAACTGTCAGTTATTTGATAACTAACAAAGGAAGATTGATTGTATTTCTCTTGGGTCTCCTATTTGTTTTAAAGTATGGGTCTCCAACAGGTGGCCTGTGACCCCTAGGGTGTGCTCAGAATTAGTGTAGTGGGACCACCAAATTGCTGTTTGAAAGGTCTTTTTGTTAAAATAAATAAATAAAATGTAAAATTTTGAATGAATGAGTCCAACATATTATTAGCAATGATAAATCAGCCTATTCATATAAAAAGAAGCCCCAAAACATAAATTACACAGCACTTCCAAACTGACTGCACTACTGTATCTGAACTATCTGTATAACTAAATCACACACATTTAGGCTATTCTATGTGATTTTTTTTTTGGGATAAATAATGTAATAAGATATTTTTCCACTTCCATCCACTGAGCTTCCCCTAACACCGTTTGCAGGCCTGCCTCCCACTTTGAAAACCTCTGATTTAAAGTATTTTCACTGCTTTACCTTGTCATCAGACAGCCATTTCCAACAGTAAACCCCTGTTATTTAACATTAAGCTCTCTTCCAACCAACCAGACTCCACTGGAGGCAGTATTTTTATCACGCAGAACATAGGAGTTTATGTTCTACCACTGCCTCAATCACCAAATAGTTTTTTTTAATTATTATTTTAACTTGAGTGTTTTAAAGAGTTAGTTTGGATTTACCAAAGTCACAATGACACAAACATATTGAGGCAGTGGTAGACCAGCAATTCCCATGTGAGTCTGGTTGAGAGAGAGAGCGATATTTGACTTATGTAACGGTGGTTCTCCATTGGAAAAGGCTGACTGATGGCACAATAGAGCAGCGAAAATATTCTAAATATAGTGTACATAAAAATAAATTATGTTTTTGTTTATTAAGTAGCTAAAATCTCTTTTGTTGCTGACCCTGTCCACAGCTGTACATTGCTTAGCTTCTGTGCTGGTACACTTCTCTGCTCCTGCAAACTGAAGGTATAATACACTGACTATAGATAAATACATCATACAATCCCACTTCAAATAATCCAAACAAGCCACACAGTGTTGCACTAATTTTCATCGTGTGTCCCTGTCAACTGGGAATAGTTTGCTGAGCATGTGTGCCCTTCAGCTCCTTCAGCAACGCCTTGCTTCACAGTCATATATCTGAAATCTATATCCCAGAGTGAAATGTTAGTAAGCGGAGGGTAAAGCACAGTTGCATGTCCCAACGAGGTGTTGATGGGATGTCAAGGGACAGGAGTAGGCAAAAACTTGTGAATCGGTTCCAAAAAAAGAGAGACAAAACAAAAAGCAAGATAACTCAGAGGCAGAGATGTAAACAAAAAGGAGAGATGAAGGAAGCAGTGAGGCAGGATGAGAGGGAAAAGAAAGAGCCCCGGAAACAGAGAGAAAAGCAGAGGAGAGACGCAGTGTAGGCAGACAGACATGACGTTCTTTCACTGTGGATTAGCATCAAGGCATCGAACAGAGGAGGGATTTGTCTCCTGAGGAGCTTTCCCACCTCCTCTCTTCCTCTCCTTTTCTTTTTTTTCCCCTTTGCATGACTGAGTCTGAGTAAGGACATGTTTAATGTTGAGTTGGCTGTACAGTGCAGCACTGACACTGCAGTAGCAACAGGCAACATGGTCTGTGAGGTAAATAAACCAAAGGGAGCTGGAACAGAGTTCCTACTACACACACAGCTCATAACTGCGTAACACACTTCTGCACTGGAAACTCCTACAAGAGAACACACACGTTTCCGCTTCAAGCTCTGATATCAGCTAGAGCCAGTCCTGGCCCCTGTTGGTGCTGTTGCCATGGAAACATGGTGTGCACGCGAGAGAAACCCCCTTCGTGTGAAATCACCATAATAGGTGTGGGGTTGGGCTGTTTGAGCCTCTCAGCTGAGGATACAAGTCTGCCACCACATTTCAAGCGTGAATATAACCTCAAACAATGGACAGAATTTACTGACAGACCTGACACATTTATCATCTTTGAACCAGACATCACAACACTGCTCCTAAATCACACACACACACACGCACACACGCACACGCACACACACACACACTTTCACCCCATCATTTCCTGTGTTCTTACCACCATGTGAAATTATTTCTTCAATTTCAGGTTGCTATTCTGTAACTACAGAGCTGCCGTGCACATGAACCATGACTGTGCTGAAGGTGAACAGCTTCCTCTATCTCTCTCTCTCTCTCTCTCCCGCTCCCTCTCTCTCTCACTCACTCACTCACTCACTCTCTCTCTCACACACACACACACACACACACAGGAGGTTGCCTAGCAACATTTTATGGAGTCTGGCAAGCAAGAAAGGGGGAAGCTCATTCTCAGTAAGGCATTTCAGACTCTGATCTCTGTGAGGTAATGCTGCAAGACGGCAACTGTACAACGAAGACACTTGCGCATCTCACAGCATGAAACAACTACAGTATGGAGTGGCAGATCAGAGGAGCATGACCTGAATTATTCACTGGATTGATTTATTGAGAAGTCTTTCAACAAGAGATGATTGCATCTACTCATATCATAGAATTACACTAATAGAACACTTTATCAGACACAGAGCACTGAGGAAACTCTGTGAACCATGGCTGATTAATGATTATAACAACAATGGTGATTATTTCCAGGATCAATTAATCTGCTTTTTTTAATTTATCAAGTTATTATTTACAGTATGAAATGTCAAAAGAATTTGAAAAATAACCCATCACAATTTCTGATTCAATTTACTATCATATAGAGACGTGAAGTCACACCAATTCCAGTGTGCCAAAAAATATTATTGATCACATTTGAGTTGTGCCATTAATTACATGTTTTTCAGTTTAAAAGATTATTTTACAAGACAAGAAACCTACAGTCTGATGTGGGTTTTTGTTGTAGTAGTTGTGTAAAACTGCTCACTAAACAAATTTTCTGACATCATTCCAGCACCAATATTAATATTTCACCAATAGCACATAGACAGAAATGTAGCACAAGTGTTTCACGGAAAAACAACAGTGAAAACTTCACCTATGAAAGGTAAAATGTTGCATGAAAGAGTAACTGGTTTTATTATAAAGCACTGTAAAATTCCAAACAATTTTAATTATCATTAAAACGGCATTTTATTACTGTGCCTTGAAAAGCTCTGACAGAAGAAACATGCAGCTGGGCTTGTTTTGCGTCAGTGAAATGATAATGATATTGCACTGGACGTGATGCCATTTCAAGTAGTTGGAAAATGGAAAACCTTTAATAATACCACAATTATGATGGTAATAGAGCTGAGCAATACATTGATATTATATTGATAAAGTGGTAGGAGACTTTGGATATCATCAAATCATGATTCCTGGTTTTTAAAAATATAATTGTGTTAACGTTCTATGAAAGGACCAGTTGTCATCTCTACAATATTGTTGCATTGATAAATATGGATATTGAGGTATATGGTCAAAAATATTGTTAAATTTGCCCAGCCCTATATGCTAACCATAATTGTTGTCACTATAATATTGAATTTTGATGCCATTTCATCTCTGATATTAAGAAAATAACCTTAAAACATGAAAAACAATATAGTAATGATCTGATGGAACCCACATTAAAAGGTATTTTAACACAAACATTGGCTCTTCGCTTTGTCTTCTGCAAAATGTCACTGCAGCTCTACTCTGCACACCATAATTTTTCACTTGGCATTTAAGAACATCTTCTGTTCTGATCTTGTTAGTCTGCAGCAGGTTCAGACATCCAGCTGCCCTGAATGCTAATTGGAACCTAAGTGAGCGTCGGGTGAGGGAAGTGACATCCATGTTTGAGCTGCAAACACCTGACTGTGTTCTCTGACACCGCCTTTGTGTGTGTGTGTGTGTGTGTGTGTGTGTGTGTGTGTGTGTGTGTGTGTGTGTGTGTGTGTGTGTGTGTGTGTGTTTTGTTTTTTTTTCTGAGGGGAAAGTGGGCCCTGTCTGAGCTGATGTGATGGATTATTCACAACTTTAATAGCTGTTGCTGCTGGAACGTTCTGCATGCTGTAAAGGGGGAATTGGGTTTGTACTGACCCACTTTCTATACAACAGACAAGTGCACTCCACACACGCATTGAAATACAAACATGTACACAGATGTACACACATGCACACCACTGGCATAAAATTATGTTAGAAAATAAGTCAATGTTCAAGTTCATCAGTTTGCCATCTGTTGTGTCCTAGTTTACAATTGTTGTCTGTTGGATTTTCTCCAGCTGATTTTAGATAATCATATATAATGGTGCTTTGAGCCCAAAAGCCCCACAAAGCTTCTGTGGAAGCTTTAGAAAAAAAAGATTTGGACTGCTTGAGCTTTTCCACTGCTGTATTATTCATTTGACTATTGTTTCTTTTAAAACGATTCACTCTCACAAGGCCTTTATCAGTACGGACTAGAACTCACTGTACACAACAAGTTACATCAGATCCTGTTGTATTTCCAAATGCACAGCTCATGAAATGGAGTATCATCTGCCCTCAAACAGAACTTAATGAAATGTCATCTTGTAAGATGAGTAAGTAATGAAGTAGAACAAGATCTAATAATGTCTGGCAGACCCCTCCTTCAGGCTTAAATACTTTGAATTATCTCAAAAGAGTGATTTATACAAGTCCCATGGAAGATGAGCAACAGGTAGAACTCAGGAAGCACAACAGTATCAAACCATGTGTAATATTAACGCCAACACATTTGCACACACTTGTAAATAACTTCATGAATACTGCAGGTCTATAAACTGCTCACAACACAGTAGGGAGTCTTTAGAACAGAATAAGCTCACTAAGACTGTGCAGATGAAGAGGGAAATAATGAGAAGACAGATGCAACTTATGTCATATTGTAGCCATTTTAAATTGCTCAGGCTGAATATTAGCCAACTATAAAATGGCCAAAATAAAATCTCAGCCACAAAGATGTTAGCAGAGGGGTCTTTCTTCTTTCTGATGCCAGTAAGCTCAATCACATCTATCCTAAAGCCACAGGCTGGTAGTTGTTAAGGGCAGGAAGGTGGTCGAATTAAAAGGACCAAAGAGAAAAAAAAAACACAGCACAAAGCCTTTGATCCACATTCGTTAAGAGTCACAGTCTTCTCTCATGTGCCAAGACAATAGAAATTGAATATTTTATAAGTCATCCATCTGGAAACCAATAAAGCTGAGCTGTGGTAATGATAGTCCAGCTTTCCCTCCCTTCCCCTCTCACTTCCGGGGCTTCCAGCAGGCTTACTCAGTGATAAATTAGTCTTCTATGCTACTTAGATGGAACTCACTGCCAGAAAAGTGCTGCATTATGAAGCTCATTAATGTCACAATTTATTTTTTTCTCATTAACAAGTTTTACCCATCTACACAGAATTCAACACTTGTTACATTTAAGAAAAACTGTCGCAAAATGAAGACAGCTCTGAAAGTAACAGGAGCACAGATAAAACACAGCAGGGGAAGAGAGCTGTCCATCCTTTAACACCATCTTATGCCAATATTTTCTCTATTGAGACTGTCTCTGTGTGCATATTCTTGAATCCTGCTGAGCGTTCACTGATGAGCCAATCACACTTTGCTTCCCAGAAAAGCTGAATGGAGTTACTTTACCCCTGGCCACGTTAAGTCATTATGTTACAATGTGCCAGACAGCCAGGACTGCATTAACACATTAAATACAAATATAAAGGTCTGACTTGTATGGAGTGTCTGGTGGAGAAGAACTACAGATGAACTAGGGCTGAGTGGTGGGCCCAAAATTTATATCATGGTATAATTTCAAGCACGGATGGTAACTATATGCATCACTGTATATTTGTTGTTCTTAAAATTTTAATATGAATGCTTCTGAAGGGGTACAGCAGTACTATGGCAACAGTACTCTTAAAGGAGCACCATGCAAGACCCTGGTGTTCAAAATTGAGCACTGCAGTTCAAATAGTGAGTTGGTGCCTTAAACATTGTATTAAAGTGATTTAATCCCCATTTAATATAGAATCAATGGTTGAAGCAAGTTGTTTCCCCCCACTAGGGCTGGGTGATATATCGATATTATATAGATATCGTGATATGAGACTAGATATCGTCTCAGATTTTGGATATTGTTATATCATGGTATGGCATAAGTGTTGTCTTTTCCTAGTTTTACAGGCTACATTACAGAAAAGTTATGTAATATTCTTAACATACAAACTTTTCTAGCCGTTTCATTATTTGCTTTTACCCACTTAGTCATTATATTCATAATACTGATGATTACTACTCAAAAATCTCATCACATTAATATTTTTATGAAAGCACCAATAATCTTCCATACAGTTCTGTCACAATAGCATTTTCGAGCTGAATGGTCAAAAATATTTGATTTGATTTTTGTCTATATCATTCATCATGGAATAGCTTGGAAAAGCCTAAAAATTTCAAGACTCAAAGCTCAGGCAGGTGGCCTATAGAAGCAATGACAAGTTCTACATTAAGTCGATCGGCTGTGTGTAACTTCAAAGCTAAGTCTGTTATCCTGACACCAAAGCCCACTGCCTCAAAAACAGACTCTGGACTTGGAGTGACTGCCTGCCTTACTGCCTTGCCAGGTTCTTTTAACATATGGTTCAATTTTAACAACGTAATATCTTTTCCTTCTACAAGATTATTAATAATTTCTTACAACTCATGAACAGACACCGACTCATTTGGCATTAATTTTAACTCTAGTAAACTTGAAACAGGCAAACAAAAACAGATGTTCCACACCAGAATTAAAATTTCAAAGGACATGCAGCATTGTTGTCTGAGAAGCCAGTATTTCAACTTAGCATGTTTCCTTAATCTCTGATGACATGTTTATTTTCAAACCTAAATCATGCTCATTTAATGACAGTTGCATCTGTCTATCTTGCAACTCCTCCTCCTTACTACATTTACAACCAAGCTAAACCCAAAGCTGTCTGTATGTAGCCTCAACTGTTCAGCTTAGTTGGCCACATGGACATCTGATAATGTTTATTTTTGGTGTATCTTATTATCACGCTGCAACCTCTCCCCTACTCTCTGTGTCACGAACACACACACGAACACACACACGAACACACACACAGTGAAGACAGCAGAGAGGCTGTGAAAGTAAGTGAAGATAACTTGAAGAAGAAAGACTGCAATATTTTAATCAGCTCTTAGACTGTCATCCACTGCTGCTGTGTTTTACAGAAGCACAGTATGCTAGCTCAACTGCGCAGCGCTTTCAGCCGTTTCTTCCCTCTTTTCAAAACAAAGCTTCGTGCCTTCATGTTTCTGAAACGATTAGCTGGTGCAGGCTGATGATGATGAATCCTGCAATGAATTTAGGGCAATTTTTTCTTTAGTCAACCAAGTGAGGGCTCTACTGGTCAGCATGGTGTAGTGAAAATTCATACTGGTGTACTTTCAGTACTGTTTAGATGGTCCACTCGCATGAACTGCTATCTGTTAGCTTTGATGTTTGTCTTGCTCCAGTTCACTCCTCTCTCTGAACCTTAAACAGCACCAAGGCTGTTACTGGTGTGAATTTAACACCTCTGTCTGAGCCACAGCTTTTCAAAGGGAAACAGTGACTAAATCACATACTTGAACATGATTCAAATGGTAATTCCACTTATGCAAATAAGCAAAGTATAATCAGTTCTACCCGAATTTCATTGAGTGATCTGTGTCGTGCAGCTTCAGAGAGATGTTGGGGCCTCAGGCAAGTATTCAGGAGCTATTTAATGGTTTCAGGAAACAACTTTGTATGCTTTACCTTTTGACCGTCTCTTACCTGCTTTTTGTGTTTGTAGAATTCTCTCATACACCCCCTCAGAGTTCTCTAGCAGAGTCTTGCTGGTCTGGATCACCTGACAGGAGACAAAACATATTATTCATATTTGCCTTTATTCCACATCAGCAAATCTGGCATCCCACAATAAAGCAGGGAGCAGTCTCTGTCTGGTGGCCGGGTGTTTCTATCCAGGGAGGACTCAGAAAAACAAGCTGTTATTACAGGCACGTCGGTGGGTGTGGCCGCTGAATTGCGTTTTTTAAAGCCAAAATTAGAGGGGAAGGAGACACAAGCAATTAGGGTGTTTATTAAAAGTCACTTTTTTTCTTCAGACAGGAACAGTGTCTTGTCTTCAGGAGAAAAATAAAACAATCCTGATACTTGGTTTTTGAAGAAACTCTTTAAAAGCAAAGGCAAATAATCAAGGTCAGATGATTTTGATGAAGGCAAAAAGTAAACGCAAGTCATTTTGACGCAGACCACTACTGTGTTATCTGTGAAATTGCAGCTGTGAAAGATGCTAAGTTTAGCTCCTGTGGTGTTATGCTCGGCCTTAATTGAGTGCACAAACTCTGCTGACCTGCAGACTGTTAAAACTCTCATGGTGGCCATTAAAGCAGATTCAAAGACTCTGGGATTCCATTTACATATTAAGTGCCAACACCGCATCCTTCCCATACCACCCTAAGAAAACACCTTCGGTTTCCTTAAACTTGGTTGATGGCACAGTGGTCTTTCATGAGGTCAATGATGCATATGTAGGCTGTCACAAAAAGAGTTAAATAACCACTGAGTGAACAAGGTGCCTGACAGACCATCTAGATCTCTCTCTCCGATTATTACAACAAGATCTTAATTGTTTCATGTGAAGAAGCAGCCAAATGTTGCCCTGCTTTTGATTTCACTTAGTGCTTGTTAGGTACTGGGGCCTGTGTGTATGCAGAATTGTTATAATTGACTTGTACATTTTCTTGTACACTCCCTAAGTGACTTAAGTGCACCACAAGGTCATGTCACAGAGCCAGGCTGGCCTGCTCAGCTGCCAAGACGGAAAGGAAGGAAAAGAAAAACACCATTTTATTCAAGCTCAGTGTAACAAAGCCACTCTTTGAAAAAAAAAAAAGAAAAAAAAAAAGAGCAGTGACTAACATCATGGCCCTGAGATCGATCTCTGGAGCATGCCAGCTCTGTGGCCAGTCAGCAAGAGAGGGTGGGGGGTGGGTGGGCGTTAAGAACAGCATGGAGGGAAAATGTGAATAATTAGATTGTAAACACCTCCATGATTTAGTTTAATTTAAGTTAAGTCTGATGATATGCTATGATGTTCTTGTTATAAACCCCTGTGAAAACATCAAAACCATTGTATTCTTTGTTAAAAAACTATTAAAACATGTACCTTCATCACTATGATCATGGGCACAAGAACACCAAATATGTGTTAATCCCTAACACATGAATAAGTTATTCCTGTTTTAGCAGCTGTGAAGTAAAAATTACAGTGCACAGATGTTTTAAGAAATCACAGAGCCTTTTTGTAAAAATCAAGCTACTGTATAGTTTTGACCATCTGTTTAGATTTCTGTCATTATTAGGAACCAGTAGACTTGAGGCTGAGTGCTGCAAACTGAGTCAGGAAGTCTTAAAGCTCAAAAAACTCTCAAGGTTTTGAGAATCAGGTTAAACACATTGTTGATTTGGATCTTTCATTAGATTTGTAGACAGTCAGAAACACCACCCAGTTTGGAGATGAGGTACAAAAAAAGTTTGTAGGAAGCTAAGCTAGGACTATGACAGTGTTTTAAAGGTTAGTTTGGATTCACCAAAGTCACAAAATAATACATGCAAACGAGGCAGCAGTAGACGATCAATTCCTGTGTCCTGCAGGGTAAAATGACTGTTTTGGCCACAGGAGTCTGGTGCGTTTGAAGAGAGCAATATTTGGCTTATATAATGGCATTGGAAAAAGCATCTGACAGCAAGGCAAAGCTGTGAAATGATTCTAAATACAGCATTAACTGATAGATTTTGTTTTTTTAAGATGGGCCTTTTTTAGGTGCCCAAAATACTTTTTGCTGCTGATCCTGTCCACAGCAGTACACTGTTTAGCTTTGTACCGATCTATGTATATGTTGCTTACATGACCCCACTTCAAAAAAATCTCTCTTTAATACTGACAAAGAACTCTAATCAGTCTAATCAGTCACTTTAAATTTTAACATCATCAATCAATTTTTTTTCTTGTTAGCACTGATGCCTGTGCCACTTTTCAACAGTTAAGTCTTGATTTGTAAAGACCAACAGATCATTAGTTCTATGCCCTGACAACTGTCATTTACATTGTCAAATTCTTTATTAAAAAGATGGTCAGAAAGTTATGTTTTGTAATTTTTTAAGTGTTTTTTGGACTTTATTTTCCAGATGTGCCGTATGCTGCAAGAAGGCAGGGGTGTAGAGAAAAAAATAGTATGAAAATTGCAAGTCTACCTTTGTGATCTGATTTCACACCGTTTGATTAATTTTTGATTTATTACTGAATATTGTGGCACCATTACAACATAAAATTGTTCTTCTTTTAACTTGTATTTCTTGTGTATCTTCTCGACATCATTGTAAATGAGGGTTTTGCCCTCAATGATTTTCAAGATTAAAGAAAGACAATAATAACATAATGATTTTTCTTTTGTCCCACTGGATAATCATGAGCTCTAATATAATTTGTGTTTATGCTTTGAAGTCCATATTATTAACTCCACAAGTTTCCAACTTCCATTACATCATCACAGTTTTCAAGTATGTGTAAGGGCATGGCAAAACAAGGGATTTTCTAAAGCCATAAATAAACATACAGGCTTTTTCAGCATGATTACATTGGTCCATCCCCTAATACTGTGCACTGTATGGAGGGCAGATACAATTTCACAAACCCATGCAGTGAATCACCATGTTCTGCTACAAGCAGTCATGACTAAGTGATTGTGGCTGTTTGTCACTCCGCAGCTGCAGTTGCGGCACTTAGAGCTGTCGCACACGCTGTGATTACTTCCCTGATGGGAGAAGAAATTACCGTCTTGGTGGCAGACGCAGCATCTTAAATGTATTTAAAGGCACATTCTAAGGTAAGTGGGTGGACTTCGCCCCCATTTGCACACTAAAGACTACCTCTTATAAGTGGTATGTTAAGTTCTATTATCATTATCCACATTTAACAAAGGACACAAATGCTCATTTATTTTAAGGTGATGTTAGCTTAGCGATAACATTTTGTATGCAAAGTTAAAACTAAAAGGGAATTCATTTTAAACAGACCGAAGCTATTGGAGATACACAGATGAATAATCATTTTCAGGAGTAATATTCAGATATAGTTCTAATATATGGACTTTGTCTTCTCCTTTTTTCACTGTTTCAGAGACTGTGCATTCCTAACTCATTTCTATTTAAAGGCAGTACCCTTAGTTGATCTGTTGTGAACAAAAAAAAAAAAGAAAAATCAGACCATATTATCTAAGACCACAAGCTGGCATCATACTGTGTCTCTCCACCTTCTTCTCAGTACACAAATGGGCAGGGATCGAGACCCAGATTCTATTTTTGCCAATTAAGAAGCGAAAGCCTGGTTACTCCCACTGGTGGATTTTGACACAGTGCCTGAATTTCTAATTGTACTGTTTCATACATTATTTACAACTCTTAAAGTTTGGCCCTCCTTGTTTCATTTATTCCTCTGTACTTGTCAGCTCCCCTTCAGCTGTGCACCGTCCTGCTCCCCCTCTCCTCTGGCACTCTGCTGATGATCAAGGCCTGCAGCCTCAAACCACTTAAGCCCCTGCTCTTAATTTATTCGATTTTGGTCCCCAAACACCCGTCAATTTCTCCTTTCTTCCATCCAACTCGATTTTCCTTGCACTCCTTCCATCAGGGCCAATTAACTATCCCTCCACTCCCGCGTCTGAATGGAGCAGAGGGGTCACCTTAATCGGTCTGCATCTAAGTCTTTCAACATTATCCCCCTTTTCAGATGTTCATCTTTGAGTCCCAGGGGATGAAATGTGCCATAAAAAGAACAGTTTTTCCATGCATTGTTTCCATAACAAGTTCAATTACATGCAAAATTTCTATCAACTCACGTGTTACGCAGGTGTGCACAACTCTCGTCTTTGTGTGAACTCAAACTGTCAGAGAGTATGTTACAGATGCTACCAACACTGTGTACCCTCACCAATATGTTCTCACCTTACAGTTTTCTTCCTCCATGCATATTGTAAATGTGTGACACCAAAACAGCTGGGCTTAGACTCTGGCGCAAAACACTGAATCTAATCTTACAGGATGGAATAAATACTGTGAGGACAAGATGCTGCAGCCAAAAGGATAAGATGAATCTGATAAAACAAACTCTGTTCACTTGTTGCTCTGCTTTTGCCAGCACATTGTACAGGGGATTTCAGCCTCCTGCCTGGAATAATGGCGAGTAGTCAACTTGCTCATAATGTGCTCAGAATCAATGTAAGAGAACAGAATGTGTTGACGATAATGGAGTTGTCTGGGAATGGCCTCAATTGCATGTTGCATAACTTGTGAACATTGATTTTATTACTTAACAGGGCTCCAGCCCCATTATCTAACAATCTCTCTGTCCCAATTAAGTCCAGTAAAGCCAAGGTATTGATCTGATTGGATTCAAAGCCAGTGTGTTTGATTAGGTTCTCTTTTTTCTTTGATGGATGGAGATACAGATGAAGGGACAGATAAAACTAGCATCAACACCCCCGTAAAATACAGTTCATGTTTTTAGAGTGTTAAGTTTTTTCTCTGTGCACTGCTGCCCGCGCAAGAAAACATCAGCAAATTAAATCATGTCTGCTAATTTGTTTCTCACTATCTTTTTATTCATTGAGGTTTCCATAACTGAATGTAAAATCCCCTTGTATGTTTTACCTCCACAGATCAGTAATTTGTTTCTTCCTCTTTTGTCTTTAATCATGGTAATTTATGTGATTCACCTGCTTGTAGCATTTTTGATTCCAGGTATTACTGCTGTGAAATTAAAGTGAACTACTACTACTCACCATGTCATACGTGGTGACAACTTTCTTGAGGACCTCTGGGAGCAGGCCTTGGGGCTCCAAGTTAGGGTACTGATCAGTGAGATTGAACACTAGAAGGGGGCTGTTGTCGGGCCCAGTCAGTCGAGGGGAAAGGGCCAAGATGCACTGCTTCAGGTTAGCCACTGCTGAAAGGCCACACAGCTCTTTAAAGGACACAATGGCATTCTGCAAAGAGAGGAGAGAAATTACAGCTAGGCTTGCATGCAGGTTTGATTTATACTAGCGTGCCAAGCAGAACATAGCCTATGTCTAATGGCATAACCATTAGTAAAAGTCTAAAAAGAAAGGAACTTAATATTCTGTCTTGCTAAAATCTGGCATGGATCTGCATTAAATATATAACCACAAGCCCACAGAGTAGCACCCTGTAAGAGGAAGTGGCTGGGAGCTAAATCATTACCTGTGAGAACATTCACTTTGGCACTTCTTAGCTACTCATAAACACTCAATCCTTTTGGACTGACACCAGTATCACATGGAAATGGAGCAAACACACACACACACACAAATCCTAACCTTCCTGTGAAAGGCCAAATTTAAACCCTACATAAACAACCGGAGGGACAAGCTGTGACAGGACGGCCAAGATGTGTTACAGTCTCAAGGCCAGTGTCTTGTTATCACACAATGACTGCAATATAAACAGGGCTACCAAAATATATCCTAATACAATGCCCGAAGGAACACAACATGCGACCCACCACAAAGTGTTGTGACACTCCAGTACAGCATTACTCACAATGTCATGTTGCTTTACAGACACTTCAAATGATTAAATACCACAAATATGACATAAATGTGACCATGGAAAGACTGTTTTCATGATCCCTGTGGTGACAAAGCTTGCTCAATATCAGGAAAGAGAAAAAAAAGGCCCTGATGACACTGGACAGGACTTGACATTAAGCTTTTGTGTTTCCGGCCACATCACTTGTCCAAAATGGAAAATGTACACCCATTTAAAAAAACAATTCAATGTACAGGGATTTGGACAATTATTATAATTTATAAACATACAAAAAATACAATTACAATTGTAACTTTAACATTGTCCCCTACCAATACAAACACACACTGCACCCTCAGAAAACTAAATTTTCCCCATGCCAAGAGGTTGAATCAGTTAGACGTGGAAAAAAAAGCCATTATATGCTTTCCTAAAAGTAATAAGAACCCATTGACAGAAACAGTAATTTTACCTTGCTGATAATTGTAAAATACACCTCAAAAACAAGGTGGTCATTTGTTATTCTATTGTGCAGTGAGCTTGAGATTAGAGGTACCACACAGTCAAAAACAGTCTCTGATTGGTCAGATAGACTCAACCCAAGGCATTGTGGACGCTAGTGGACAACAGACAGCATTTATTATAAACAGAAAAATGGATAAAGACATCAGAAATATTTTTTCCTTGCCTGATCGGACAGCTGCATGAGACATTCCCCTTGTTCAGAGTTTACTTGCCCTGGGCAAGTGTTAATGTCCAGGCCTGCTGGATTTGTCTGGATTGTGAGCCATTAAAAATACCAAGTGCTTTGGTTAAACATGTTTATAGCTTGCTAAAGGCCATGTTCATCATCTGTTGTAGCTGCAGTGACTTAAGCATCATGAAAAAAATTTAATGATCCCACGAAAATGGTACCTCTTTCATCTCACTGTAAGCCTTTTGATTAACACATTTGAAGTTATAAATATTGTTTACATGGATCCACCATTCAAACAACAATTTCTGAACTTGTCTGCCTGCATCTGTTTAGACTATTGCACAACACATACGGATCAAATCACATCTGATTCAGTCAAGCCTGGTGGTTTTGTGTTTCTTTTTCCAGAGTCGGAGCCTTTTTTAGATGCTCAAGATTCTTTGTAGTAAATCTGGTTATAATCTATACTTGACTTGGGGTTACATTTTCCTCAATCTACCCTTCCATAGAAAAACATTCCCATGCTCAAAGATGGTAGAAAAAGTCATGCAGTTACCACATAAATCTGTTGATACTGTTGGCTCAGTTGTGAACACATCGGAGGCTGAGGACATTTGTGAATAGAATGGAGTTCAATTTAACTGTCTTACCTGCATGTTTTCTCTGAGGTCTGTTGCCTCCCTCAGTGGCAGCAGGGCTGTTTTGAAGACATCATCCACAGCCTTGATCAATAGCACTCTCATGCTGGCATACTCTCTACTCCTCTTGCCCTTTCGTACAGACAGTCCTCTTTTGTGTGGTTTGCCGCCTCCTCTTCGATTGGTTATGGCCACGTGAACAAACAACAAGGTATGTGGCAGCATCTCCCCTGTCAGAGACTGTAGAGGTACATGGCGAAAACCTGGTTGGAGACACTCAAAGGGGATTGTATATTGGCCGATAAATTCATCACCAATATAGTCGTCGTCTAGCACCACAAAGCGCACCATTGCAAGCTCAGGGAGATTTATCTGAAACTCAAAGCTCTCGTCAAACAGAGGGTTGTCCCCATTCTGGTTGACCGTTTTAGTCCTTTGTTCAGCACAGTCAGCAGGAATGCCGTGTATTTCCACATATACGTAGGGGTCCACTACGTCTCCTTTGGCACCTGAGCCTTTGGGTTTGGGGAAGTTTTGTCCACTGATGATCTTGATGTGTAAGAGCTGTGGAGAAACACCAGGCACTGAATCTTTAGTGTTGGCACTAAAATATGAAACCTGCTCCCTCATGATTGCTGGACGTAGCACATATCCACAGTTTCCATTCTGACGGAACCAGCCAATGTTCAAGTCCATCATCAGGCCAGGAGTCTGGTAGTTCATTGCCACAATCTGGCAACCACACTTCCAGAAATCTTGCGGATTCATGTTGCTGGAGTCGATCCGCATGGGACTTGGGTAAACCCGTGCTAGGAACTTCTTGTTGTAGTTAACAAAGTCACCTGGGAATTCACTGGCACAGCGACTGGCAAAGACCTCATTGAAAGAGCAGAGCTCCCATTGCTTCTGGCTCTGGAAAGATGTTGGGAAGTCTTTGAACTCCACAGACTTACACAAAGTCACCAGATCAGAGAGATCCTTTGACAGCTGGAATTTCTTGGGTGCGACAGTCTGTTGTTCCCCAGACTCTATGCTCATCCTTTGAGACATCTCCGCCCCCTCGTCCTCATCTGTCACTTCACCTTCTGTACCAGTGCAGTTCGTGCTCAGTTTCTTACCCTTCAGCAGGATCTTTCCCTTCAGTTCAAAGGGAGAGGGGAGGTAGCAGTCCTCAGGTTTTGGTGGATCTAGTTGAATCTTGTCTCCAAGGATCTTCTTTAGGTGCTGAAACATGACTCTCTGCTGCTTTAAGGAGCAATGGTTTTCTAAACACAAAATCAGTGGAAAGTCTGATGCGACAAAGGCATACTTGTTGATGACATCAATGACGCTGCGAAAAACAATCTGGGATGTCATTGTGTGACCAGTGTAAATAACAGGTTCGTTATCAGGCCCATCCCACACATCCAGCTCTACACTTCTGCAGCCCATCTTGAGGGCACGGATATACCCCGTCACATCAGAGGGACCTCTGAACTGATCTTCTATCAGATAGGTGTTGTGGGATGCATTGATGTAATAGTGGGACAAGGGCTGGTTCATGTCTTGGCATACGGTTTTTTGTTCAGGGTCAAATATATGGCACTCTGGAGACATGAGATAGTTGGTGAACCCATCAAGAGAAAGCCAACCCTTGAGCTGGCCCTCTTTAGATGGTTCATATTTCTGAATGACCTCTAAGCTGGTGTCTTCACTGACTTGTGCCATACCCTGCTCTGCCTCCAGAAATATCATTAAATCCTTGGTATCCAGAAATTCTTTGTTACTGGAGAACTGAACAAAGAGAAAATAAATTTCTGGTCTGGTGCAAAGATCATGAAAGACCTCAATGAATTCCTCTTTTGTTACATCAGAACCTGCTTTGTCCTTAGCTTTGTGAAGCTCCTTGAACTTCAGTTCTATTTTCACATTTTTAAGTCCTGGGTTCAGCTTTTTGATTAGCTGCACAGCAGCACATATTGTTATTTGTTTGCTGTTGTTGCCGTCTGCTTCATCAAAAAGTTCACCTAGCCAAGATGAGCGCATGTTGTTCTGACTGCTCTCTATCATATTTAAGGTATGTTTTCCATAGGAGATCAGGTACCTCAGCCCTGTAACCCATATGTTGGCTACATCTGCAGTGTTTGCCACCAAGTCCAGAGACTCATAGTTCTCCCCAAAGATTATTGAGAAAGCACAGTCTTCTGATATCTGATCATAGGTTCCATTAGTTCTAAAAGTGTCTGTATTTTTCCCTGTCCGAACCTCCTTGATGGATTTTACATCGATTTTGGCCTTTTCTGATTCCTTCTTTGAGGGCTCCCATCTCAAAGACTGCATGTCAGCATCAAGGAGAAAGTAGCGGTGGTAAATGCGCGAATTGGATCGCACTTTCTTCAGCTCAGAGCCATCCACCATTGCGCTAATACAGTCGCTTGCACTGCTGATTTTCTTCTCAGTTGGCATGCTGCTGAATGATACAGTCTTCTTTCTTTCTTTACGCTGCCTTGAGCCATCCTGCGGAAAAACAGAACAGAATGCATAATTAAAAACCCTTCCATAGCTACTAGTTCAGATTTAAAAAACACTTCAGACACTTCATGCTTCATAAGAAGTTAACAGTTGAAGAATGGAAGGGTTTTGCCGAACAATACTTTGCTTCTCATTATTTTCTGAACAGTTCAAGCAAGTCTAGTCACAATTTATGTTTGTTTATATTTCCACTCCACTACTTTTTTTCCACAGTTAGCGTTGCTAGTTACTATTCAGGTCAAGGTTTAATATATAAACAAGATGATCGGATATGTATTGTTATAGATTTAACTAGCCAACAGTAGGCCCATAAAGCTGTTAAATTCCTTAAGATTGCAAATGCTAGACTTTTACTTTACTTGTCATAGTGCTGATACTTTTACCTAAGTAAAAGAATTCACATTCATACTCATTCATACACAGGCTAGTCAATGTGTTGCTTGTGAATAGAATGAAAGAAGACATTTGTTTGTTTCAATCAATGACAGAACAAAATGCTGTTTCATGTGCTCATTTGGTTCGGTTTGTGTTTATCCCAATGTAATCAAATTTAAGGCCATCATTGCCTCAACTAACCTCTAGTGTGATCAATACGGTCATTTTTTCTTCACCAAATGTCTGCATAAATGTAATCAAATATGAATACAAGCTTTCTCCTTTTTGCCCTCAGGAAAAGACAAATTTCACTCCACTATTTTAAGTCTGACAAATGTCTTTTATAGTAGGATTTACGATTACATATTCTGCCTTCAAGATTTCATCATAAAGATCAAATTCAGGTAAATACAGTATATACTTTGCAGAACAATGCAGCGGAACACAACATGCTGCCTGCTCTGATATACTGTTTCCAAGTCATGCTGTGTCCTTCCTTCCTGGTCAGTCTTAGTTCCCTCTGAACATTTCCTGTGTAGAATCACAGCAGCAACTTTCTTGGGTGACTTAAGGTACCTGTCACTGTATATTATGGAGATACAACAGGAAATGTCCCTCAGGAGAGTATCGCCCACACAAATCCAGTCATCTTCAGTAGCCACATTCCTGACATTTTCAATGAACCCTGCTCTTTCCACTGCAGCAGGTTCCATCAGCACAACGACATTATTTTTTATATTTTGGATTATTCATTTCGCAAACCCAGCACCAGCCAAATCCACACCCCTGTTAATCATCAAGTGGCAGCTTAATGGTACCACTTTATACAAAAGGAATGCATCATGTTGTAAACTATATGATGTTGCCAAGTTAAGAATTCCTTATACTGCACTCAAGTGGAAACCCTTGATCTTAATTTTCCTTTGGGTTTTAATGAAATGCTTGAAATTATCATAGCCTCTTATATAATCAGTCTGAAATGTGCACACCTCACATACTGAATGAATCAGTGCTCATAAACACCGCTATGTCAAGGAAAGATGAGCAAAGTCACAAAATTGGATTAAATAACTGGAATGTTGTCTATAAATGCATATAGGAGCTTTCACACCTCCTCCCTCTGACATTTGCATCCTCCTCCAGTTACTTCACCTATTCAGAGAACAATATTAATAATTTGACAACGCTGAGATAGATGAAAGTGTAGCTGTCATTTTTCACAGGATCAGCTTTTTTTTATAATTCCTGAAGCAGTTTTATCATAATCACTTGTTTTTGTCTTCTGCTTGTCTGCTTACTGATTCCCCTATGGTCTCACAACACTACCACGGCTCAGCAGTTGCTGTTAAAGATACAAAATAGATTAGCTGTGCAGCATTCAAGGATATTTATTACCATTATTCAACAGTGGGTTGCACAATGAAAACAGAGTTGTCGTTCCTTCATAATACACACAAAATATAAATACAAATGCTTAAACTTGGACCATATCATGTATATTAGAGATGTTCTGATACAATTTTCTCCTTCCCCATACCGATTCCAATACCTCAAGTTTGCATATCGGCCAATACCAGTGTGTTTAAAAAAATACATATATGTATATAGCCAAGACAACTGTTAACCCTATGTGAATGCCATAGGACATGTCTTCACCATCCTTGGAAAAAAAGGTGTACGAGAAGCTGCTGGGAAGTAGCAGAGTCCCATTACAGGGTTAATAAATTACGTGGTTTATAGACTTGTGTACTCGCCAATACCAGCATTTTTCCATACTGGTATTGGAATAACCCTGATGTACATGTTTGCAACTGGACAGATGCAGGAAAAACCAATGGATACTGACTCACAGAGCAGACTGCTGCTGACACCACAGTCTCAGTCCGATTGTTTATTTGTTTGCACAATGAAGACATCACAGTGGATGTCATACAATAATGAAACTAGATGGATGTACACAGAGGAAGACAGAAGCTACGGAGGCTTAAACAGTCCACACACGAAAAAAAACTCAAAAACAATCTAATGAAATAATAAACATCTTAAGCAGATCTAGGGAAGTCTGTCAGTGGGCAATTATGAAATTACAGAAGGCCAAATAATATTAGGTAATAATTTTTCAAAATGAATTAATCATTATAAATCCCATCTGTGTGTTGGAGAATTGCAAAACACACAGACCTGCACATTTATTATGACTGGTAGACTCTTACACCTCTCCATGTATGGCCCAAAAATGTAAACACAATAATGAAATTCTTTTACACAGTCTGCTGGTTAAGGAGACTTCATTAAATTAAAGGGGAGCTTAAAACCTAAATGCATGACTGCTGATAATCCTTATGATCTGAGCAAGAATGTGGCCTTGTTGTCTTCATGTTAACCTTGAGTCTTACTTATTGCAATGTTTCTGTTTCCTTTTGTATTGCCAGAGTCGACATGCTGGGCATTCTCCTCAGGATTTCCCTCTGCTTCCTTTACCAAAACTAGAAAACAATGCTGCACACACCCATCTCTGTCTTAGCATTTGTTAATATTTCCTGCAGAGACCATTTCTTGTGCAACAGTCCCTTTTATGCCTCTGGTGGAATCAGAAGGCCCAGGGTGTTTTCTTTTGCAATAAGTAGCTTTATTTATTTATTTATTGTCCTTAAATGGTACTTAAAAAGACAAGCTCACCATCATCAGATTGTGTATTTATAGTTCTATCAGATATTTGCTTTACAGGGTACGTATTCTTCGAGACACAAACATCACTTATCATCCTATTAAACTTCTAAACTTCATCTTAAATGTGAAGTAAGACAGTCTTCTTTATAAGCCAGGCCAAAGTGTAGCATCTAAACAAGCTTTAAAATGGTAATACCTAAAATGTCAAAGTAACGTCAACAGCACATCCTCAATTAAGACCTTGATCTTTCCTACAAAAAGATCAAGGCTGCTGCATATGACTCAGTGCTTTTAAGGATTTCATCAAGTCATCTGTATAGCATCATTGGATGTGTACTCATATCCCACAGGGTAGATTGTTTTTTATACAGGTGTGAGCTAGAAAGTACATAAAAGGCAAAAATTACAGCACCTCTAAGCAGCCTACATGTCGAGCCACTGGTGTTGATCAACAGCCCTTATCCAGTCCTAACTCTTTGTGTAACCATCATTTTGTGTTAATAAGTCCTGTTACTAAAGAGCACACTGCCTTTTTGCTGGTAACCATCCACAATACAGTGTACAGTGCTATTACTCATCACTTCTTCAAACCCTGTAAAACTGTAATGTTTTTAATATCATGTCAGGGAAATAAAGGTTAAAGTTTCTTTCACTTTTTAGAGAAACTTTGGCATAACTCTGACGTAAATGTGCTCATTATCCATAACAAGAGTTTATTTTGCTTTTTAGCTGTGCTTTGAGAAGAAAACCCTTGGTACATTTTGAAAGCTCGTCAGTTGAACATAAAAAGGATATTAGATGTTTTCATGGTGTTTCATAATGAAGAGACAATAACAAGACTAATCCCATCAGACTCACCATGACAGGGGAAATTACTTTTAATGCCTTTACATATTGTTTCAATATGTGTTTGGTGTTCGCGTGTGTGTGCTGAGTGAGTGAAACAGTATGTCAAACACAGGACAAGACAATGAGAAAGCAAGTGAATACGTAAGAGAGTATCCAACTGCTCACAGATCCCATAGGAATCTGAATTCCCTAATGGACTGAGTCCTGCTTTTTTTTTTTCTGGCCCAGTGAGCAGTTATGAACCGTCTGTATGACTGAGGACATGGCTGGGGACCCAGAACTCTCTGCTCGCCTGTTCTACCGACATCCCAAACAACAAACAATGTGAGTCACCTTCAGTTCTCAAAAACATATCATACATTCAAGGAGCAGAATTTCATCACAAGTCACATGTACAACAGCAACCCAACTACAAATGGGCTTGTTTTATTAGTTTAAATACATATAACTTAAATTGTTTAAGAACACTACAACTCAATGATCAACTATTAAGACCTGTTTGTAATTACATGCAAAATTTATATTACAAAATGACAAGTTAAATTAGTCCTGTGGCACAATGTAAACACTCGGTCCTGATCTCAAGAGTCAAATGCTGAATCATTTTCTAACTCCTTTAGACTCCAGACTGGATTAATGCCTCCTCTTCTACCTACCAAGCAGGCTGAGCCAACTGCATGGTTACCTAAGAAGCTCATGCATATTATCCCACAGCTTTAACAGTGGGATACGTACCATTTTTAGAACTAATAGTCCAACCCAAGATTAAATAACAAAAGCACTTATGAAGTAATTGACTAGAAAGGTTCTTGTACAATAATCCTTTAACATTCTCAGATGCAGTATACTGAAGTTTACAAATACTCGTACTAACAAATACACACTACAGATTTGGGGTCATGCTTAAGTATGCTTTTGGTACAGCATAAAAAAAGAAAAAATCATTTCCAAGTGTATGATTATTCAGTCAGGATCAAAGTGTTTAGGATTTAAACAAAAAGAGAACAAAAGGCAAAAAACAAACGTAACTATGCACATAAGAACAACTATTCAATAGTACTATTCAATAAATTTAGTATTATTGGTATTAAGGATAAATTAACCAATGCATTAAAATCAAATTGTGACTCATACCTCTATGCAGTTTAATTTGCTCATAACTATTCTGCTGCATATTAATTGGCAGAGAGATCTGTTGCACCAAAGCACTCCCCATCTTTTCTCAAGTTGCATCATCAAATAACAAGACTTTAAAATGCTCAACAGGCAGAGGAGGCTGAGATGAAAACAAATCTAATGTGTGTGAAAGAGAGATGGGAGAGTATCAGGGTGAGAGAAAAAGCTTTGGAGGAAAAAGAAAAACTAGAACAAAATGAGTCACAAAGAAACCCTGCTAGTGACAGTGAAGAAGAGGAAATAAAGGTACTGAAACCCTGTTCTGATGAAAATGTTGCACTGTTTTGTAAACTTTTAGGAAATTGTGACAATCACTTTGCACATATTGCAATAAAAAAATACTTTACTATACTTTTACACTCCTGTTTGTCAGGACTGGTTATGGAGACATCTCTAGATGAATTTTAATTTGAAAATATAAATGTGAAATTAAAAAACATACTATTTTATTCAAGACTGAAGAACAATAGGATTTTATACTGTAAATAAGACAGTAAATTGTACATAATACACACTATATGTATTCAACATTCAATATCCTAAAGCCTAACCAGTATTTCAGTAAAGGGATTGTTTATTAAAATAGTGTACAGTGTTATAGTTGTGTTCTCTAGCTGCACTGAAGTCAAATCCCACAGGAGTTTGAAGCTGGTAAGAGGCCCAGCTGCTTCTGTTCTGTACCATATGATATCAGTCGTTGGTCAAATCAAGTACGAAGAGGACAGCTACCCTGGGGGTTAAAGCTCTACCACTTCCTAAATAAATATGAAGAGTAACGCATCTATTTCTGGAACATTGTAGCTGTGACTAAAACTTATCAGTCACTAGGATTCGATGTGAGCTGACATTAAAAAAAGGACTTCAATTTAAGATCCCCTCAGTTTTTGACGTTATGTCATTTTATTTTGTTAACTGGTATTCTATTCTTTCATTTCTTGCTTTTATTCTTCACACAAGTTTGTTTATCACAAGCTTATGTTGTGTAGAATACCTGTCTTCAGTCACTGGATTGTCTCAGCCCTGAAATGTTCAATATGTTGTCGATATGGTCCAGAAAAGTCAAATTCAGCATGAATAAACAAGACTTCACTTAAAGTGCTCAAACCATAAAATGTTTCCCTGAAATTTCAACACTGCTTTACTATGGCAGTATTTCAAAGGAAAATACACCATTAACCAGAGAAAATGTGCCTTAGGTGTTCAGAGTTAGCTAAATGTTCACCACCATGTTCCTCCACACTGTTCTCTGTGGAGCTGTTCCAGGATTTACATCATCAGCTCTCAGTCTTTTGGCTCTAGGCTTTGAGAGAGTCTCTCATGTTCTCAAATATTGATTGAGCCATTAACCACAGTTGCAATAAATTCATTTGTTAATTAAGTAATATTAAAAAGTACCTTCACACAGAGTTGATGATTTTTTAAGTTGCAGACTATCCCCTATGCCTAAAAAGCATACTGGATAATCTCTTTGACACCAAAGCAAAACTTCATGTTATTATAAGGGCAGGCCAGTCAATCAATTACACAGCACATACAAACACAAACAGGTCACTTCTACTCATATTTTTCTTCTAAATACTGGACAGGGAAGAGGGAAAAAAGACAACATACAGTAATTAGTCCATAGCCTCTGGAAAGGATAATTGGATGTTACCAACAAGATGCTGATGAATACAAGTTTCAAATCATTTTTGAGTTTTGGCCAGCAGATATCAACCAAATAGGAGGGGAAAAAAGGCATGGATGTTCTCACTGTGTGCCACTTATTTGTCCTGCAAGCCAGCTTAAACCATGAACCATGTAACCCTCTGCAACTGATTCCCTCATTTTTTAATAGCTAATGTGATCAAAACATTTAATGAGACCTTGAGAGAAATGTCAACCAGCAAGCCAATCACAATGGTGTTTTGAATCATTATCAGTGCTATTTCTCATTTCATGGTGACACATCATTTCCCAATCACTGTGATGGGCCTACTTCAGATGGAACAAGACTAGAGAAAGGAACAACACCCAGTTGGTTTCCTCTTATATTACAAGATCTAAGGCCACTCGTAATCTTAATTATAAAAAAAAAAGTCCTAAAACATGGCTGTTTGGCCCTTTACATACCAAACCTAAGAACTGCCTTCACTGATTACATAGGATACAAAAACTCTCTGCCTGCAGTGCAAACACCAATATATCACAGTGTTTCCCCGAGGGGAACTGCTTTTGGGGGAGTGGCTGGGTCATGGAGGGTTGGTGGGGGAGGAATTGGGTGTTGATGCACTGCGAGGCGGTGGGAAGGGGTTGACCACTACATGGCCCCAATCAGAGTGATGACATTCAGAATGGAGTCATCAGTTGGATTTCAATTCTTTAGTGTGCATCTGTGACTTGTTACTAATAGCAACATTAACTAAAGGCATTCAAGGACTGTGAAATGAGATCTGTGTGTGACTGTGTGAATACTAAACAACTGTTACTGTCACCACATTAACTGTGTGTTTACAGTCATACAGGACAAGCTAGCTGGGCTAGCAAGTTAGCTTATCACTTGGCAAGGCTAATTTCCACAGGCTGATTACTGAAACGAGTCTTTACAGACATTACAGCGGTCCAAATAATACATTTATCATCGACAAGACAACATCATGGACTACAGAGAGAGAATCCAGTTATTGTGCTACATGAACCTGACAGCACATTGTCTGTGACTTCTAAAAGGAGAAAGATAAATGAACAAGACAGGAAGGGAGGATGGAAACTTTCAAAATTAAAGTCTCCTAACAAAAACCATATCACAATAAATCGTGGACTTTTTATCATGGTATTACGATGTATTGAGTTTTTGGTTCCATTACATCCCTAATAAAGACTGAACTAAACTGAGAACTGAATTAGTGCTTAAATATCTTTTTATAGCTTCAGTACTTTCAATACAATAAAATGTGAGTATTGTGTTTTATGTGGTACCGAAAAGTACTGATACTTTGAGTCTTTTGACAACCTTAAGCAATGTGATATTGGAGATGGCAACAGTAAGGGTATATCTGCTTTTATACTAAATCCTCAGTTCAGCAAGTAAGTTTTTCCTTTCCTTGGTAAACGACGGATAGGGCTAGAAAATAACTGACAAAATTGTAATGATATACCCAGTGTTTTTTTCTGTGAAATCTTCAATAAAAATCAAATACTTGTTGAAAATATTGCTGAATGTAGAAATTTAAATGTCTGCCAGAATGCTGAACTCATCTGCTGTCATATAAAACCAACCTAATAGAAAGTTAGCAAGCATGTGATTGAAATTCAGTATTGCAGTCAACCTTTGTGTGTTAATCCTGAGTGTCAGACCTTCCCAGTTCCCCTTCTGGGCTCAGCCACCACAAAGGGACCCATATTACTGTTTGGATGAACCTCACACTTTCAAACCACAAAATGAAGCAACACCTTTTTGCATTTTCCTACGTGTAACTTAAGTCATTTGTCTAAAGGTAAATAAGGATAACACAGCAACGTGACAGGAATTTGGTCAAGACGGCTATTGTAATTTTTGAGTGGTGTGGCTGGTGTTAATAGTGAAAGCTAAATAGGACTGACATAGATCATACTCATTTAATAAATGCTGTGGCACACAATAAGGAATCATGCATATTACCACGTCTTACAATTGGGAGAGCCTGCAAAGCAGTTAACACTAAAACAGAAAGACTATCAAGAGCTTTGACAAACATAATTAGAAACTGTTCCTAATAAACCGGTCCATTTATTGATGAGTGATGCAATGTAACAGCTGTGAAACACAGCGTACACCACTTAATTGTTCAGTCAGGTCAGACTTCAAGGCATTTATACATTATTCACGTCAGGTCAACCCTGCAATTGCTGAAAATGTTCTTATTCACATTCTGATCAGACCTCAACCGGGGAATGATCAAGCAAAACTGTCATGTCACAGTTCAGACTAACAGAGGAGAGAGTGAAGTATCAGCACAGCTCAGCATCTGATAAGGCATCCATGATGAGACAGTTTCAGAACACTGGCAGGCTTCAAACACTCTGCCAGCACTGTAAGTACAATTAACATATTATCTGCCAATTTCACAAGATTTCCACAGCCAACATTATTATTACTGCAAAGACCTTATCTGATTCATCCTAGGAGCTTCTTGAGGTTGAACAGCAATGCAAGACAATGTCGAACCACTGGGAATAACAACTAGCTGGTCAATTTTATTTAATTAAAACCAAAACATGCTGTTTACTCTGGGATTTAAATACAGTTAAAGGTCTACTGTGCAAGATTTACAGGGTTTTATTGGCAGAATGTGGTAGAAAAGGAATATAATATTCATAAGTATGTTTTCGTTAGTGTATAATCACCTGAAAAGAATTCCTGTCTCTTCGTTACCTTAGAGATGAGCAGGTTATCTCTACAGTAGGCACAGGGGTAGTGTCTAAAAAGGAACCCTGGAACAGCAAAAGTGTTTTGCAAATCAAGGGTTCCTATCTAGTCATGATGGTGCAGGTCCTCTTACACAGAGGCCACTGTGTTTCTACAGTACCCCAGAACAGACAAAACAAAAATTGGGCCTAGATACAGCCTTTTGGTTTTTGTGCAAGATTCATACCACCATACACTCTTGGAATGGGAGATTGTGACTAAGTGTTAAATATCTGCAAGCTCACTAAACCCTAAACACAGGTCCTTTAATAAAAAAAAAGTATATCAACCTAACAATCTTTTAAAAATACTAAGACAGTGCTACACTATTGTTAATATTATGTTGCTGCAATTTTACTTTGAGCCATGTAACTGTTATATTAGTATAACGGCAACATATTAATAATTTTGATCATCAGCTTAGCTCATTGTGTCGATCACTGATTGTGAACCAAGTTCCCACAAAATAGCTGTTAGATCTTACTTGCAACACCAAGAATTTGGCAAGACTCCAATTTGTGATTTCAAACAAAGCTTTTCAGTTTGTTCACAAGAACAAGATTCTAGATCAAATTACAAAGGGAGAAGTTTTAAGTAAACATTGCTAGGATAATATAAACACTAACATTTTCTCATAGGTGACCTATATATGAATGGTCTTATTAAATACTTAGTGCATGCAGGAAATGACAATTGTTCCCTGAAGAAGCTATCCAAATTTAAGCACTAATAAACAATGTAGAGTGAAGAGCACAGTAGTATCGGCAACTACCAAGTGTTTTCATGATTGATTAAAATAAGAATTATTTTTCAATTAATTGGTCAATCATTTGGTCTGTAAAAGATTAGAAAAACTGTGGAGAAAATGTCTATCCCAGTTCCATAGAGCCCAGGCTAATGTCCTCATAAGTTTTGTTTTGTTAAACCAACAGTCTAAAACCAACAAATATTCAGTTTACTGAACTGGTAAGAGAAGGAAAGCTGCTATTTGTCACATTTGAGAAGACAGCACCATAATTTTTGGCATTTCTGCCTGAAAAGTTACTCAAAGGATTACTTGGCTATTAAAAAAAAAAAAAAAAAGTTGAGAAATTTCTTTCGATCGACCAACCGACTAATCATTGCAGTTCTACATCAAATGCTATCAAAGTAGACTATATCAACAAACTTAAAAGTCTAGATTACATAAATTATGCTTCAAAACTTAAAGACAGCAGAGTGAGCAGAGTATTTTAATAAACTGACATTCTAGGAGTGACAGTCAACAAAGAGACTAATTTAATATCTTTTATTGATATCACAGTGTCACAACCTTGATGGATTGGATTTTAATACATAGTAGAACAGAAACTTAATTACTGGTAATGAACTCCATGTTAATGGTTGAATTATGTATTCTTCTTTCTGTGCTTCATTCCTTATTACAGTAAAATATCAATTCAACTCCTCACAAGGGCAGAGAACTGCCTCTCCCATTAATGTGGCAGAACTGTAATCAGTGCCAAGTCATTTGAGCTACCCTTGAAATAACTGGGTGAGGCAAGCAGCACTTGTGTAAATCAGTGACACCTGAGCTGATGAATGAATAGGCAATTATTCAGGTAAGCGTCTGAGTGCTGCTGTGAGTTGCCTTGAACGCGTTCAGCCACAATGAGTGAATGTGAGACAGCAGCAGGACCCTGTATCAAGGATGGCTGTCAAAAGATCTTTAATAAATTACCCCATTGACTGTCGGTGGCATTGGTTTGTGCAACTGAATTTAATTCAAGCATGTAAGCTACACTGCTCAAAAATATATTAAAAAAAATCTCTTTCAGAAGTAAGGCACAAGTTGAGTTGGAGTTAAAAAAAAAAAAAACAATGTGTGGTTGGCAGATTTAAGTTACTTGTTGGAACAGGGTTCCCACACCTTTCAAGTCAAATTCAAGCACCTGTCAACAATTTCCAAGGTGCATTTTCAAGCTTTTCCAGCACCTCATAGCTGTGGTAAATGACATAGTTAAAAAGTATTATTTTCACCTCTTCACTGTATGAAATCATTTTGCTATAAACCAAAACTGTGTTAGGATTCTGCACAACAAAAAAAGTTTTAAATTGTGTAACCTGTCTGTAAGTAGACTTGGCATCCCATACAACCTCGTTGAGCCAGTATCTGACTTACTTTATTTCTTCATCTAAAAACAAACTATTCAGTCAGCTAGCAAGCAGTTTGAAATTGCAATTGCATTATTTCACATTATCCAAAATCTCAGCACTTTTCTAACCTTGAAAACACAACGTTAAAATTCAAGTGTTTTCAAGGATTTCCAGCACCTGTAAAAACCAGAGGGAAGTCAGTCTTAGGTCCAACGCTAAGTGGTACATTCTTGAGTGACATTATGAATAATGAAATAGACACCATATATCAACAACATTTGCACTTCAGTTAAAGAAAAAAAGTACAGAAATACTTTTTTTCAACTTTTTTTTTTCCAACTCAGGGGAATTTGATGTGTCGAGGTGTTTCACTTGAGGCCTCTTCAACAGTCATTTCAGGAAAGATTCTGTTTCTCATTGCAATCCTCAGATTCCTTTTCCTAACTTCAGTTCTCTGTTTGGTCAAACAAAATAGGGCAAGTGATGACTACGTTTACCCATTCCAGTGAAGGTGCTCACACTGCCCAATGTACTGCAGCATACAGCAGTAATTATTTACCACAATTAATCAGACAGCAGGATGAAAACATCGGTGTTTGGGAGCTATTTATAAACATGCTGAACACTGATGACTACATTAGCATCAACAGTAACAACACAAACTACTTGATATACAGTAGACATTGTAAGCATCCTTTTACTGAAAGTGATGATTTAACATTTTGGCTCAAGGAGAAGCACTCTCAAAACACTTGAATATCAATATTTATACCAACTATTCAAAGTAAATCTACAACCTAACACTGACCTTTAACTCGTGACTAAAATCATTATTGTCAAATATAAACGTAGGTATCCACAATGTAGCAGGTTAAGATATACTGTGGAAACTTCCCGGCAAAGAAATGAAAGACTCTCTATAGACCTCACCACTTTGTATGAGTTCACCTCTAAAACCCATTTAAGAGGTAAATTCAAAAGAGAATCCAACCCTCCTAACATTCTTATTTAAGAACAAACAGTACCAATTTGGTGTGTATGGTTATTTTTCTTTGCTGTTACCATAACAGGAGAAAACATTCTGCATTATCCTTTTACAGATGCCGCAAATCAGGCTCATAAAATTAGATATATAATTCACATCATCACACCTTGGCTGTGATGCACTGGTCTGAGTAATGCAGGCTGAATTGCTACTGAGCCTGATTGAATAATATGATACAATATGATGATTCCCATGGAGAAACTTGTCTTGGACTCACAGCATTGCTGGTCCACCATAATTAATACCATATTGTTCTCCCTTTTAACAGGGTGATATCACAAACTGAGTTTGTTTTCTTCTCCTACCAGAGCTGTGAAGTAAGTGTTATTTACCAAGCAATGGAAAGATACTCTCTGTTCACGGGAACTGAGGTGAGATGTGAAATGGGAAGCAAAATATGGCCATGGGCTTATTATTTCTCTTGCCACTGGCCACCCACATACAATTCACTGGTGAAGACAGAGTTTAAAATGGACTACACCTAAACCATTACTCAAGCTATGCATAAGTGTTTTAGTATCGAATAGTCATGATGTAACCTAAACATACACTGCTCTATCTGTAATGCAGCAGTTTAAATACCTCATTTGATATTTTAAGGACATGGAAAGTTGTAATTCAAACTACAAAGCACTCAAGGTATGTACACCTCTGGCAAGGCTGCACTTATCGAACTCTAATTTTCATATGAAAACAATGGTGTTGCTCAGTTATGAAGCCAATGATTTTACATAAACAGTAGTAATGCATGAGAAAATGTCAAAACAATTTAGTATCACAAAATTTTGGATTCAAAACAAACACTTATCACTCGTGTCTTGGCCCATTGCTTAATTGTCAGTTTTATTCCATTTCTGCTGAAAAGAAGGTTATCTTTAAGTGGTACGCCACCAACAATCTATCTTTCGAGTATTTAACATTGACTCTGGAGGTTTGAGTGATGACTGCTAAAAGTTGGTAGTTTCATCTTTCGTAGAAAGGATGTGGTCATGGATTGTGGTGGACTTGAAATCATGTCAGTTAAAATGGTTTCCAAATAATCAAAACATCTAGCCTACAAATAACTCTTTAACCACCCCTGCAATAAAGCACTCTTTTCCAATGTAACTAATTTTCTCATCATATCCCAAAAAGTCACTGCTTTGTCAAAGATAATGATCTTCTGCGTGTCACTGGGGATGAGACAGAGAAGGTGTGTTTAGCAATATCCTTGTAAAAACATTTTGAAATATCCAGAACATTCAGATGGGCAGTGACAGGGTTTAGAGAAGCTAAACAATGGTTAGGGCTGAGTATGATTAAAATATTGTCCATAGCAGTGCAGATACCGTGACATCGATACCAGTTCCTGAACAATACAATAAGTGACACCATGTTAGCCATCAGACACACCTCTACACCTTAGGTCCAGGTTCGCCACCCCCACACTAGGGAGGAGAAGACGCACCAGTGTGGTGAAAGAACTCACAGACAGGCAAACACATTAGCTGCACTAGCTAACAAATAAGCAGTGAAAACTCCACTAAACATTAGTTATCTATGCAGATAACTAGTTGGCGGTTTGATTACATAGTGTTAGACGATTATGGCTCCAGTGCATCATCGAGCCATATTTCAGTTCCACCCAAAAAATCCTGAAAACAGGCATCATGCACACAGTCCAACTTCACAATCCAGCACTACATAGTTCTCAGTCTTTTCATGTTTTCAGCAACTATTTTCTCATATGTATAATATGTTTAGATTTCCTTTACACACTCTTTAAATCTTGGTGCAAGCATCCTGCGTGCTCAATAGCTCATTAAAGCTGATGAGATGTACTCCATATGTATCGAAATTTGGCACTGAGTGACAAGCTTTTTTTTCCAATGCAATAGGATCGAAGCAATTCAGTTGGTAACATTAAAGGACTGAAGTTCAGCACCTAGCCTTTACTGAGGATGACGAGATCTATGAATGTAACTGCTTGAAAACTAGCCACAAGTGGAAGGTTGAGTGGGAGGGTGTGTGTAGAGCTTGGGTGGAGTGTCACTTTAAGTTCAGTATTCGGCAACCATCAAATTAAAAGATCTACAAAGGTGTTATTTTGCCAACCAAGGACTGCAGGCTTAAGTTTTTGCAGACAGTGCACACAGTTTTGGAAGAAAAGACTCAACATGTAACTTTAGATGTGCCATTAGCTTGTACCCCCTCACACATGCAAACAGCACCACCAAATACATTTAACAGAAACCTTTATGGAAGTCAGGTTATTGTTCAGTACTCAGTGTCACAGCTGTTACTATGAGAATGTGGTTAGTGTTGTCCTGACCACATCCTCCCATCACTTCAGAGAAGCAGTTTTACAAGAACTGAAGGCCCTGACTGACAGTGTGAAACAGGCTGCCTTGTTAACACTGATCCAACGCTTCACAACTACCGTCTCTGTGCAATATTCGATCAGTCATAGCTGTCAAAAACAAAAACAAGGAAATATTGGCATGCAGACAAGGGCACGGCTGGTGCATACATGGTTTGCTTGATAGCCCTCAGATAGTAAATTCTGAGTTTTGCCTTCACACAAGCAAAAAGTGAGTGATTACGACATCATACTCTTACTTTCCTTTCCAAAATTTATTTACTTATCATGCTAGTTAGATTTTTCACATAATGTCAACTTTAAATGTAATATATGTTCACTGTATTTACATTATTGATGGAGTGTTTGTGTAATACAGCAGTGTAACATCAGAGAAGTGAAAATCACCTTCAAGTTGCTGCACAAGTAGCTTTATTATGGATGACATTTTTCTATCATGATCAAGAATTCCACTTCCTGCATCAACCCCAGCCTTGGTAAAAGTTCTCTTAAGGCTAACTTAAAGTGACATTCATTTTGGCTTCAACTTATCGGAAGTCATAACCATTGCTGTGACTCACAGCATGTTTATTCATCTGTGTGCTGTGTTGCTAGGCAAATCATTTCAAACTGACCCGATGTGCATTTCACTTATTTCTTATGCCTTGTCATGAAGGCTTTCATTGTGTAGTTTGATATGGCACTTAATTGAATTTAGGTCATTGAGCATTTCAGAATGATTTCTTGTCTGCGTGGATACCCTGGCACTGGACCTTCACGGACAAACCCCTGGACCAGGGGCCAAATTACAGAAACTGACTATCTCAAGTCTTAAAATCTTAAGATAAGACAGAAACGAGTCCTAACTAACTCTATGAATCTTATCGTTTTGGGGGTCATTTTGTTTTGCTAATTTAAAATTGTCAGCTGATAGGCTGAGGGTAGCCAGTTAGAAAATTTTAACATATTTCCCAATTCAATGGCAGGCATTTACCTTCAAGACAGATAAGTTAGAGGTGTTAGTAACATCTGTAGAAAATCCAAATATGTTCTTTTCAGGAAATTTACAATAACACTGACTTGGAAGATAAAAGAAGGAGAGTGGGCAAAGATAGCAGATCTCCACCAGATTAAACAAGTTAGCTAAGACTACCTGGTAGAAAAGTTAAAGTTAGGACAGCTTAATGTTATGCTAACGTTAGGGGAGTTAATTTAAAATTTTTTGTAAGTTAATGTGTCATGCATTTTTCTTATCTCAAGGCAGGATATGAACACTTAGAAACTGAGAAACTGTTAATCTGTGATGGGCTTTTTTCCTACATCATGTCCTAACCCTAATTACCACCATGGTTACTAAGCAGTTAAAGTAAGTTCTGCAAAATTAGGAAATTTCTGTAATATGGCCACAGTTCACTAAATTGTACAGGGGCATTCATCTTGACAGGAGTGTAGTATTACTGTCTGTTCTTTAACAATACTTTTTGAGTTGAATCCAAAATGTCTTCAAAAAGGAGTCAAAATCTTATTGGCCTTTCTCTAATTCAAATAAGCTTCCACATGTTTCGACAGAGCCTATAGATCACAAGACAGGACATCCCACTGAAATAAATTGCACTGAAATTGCCTGGAAAGTGAGACAGGTCCTTGTGTAGTCAGAGATTACTTGGAACTTTACAAGGCAGAAATGTCAATATTACCCCCATCAATCTCCAGGCAGAGAGCACGTCAAAGTTCAACACCCACAATGTGCCAAGAATGTGTTGCCTGTAAAAACTGCCAGCAAAAAAGTGAGCAGCTGAACCCCTGTCTGCTGCCAGAGAATGTACCCAAAGCAGAGAAATATTGATTGCACACATGGTAATAAATGATTAAGCCACCAAATTCACTCAAACATATCAGACACTGCCATTTGAAAAGTGCTTCTCAACAAAATCCTTACACTAGCTCTTGCATTTTAAATCCAGCTGGTCCTGGAGGAAATGAAATCTCTGACTACTAATTTACTGACCTCTAAAAGTCAAATGTAAACAACATCAAATAAGAGGCATACATTTCACACATCTCTTTCAAGACACATTTTGCCTCTATGGTAATGTTTTGTCGGGGTAGAGTACAGTTAATCAGTCTCTCCAGACGGTGCGATGTTGCAATTTCAGCAATTAATGCAAATTCTGCCAGTACCCGTGAATTCTGCATGACCTTGCATTTGTCCAATCACTGCAATTTTTCCACAAATTTGACCAATCACCATAGCTTTCCACTAGTTGTACCAATCACAGCAACACCCGCCTCCAATGAATCGATTCAGTGTTTTATTTTCTTGCATTTTTTGTTTTGTTTTGTCACAGGTAACAAAAAGAACACGAAGTTTGTCACCGTTTAAAAGATTTTGCCTGTTTGTGAAATACCCCGCAGGTACACTTGTTAATTTACAAAGAAAACATATTGTTAGAATTTTTGTAATTCTGAGCCATTTTGACAAGGCTACTTAGAACAGAGTGAAGCTTTATTCTCCCTGGAACAAGCTGCCTTTGATTTTTAATGAATTAGACCTATACAATAAAAAAAAAAAAATCCTGACTTGTTTTTGCATGACACTGGCTCCCACAATTTCATTGCTAAGAAATGCCTAAAAACATTGCAACATGCATCACAATTTTTTGAATTGCGGCCATGAAAACAGGAATTTTAGGCCAGAAACAATAATGTACTCTACTGTTACGTAACGATGTAAAGAATACTGAATCCTTTGTTCGAGTAGCTCTCCTTCACAATTTTAAACTTGTTACTCTACAGTCTTATAGCTGACATTATGATGTCTACAGCAGCAGAGGCAAAGCTTACATTACAGAGTTGCTGACATTAGCTAGACACAACGTCTCGGAGGCTTTCAACATACAGTACAGTGATGCAACGTGAGGAAGTGTCATCATCTGTGCTACCCCTTAAGCAATACTCCTAACGTCCATGCCCTAATGCAATTTTCACATCCCTCAGAAACATGTGCATGTATGCATTTCGGCATAGAGTCATGACAGCCTCCAGGACCAGCACCCAGAGCAGGTTGAGACTTGAGTGTCTTGCTCAGAGATTCTCTGTGACTACCGGTTTCTTTTCCAGCAATATGAGATATTTTATTATGATACTCATATTCAGTGTGCAATCCTTTTACAATTTTAAGGCCGACCTTATCACTAATCTGTGCATGTGTGAGGTCAACACAGAGACATACAGTCAGTAGCCCTGCATTATATTTTAATACCTGTACTATCATTCTCCATTACATGCTACTGCACTGAACAGTTTCAACAGATATACACTTTATGGACAGTCTCATCCTTGCTGAATATTTTATTTTGTTATTTTCTGGTCTCATAAAAAAAACACACATTTTCATTGTTCTTTTGTAATTTTGAATATCTAACTATTAATTTTATCTTCTATGTTAGTATTATGCGCACTGTACTCTCAACCACATGCTACTTACTGCACAGCAGAGTTGGGTATACCCTATTTCTCTCACATATGATATTTAACTACTGTATTTCTGTACTTCTCTGTGGACGTAACATTGTTTTTCCCCTTCCGGGAACAGTGAAGATCATATTATCTGATCCTGTCTCTACAGGCGTACACATACAGCTAAATTACTGACATTTAAGATGAAGTAAGGAGAAAATCTGCTAGAGAAATCCTATGCAAGATATTGAGACAAAGCACAGGATGTGCTTCTGGTTATCCCTTTACCGGCCTGTATTGTTAAAACCACCCATTCACTGACTGTGTGTAACCACCTTACAGGACAGGCTGTACACAAAATAGACTAATTAAATTAGAGCAGGGGTTTTTCACGGTAACTTCCAACACCCTGTGTTCAGTGTAGATGTGCAGGCTAGCTCACCACAATGTGTGACATAACACAGAGACTTTAACTTCAGTGTTTACCTTGATAATGCTGCTCCTGCGTGGTATTTCAGATTTGGCATCCAATCCGACAGAGGTGTTGGCGGATTCCACCCCGGCTTGGCTGCCAGGTGCGACGAGGGAGCCTGAACCGACCATATTTTCAGATATCCCACAGTCTCCATTCAAGACCGACACTTCGCAATGCGTCTTGCCAGCTGCTTCGTCGCTGGGCACGGCCGTATCCCCAAGATTCAATGGAGGCAAGCTGCCGTCCTCCCCAAACTCCGCCATAGGCACTTCGAGCACACACACACACGCTCACATTCACATAGACACACACGCACACACAAGCTGGCAAGCTGCTGGGTAGCAAAGCCTTATGTTTCAGCTTTACTCCAATTTCCTGCCTGGCCTATTGCCTCGTTGTAATATTTGCACGCAGTTCTGCCATATCATCTCTGGGTGCACATATGTGTCAGGCTCCTACAGACCGAGGGGCTTGCTCCTTGCATTGTGCTCTGTGAAGAGAAACCACAGCGATTAGCATAATTAGGCAACATGACATTAGAAACAGCAGTTACATTAATAGCACCAGCTATTCAGCGTTGCACAGCCATATATACGCGTGCAGTGCTCACATTTCGTTTGCACTTAAGGCGGATGTTAACTTACAATCAGTGGAGGCTGTCACCGCACATGCAGCATGATACATACAGCCGACATGCTTCCTTATAACGTTATGTGCGGGCTTTGTTGTATTTTTCTTCATAGAAGTTCCCCGTTTTTAGCTAATTTCCAACGTTTTCAGCCCACAGACTACCCCACTACTGTATATTGCATATCAATGTAGTGATAAACCCACCCTATTACAGCAGCGGTCGGTAACGTTAGAGTTAAAATTACATTAAAAAGGACGCTAAGTTGTCAGTTCAGTCAAGTCCCCCGCAAAACTCATGACCACCTTCAGTAGCTTTAAATACTCGCCTTGTGAAGCTCCTCGTCTGTCCATGAGAACGACGGTGTGTCTTCCTTTTCTTTAAGTTGTTGCTGCAGCTGAGCAGCCAGATCACCGTCCGCTGTCTGTGCCTCTGTCCGCTGTGAGCAGAGCTAGCTGGTACTTAGCCTGCTAGCTAACCTCACTCGGTGGCTAACTGGGTGAAGTTAGGTTTTTTTTTTTTTTTTACAGCCAACTCAAAGTCCAGTCAGGACACAACCCGCGTTCAAAGTCTGCGTTAGCGAACAAAGGAGGAGATTCCCTCCACCGCCAGACAGTCTCACAGTCTGTCTTTTACTCCGTTTGTCTTTAAACTAATATTAAAACAAACTCCCGAGCCGTGATTGCCGTTAGGTGTCTCGCGCACGAGTACCTCTTCATTAACCGTCAGAAGTCGTTTCCAAGGAACACAGTTGTGTACGTCTCGTGAACGCGCAAAACAGGCTGTGTTGTCAGTCAAACCTGATTATTTTTTTTTCACCGACGGGCAAGAAACGCCCCCTTTTTTTAACTTTTATGCAAACCTGCTCGCCAAACAGAGTTCACGATCTAGTCAGATATTCTTTAAAATTACTGTGACTTAATGGACATATGAAGGTTTTGGGTTTTTTTTTAAAAGACATGTTTAATTTGCCCAGATCATTTTGGTCACTTAGCTTATTTGTATTTTTCAATATGTATTTTAAACTTTTTCAAATTGGAGGGGAGGTTCTCAATAGATCTTTTCACAGCAGCCTTATGAAACAGCAGAATAAACACAGGTGTTACCAATTATACTAATTAAAGGGATAGTTCACCCAAAAATGAAAATTCAGTCATTATCTACTCACCATCATGCTGACTGAAGGTTGGGTTTAGTTTTTTAGTCCACAAAATACTGCTGGACTTGCATGATCTCCCAAACAATTTAAATGTGTGATGCTGCTCGTCTGGTGTAATCCATGTTTCCTAAAGCCTCAACATGCCAAGTTGACTTGAAAGCCATCATTTACACCGTGCTATTAGCCTAACTTACCTTGGAGCCATGTTCCCACACGTTTTATTAAAAGCTAACCTTTAAAGAGTCAGACCTGTTCTTTGTTTTTGTTGTAACAGAGAAATCAGTTAGATTTGGTTCAGCTGTTTTTATGGAACATTAAATAATCTATCTTTGCTCACTTCATGTTCATGCTCAAATAATGACAGTTATATCAACTTCTTTTTAAAATACATTTTATCAGTTAACTTACTGGTATCAAATGTTACAGAACAAAATCCCCCAACCCCTATTTGAGAACTGCTGGCTTAATGGACATATGATAATAATTAAGGTCTTGTTTCATTTGTTGTTAGCAGCAGACCGTTTCAGTTTGACCAGGATGGAATGGGACCTTAATTAGTATAACTGGTAACACCTGTTTTGACCTACTATTTCATGCCAAAATACTTATTTTTTGTCAGTCAAAGGACCCTTTACAAGAGAAATGTATTATCCAGATATTTGATATCTATTAATATTTGCTACATGGCAACACAGAATACCCGTATTATTATTTATATTAGGCATGCACAATTAATATCAGTTATTGGTTTATCACAGCATATCAGTCTATGTTGGCTTTGGCATATATTAGCTGATGATTATTGGCTATAATAATACTGATCCAACAAATAATGTCAAAGCATTTTATTTGAATCCTGAGGCACAATGTTCTATAAAAGTTAAAGTATGTTTGTGTAGTTTTTTTTAATGAAAAACTAGCCTTTAAAGATTCAGAATCATCCTTTGTTTTTGTTGAAATAGTGTTTTCAGTTAGATTTGGTTCAGTCATATGGAACATTAAATCATCTGTCTTCTTTATCTGACCCTGTCTTACCCTCAGGTGTGTATAACAGCAGGCTTTATCAACTTTCCATCATGTTTGTCCTTAGAATAATTTGACGTAGCCTGTTTTATTACACTTCTGCTTAGTTATGTGAAAGAAATCTCTTCCAGAACCCATACTGGGTCTATGGTAATGGTTGGTTCTGCTGGCTTAGACTAATGTAAAGAATATTGAATCTTTTGTTCAGAAGTTATTCTCCTTCATACTTGTTCCTTCATAGTCTTATAGCTGACATTTTACAGACAGTGTCTGTGAGGAAGTGTCCCTAACCAGGGACCCCTTCATGTGTGTCCCTTGGAATAATTTGATGTAGCCTATTGTGTAGCTTATATAACGTCTACTTTGCTACGTGAAAGGAACAAGACTATAGATATATATGTTCAATATATGCATATGCTATAGAGTTTTTGTTTGATTGTTATGAGAGTTCAGTCCCTAGACCCCTATCTGGACATTGGACATTGCACGGAGACATGGTTAATTTTGTCCAAATCACTCGATAGTCATCTGTATTTTTGCCAGTTTATTCACAGAGGTGCACAATTTTTTGTCAGTCCCTTAAAAGACAGACAATACCCCTCACTGAACTCACTGGGTATAAATCAGGATGGTCACGGTAGTTTTAAATTAACACACCCGGCTAAATAAAGGCATTTAATGTAAAGTCATTTTCTCCTTGTTCTGTTGCGGTTTGCCCATAAAACATATTTTTCTGTACTATTGCTGTTGATGTCAGCCTTATTCAAAAGCTGCATATAATGTCTCTCAAGGACAGCCATTATCTTTACAGAAAGGCTCACATGACAGCTGTTTTTCTGTTTAGAGGCGCATTGTGTGTCAGGTCTTCCTCTTTATGAGGGCAGTGCATGGAGATGATGGACTGATCTCAATGGTGAGGAAATATCCTTTAATGAGTAACTGCCTCTTGTGTTCTTGCATCAGTTTCTTTCTTTCTTTCTTTTTGTGAACCTAAGCCCCCACAATGACCTGTGGGACTAAATAGAAGTATCACAAATCATTCAAATCATCAGTTCATGAAGATGACCAAGAGCCCTGAAATATTAGTCATACATGGTAGAACATATACTGTACCTCACATGTAGTTCATATAGCCTCCTGCATACGAGACACAGATAGTGAGTGATGAGGCATGACAATGTTCTACATGATTTAATGCATTTTATACATAGGCCACTGGTTCAGATAAAGGCAGATCAACTAAACTGTGGGCTGCAAACGCAGGAGGTACGGTGCATGAGTTGTACAACAGAGCCATCTGCTGGTCAACACGGGTCATTGATTTTTTACGTGGTTATTTTGCAGTGCAGATTTTCTTATAACCAACTTCATGTCTTCTTCTTTTGCGTTGTCACAAACTGGGGTCCAGGGACCAACAGGGGTCCTTGAGCAGGTTGTAAGGGGGTCCTCAACACCAGGAGGAGTAGAATATTTTAACTTATATCAAATTATTTGGAAGTTGGAACAAGGGAAGCAATAGGGTTGGCTGTTTTGATTTATTGTAGTTGTTAGTGATGTTTGATCACTGACTGACTACTGTATGAAGACTTTATTATCTTCAAACCTAAAAAGAAAAAAGAATACTCCTTGAGACAAAATCCTCTCCAACAGGGAGTCTGTGGCTTCATGTCATCATCACTGGTTTCCACCCTTTTTGGTCCATGAAGCCATAAAACTAGCAGTGTCTACTTGTGACACCAGTTGTACTGTATGTGTCCCCTGGTTGAAAAAACATCAACCCAAGACGGATGTTTTTTCTTATAAAAAAATATTACCAGCAATAAGATGTAAAATTATCCAACAAATCTCTAGAAAAAGGCTGAAAAAATAAGTATAATGCTATAGCTGCTAGTTGTTATAACTTCCAGGTTAGATCTATTGCATATGCAAGAAAGTGATCAAAGAAATTGGCAAACATGATCAAACATAACATGAATAGAACAGAATACATCTCATCCATGAACATGATTTCTGCTTGAGTCATGTCAGATAGATTTTTATCTGCCATAGTGGTTGTTTAATGATGAACAGAACAACTCCCATGGTGCCAAAGTACTTCAAACTATGTGTTTTGTTAATGTTTTAAATATGAGAGAGCCCCCTAGTGGCAGGGATTACATATTGTGCATTTAAAGAAAGTCAGATTATATTGCTGTCTTGACAGGAAAAAGTTCAAGATGATGAAGATACCGATGCTGTGATGATATTAACCTAATTTGCATCCATGTATCATTAATGTTTATTACATGTACAAAGGTATCTGTATTATGTTGTGGCCAATATCACAAAGTGACAAAAAACATATATATTTTATTGTTGTACTTCAACCAAGCTGGAGGAATAAGCCATCTTGTAAATGTAAGCTGACCTGAAAGGAAGGATTTAAGGTTTTAGGAGATCAAATAGCTCTTACCTTTGGTCTCTCATAAAGTAATATTAAAGATGACACATGGTGTGATGGTGTGTGTACTCAGGGCTCCAGACACACTTGTGATCTTTGCTGTAGTCTGACTGTGCAAACATTTATAGATTGAAGTTTTATTAACATAGTAACATTGGATATTCAGATGTCCATGTTAAAATATGAACTGACTAACAGTCTGGTGAGGTCATACTGTTAACTGCTGCACTCCTCATAATAATATATTATTCTTTTGACCACCTGATGGCTGCACAGCAAGCTGTAAACTCAACGTTTATTTACTTACTATCACTTAAAAGTTGACATAGACATGGAGAAACATTAGGACTCATTAGGAGTCGTGTTTATTTTTGCCGTATTTATTCTCCTTTTAGCTCTGTTTTGTTCTCCTTCAACTCCTGAGGAAAATCTCTTGAGCTCAGAGGCTCCCAGAGTTGGGTCAGATTACTGAAAACAATTTATATGCCAGTTTTTGTAATTAGCAACATAATCTATTTGATTACAAAACAATGTAATCTAATCTGAATACTTTTTGATTGCGTTAAAATTAAAACTTGAGAATATTTCTCCTTATACTGTGGATGCAGCCACAAAAATGTGTGTCACAAATATTCTTTATTCTCTTTATTATTATTGTTACCATGAATTTTTTCAAACTTTCCATATTTAAAAAATGTTGACAATAAAACTATAACCTAATTACACATAGTTTCAAATGTAGTCTGGGCTGGTTATAGTTACTTCTTCTGTGTAATTAGATTATGTAGTCCTGATTACATGTAATCTGTTACTACCCAACCCTGTATGCTCCACTGTGTTGCTGTTGTTGTTGTTGTTGTTGTTGTTGTCTGGCGCTGCACATCAAAGACTTCTCATTAGAAACAGATGTCTGTTTCTGCTGGAAATCACACTGATGAGAGCAGAGAGTGAAAGAAAATAAAGTTAAAGGCTGTAAAACCAGAACAATTATCTGAAAGACAGTAAATTATAATAGTTTGCTGTGGGTTTGTCAGAATTATACATAAAGTCACTTGACCATTTTGACATGAAATACTGATTAGTTCAGTTTAAACACTGTACAGGTTGATATTCAGTCAAAGCAGCAGTCTAACATCAACTCACTGAAGCAAAGATGAGCATCAGGTGGTTCATCTGCTGTTGTTATTTTCTTAAGTGATGGTGTTGGAAGATATTGGCGCTGTCAGTCTCTGGCACAGGTGTGATCTGAAAAACCTGATCATCATTTCTTCATATCAGCTGTCCAACCCCAATAAATGCTCCGTTTCCTGCAAACGTCCCCATACATACAGATATTATAATGACATAAGAATACTGATTCAAGATTTAAAGGTGCAGTGTGTAAGATTTGTATGGATTTATTTGTGGAATATGGCAGAAATGGAACATAAAATTCCTTTTTTTTCATGTTTTCATTCGTGTATAATCACCTGAAAATGAGAAACATAATGTTCAGTCTCTCTAAGATTGTTGCAGCCTAAAATGTGGGATTTAACTACAGCTTTTCTAAAAAAAATAACTGTGATGCATTTTGTAATGCTTTTAGTCATTTTTTGCAGGAACAAGAGAATGTTGCAAAAGAAAGGGCTTTTTTGTTGTTATATATATATATATATATACATATGTATATATATGTATATATATATATATATATATGTATATATATATATGTATATATATATATGTATATATATATATATATATATATGTATATATATATATATATATATATATATATATATATATATATATATATATATATATATATATAAATATATGTATATATATGTATATATATATATATATATATGTACACATGGAGCCTGACTAATTACTGAAAAACAATCAGCTGGTCGACCTCTTATGTAATGAAACCTAGTTTACTACTCCAGCAAGTGGGTCGACCCTTCGTAACGACTTCGCAACAGGAACGATTTGTAGTCCCTGATGAGTCAGCCAACCAACTCCAACTAATGTTAACACTTTCTAGGGAGGAATTTCCCAAACTGAATCACGCAAACAGTTAACTGCTTTGCTAGCTCGATCAGCGCTGAGTCAGACCTCCTGGTACAGCTGATGGCAGATGCTGAACAGAGTTTCTGTGTGATCCAAACATTTCCAATAACTCCAGAGTGTTGTAAAGTCCAAAAGTCAAAATTTATTGAAGAAAGATTCACAATGTATTTGTAGCTAATTAAATATTCTCCTTCAATCCATATTTGTTTACATTTCGTCTTTCAAAAACAACATTTTCATTGCGGTGAAAAAAAATCGTCTTGTGTGTTGTTTCATCACCTTCTAAATGTCTAGTTGACCAATCAGATTGCTTGTTCGGAACTACTTGTTGTATAATTATTTAAAAAACACAGAGTTGTATAGCTAGATTAAGTTGTAGTTCCCTTTTCTGGCACTCATTAAAAAACAACAGTAGAATTATACACAGTAGATTGATTAGATGAGAGGTTAATATTTCAAAACCCATCCAAAACATCCCTTTAACTGAAGGCAATCAATACTAAACCAGATTTCTCCAGACTCGTATTCTTTGCTGAGTATATTATTATAAGCTTATAGGATGTATATCACAGTTAGAGTAGCTTACTTCACAGACAGACAACCAACAAAAATGTAAATAGTCTGAATAGTCTCAGTTTTCAGACTCAAGAGCTTATCTTCAAGCAACTGGAATGATTTCATTAGTGCACTGGCATGAAGCAGGACATGCAGTCTTCATCCACGATTTGTTGCATCTGAAGATTTTATATAAGGTTGGACAGTTGAGGAATTTGTTTATTATGGGACAGGGGTTGGCTGAAATGGAAAATAGACAAAACAATGAAAAGATTAGGTTGTTGTCTTTTGTTTCACCTCAGTGTACAATATCAATATACATTTTATTTGCCAAACAAATAACGCACAGTGTGTATTTGTCATGATGTGTGAAACTTACTGCAGAGTTTGCCTTCAGCACATTTATTAGGACAGAGAGCACACGGTTCTCCAGCTGTGTACGGTATCCATCCCTTGAAGTTTCCTCTGTCAAACAAATTAAAGGTTTTTTTTTTAGAACTAACCTCTGAAGACAGTTTCAGATTTCAGAACCAACTCCTTTCAACCAATTATATCAGAATATCCACCTGTCAATCAATCTTCAACTTTTAGCAGTGCAGAGCTAAGATGCTAGCTAGCAACAGCGTGGTGCGTTTGCTGGTGTGTCGTCAGGTGTTCCATTTACCTCAAATACTGCGTTTACAGCCAGCTGGCTAGAAATATTCAAGTAGTAGGAAGTAGTGCATGACAGCATTTTACAATGGACTGCTTCAGCAGCGAGCTAACATTAGCTACTTGAAGCTTACGATGTACTGGGGGCTGGACGCAACTTAACATCTTTATTCACTGATTTGGGTGAAACTGAAAAATGTTTTCTGGTTTTCTTTCTGATGTTCTCCAGCTGCTCAGCTTCAACTCTAGGTTAGGGTTGGGTTAGGGTTAGGGATTTACAGAGTTTGTGCTAACTTAGCTGCCGTTAGCAGGTAACAGAGTCAGGCTCAGCAGCTTCTCAGTGAACACGACCAGGTCAGAACACAGCCGCCGTGACTGACAGGGAATACAGTACAGAGGTCATTCACAGAGTTTCCTGATGAAGAAAAATGGCTTTACTTGTTGCTAAAGTAGCTAACTAAGTAACTAGCTGCTGTTAGCTCAGTTATCCGTGCAGCTACGTTAGCTGACTCAGCCCCCATCATACTGTCTTTGTACTGTTTCTGTCTACGAATACAGAATAATTCATCCCTCTAACATATACTTGCAAAATCTCTGGGATAAACTACTATTCACCACTTTTCATTTATTTTTTGCCCCTAAAAGATTTTACAAAATGCCTCTTTCCGTTAAACTTGTCCTTAACAAGTTAGGAAGTTAGTTTGAATGTGTAGTTTCAGAGTTGTGTGGGGCTTATACATGCAATATAGTGTCAGAAACATAATAAAAAGGAAAAAGGGTGTGAAAAATTGTCAGAAATCATGAGAAATGCAGATGAATTGTGATCTTGGGACTAAATAAGGAGAATAAAAAACAAGAGTCTCCTGAGAAGATCAGGAGGGTTGATGAATAAGGTGTAGTCCTAACAGACACTCAGCACTACTGGATACAGCATCAAGTCCCTCCCATAGCTGCATGTTTTTTACAAGAAATGCAAACATGTGGAAGAAAATAGCACTCTGCTTTCTGTTTCATGTGGACTTTCTTAGAAATCACATGTTAAACAAAGTCACGGGTTTTGTGGGTACGGAGAGTGAATGAGAGGCACATACGCTCGATAGTAGTGGCAGCCATAGAAATAGATGTTGTTAGGACACAGTTTCACTCCACAGCCAACTTTGTAGGAACTGTTCCACACCACCTGACAACAAAAACAAAAAGTCATCATTCTTGCTTTAACTTGGAAACTCCTAAATAATGACATAGACATATAGACAGATACAGTACACGTTTATAAGCCATTGGTAAAGTTCAGAGGGTATACTGGTCCTTACACTAGTGGGCAGAATAAACCGACAAATTACCACCTTTTAAGTTGATATGTCAAACTTGTTAGCAGGCAGTTTCTAATTTAAACATTCAGGAGATACATAGCAGCACTAGTGACCTGATCAAGTCTCTAACTTTGGTCCAGTACAAACACATTCTAAAGCTACAATTCTCTGTAGGTTAATCTCCACCAGCGTCACTTCTCAGGTACAAGTAGCCCAGCAATTAGATCAATTATCATTGTTTCCAATTGTCAAGTGAAATCAAAGCAAAGTTTTGACATGTCGGCGGTATTGGCTACTTTATGTGTGGCTGTAATAAACAAAATAGAAGAAGCAGAAGTCAGAAACTGGAAACGAAACCATTTGCTTGTCAACCGCCAATAAACCTCAAGGAAGAAGAAAAAGAAGAAGAAATAAAACCAGTTATGTTGATGATCCACAACAGAAAAATCAAGAGCGGCCATTGGGATTTTTTTAAACTGGGTGAATTGTAATTATTCTTTTATATTAGCTATATTCATGACAGCAGGGACAGCCTCTTCTTCTTCTTCTTCAGTCACTTCTACAAGGGAACCCTAGATATGAAAGATTTGCAAAAGTCTCTCAAGTGAGCTCAATCCAAAGTCTCTTATTGCATTCCACCACAGAAATAGTTTATTTTTTATAATTTATTTATTAATTTATACTTTTTGTTTTGTGAGCAGCATAAGGGCCTGTACCTAGCTTTTTGTTAATCATGCTCAACGTTGTGGTGCACTGGTTTCTCTTATTATAAATGTTCTGTTTTTTTCGTTTCATACACATATAAACTACTATTGCTTATGCTATGTCTTTAAGTAAAATCTAATAAGATGTAAAGTGCTTAGAATACATCTGTAAAGTAATTCAGGCACAGAAGGAAAAATATTTAATAGTTATTTGATAACCATCACCAGCCATTGCTGAGTCAACTGCACATGTGCAAGAGTTTTGCAAATTTAGGGTTCTCTTCTTCTTCTTCTTCTTCTTCGTGTGAGTTAAATGTTTTCATGTCCCATGAAGCGCATTAACTCAAAAAAGGCAAAAGCACATCAGAAGAGCTTTAAAAAAAAATGTGTGAAAATGATTTTTTTATTTTGCCTTTTCCATCAACCTTTGCTAATGCAATTTTTCAAAATGTGCATAAAAATACACTGATAGAAACACCGCTATTGTTATAAATAAAGTGTGAAAAATATCGATTATAGCCACTTTAATTAAAAAACAAACAAAAAAAAAATCACAAAACACCAGCATTACTGATTGACCTGTTCACTGCTACAGAAACAAGCTCTGCTTTTCTAAAAGAAAACACATTTATCTTTGTGAAAACATTTCTGTTGCTCTTGTAGCAGGTAAATCTTACCTGTGTGTAGTGACCAACACTTTTGCCATTTTTGGAGCCCGTGGGATACTTGTAGTTCAGCACCTCATTGTGCCAGGCTTCGATGACAGACGTCCACTGGTAGGGTTTGGATGAATAGAACAGATTCTCACCTAACTCATATCCTGGTCGTTGGTGAGAAACACATGGCAGCACTGATTAATGTGTGTCTGCAAATACACAGTTTTATTTTCATGTCCCAGTAGATTAAGTTATTAAAATAAAATAGAGTTCAGTAAAAAGCCTATTGATGATAATCTCTGAATGATAACTTATCCTACTGCCTATAATTTGTTATTAAAAGAAGGTATTAAGACTGGAGATAAGATAATGTTCACTATGACTCTGACCATCAATCACAAGGTCAGTCAGTTCACAGGGAAACTTCACACTGACTTAATCACTGAGGTATTATTTAAGTTCCTGGTATATGCAGAGCAAGGTGAAAGGTAAACAAAAAAGAGAGAGGAATAAAAGAAGAAGAAGAAATATACCGTTGAGCATGCGGGTGGTGGGTGGTCCATGAGCCAGAGTACAGTTGTCAATCCAGGCCTGAGCACTGGCCGCTACCTCGACACTATAGCTCTGTAAAAGAAAAAAAACAAAACAGAACAAATCAAGAATTTCATTTCAAACCAACACCCACAATGTCTCGCAAGCTATCGGTTTTGAAAACGGGATCATTTGTAATTTAAAGGACAGATGAAATTTTTAAAGATATGTTCCCCTTTAACCCTTAAAATACAAAAAAGTTGTGATTGAAGCGGCGTTTCCCTCTGAGACAATTTAATGAGCTTTTCACACAACCCAAAACCAAAGCTGAATTCTAATATAAATGTGCGATTTTTCTTTTTAGTTTTGTGCAGAAACCTTTCAACTCCAGACATCGAGCTCCTTTGGAAGAGAAATAAATCATCTTTATTCTCCTGCTGACTGACAGATTTTCAGCTGTGTACAAAGGATCTGTGGTTGGGCTTGGCTCCCTACATTTAATAGATTAGAAGATGTTGATTTTTTTCGAGAGTGATTATATTTATCTATGACAGGCCATACAATAGTAAAAATGTATGTAGTGCCGCAGGGATTATGTATTTTAGAGGTCAACCCATTGTCCTGTTTCCCTTGATAAAAAGTCAATGCAATTTTTACACTAGATTTTGGAGCAGAGAATGAAGTTTATGATACTTTCATGTTTGATATATGTTTGATATGTTGCACATGCAACGTTTTTTACGTTGGGAAACTGGTCACCATTCACTTCTGTTTAAAGGACATATTTAGAGGATATTTAGAGGATCGTATTTGCCTCTATTTTGGGAAATGAATGTGCACAAAGTAGTCATAGTACACTGCAACAATAATGTATGTTTGTTACAAAATCTGAAGGCGCCTCTGTGCATTTTCATGTAGGAACTACTTTCTTTCTGCAGTAAAATCTACTGGAACTATTTCAGAATCTATGAAACTGCTCACAACCAGGATTATCTTGAGTAACTGGGTCATGATTCCTGGAAAGAGACACTGGTTTTGAATTTTTAAAATGTTTGGTTGTTTTTTTTTGACACTTTGAGCACCACAAGTTGAGTGCCATTTAGTTCCATTATAGTCAAGAGAAGACAAACAATTCTCTGCAAAACTCTGCAGCTCATACCAAAAAAATCTAGGTGGATAAATAGCACTACAGGCCAGGGGAAAGGTGTGTATTTTTTGATTCTGGGGTGAACTGTCCCTTTAAGCTTGTGTTAAGCAAACACCTTACTTCAGGCATCTAACCAAAAACCTGTTCCAAATCTGATGACTTTGAGATGAAGGATTCATTTGTACACGACTCAGTGGTATTTATTCATTAGTTTATAACATTTATGCAGCTCATGGTTTTCAGTTCGGTTGAATTCTTAATCATCTAACCGTACAACCCTGATTGTGAAAAGCTGTTCATGACTTATGATTTCCAGATGTCGTGCAGAAGACTTCACCCACTTCATTGTTTTTTTTCTTTCCCACAAATGAGAGAAAACAAATGCTGATAATAAATAGCACATATCATCTGTACCACTTGTATTGTGCTAGCAGAAAGCAGGACTGACCATTCTTAGCATATCAGAAGCAGTAGGCTGGACCGCTTTCCTGTAGCCATTGTGCACGTCAACGATCTCATTCTGAACTGTTGTGTTGTCTGTGCAAATGCCTGCACACACACACACACACACACACACACACACACACACACACACACTTAAAACCAATGGGTAAACAACAGATTAAAGACATAATGAAGAGTGATATTTACTCTGGTGGCTTAATAGCCACGATATGACTCACAAAACATATCCTGGTTTAATTACACTGAAATGGCTTGACATAACAAAAGAGGATTGCGCCAAATCCCATAATCTTATTGAGAGACTTATTGGCATTGTCTGCTGGAAAATAATATTCCTCTGTAAAGTTAAACATGTCTGATGGGCGTAATATTGTGCTTACCTTGCTGTGGACACACCATGGTATGCAGACAAGTACATTTGAAAATGAGAGGAAATTAAAGTTAAGTTCTCATAAAGGGAGTCTAATCCTTGACTTTTTTTCCCCAACAACACAAAAACACTCCATTAAGAGCAAAGGAAGGCATTGAAAATTTTACTTAAATGTGATAAAAAATGTTATTTTACTTATCTCTTAAAGCAATACAAAAAAATATCTAAAGAAAAAAGTTCTTTAACAGTTTTACATTTGCTTTCCCTGCAACACATATTGCTGATGTGGTTTAATCTCAGCAATGTCAGATATTTTTCTTTGCAATATTCATATCGTATTGTGAATATAAAAATCTGGTGTTTTCCTTATTAACATTATCGATCCTTTAGTGAGCTCATCTGCTCCCTGAAAATGTATGAATTTCAACTGGAAATGTAATTTCTGTACCAATACAGTGTGATGAAATCAACAACAAATATCTGAAAGGTCATGTTCCATACTGTAGGACATAGATTACTTGATAGGTTTTATTAGCTCATCATTTATTTTGCATGCAAAATCATATCAGTCTAAAATGCACTTAAGTCTCACAAAATCAAACTACGTCAGTGCAATATGAGTTCTTCAAAACTTGAATCAAGGACTTTGAGTAAACATACTTTGCAGTCTATGGAAGACACTTGTAATGCATAACATAAAGTATTTCAACAAATGACACTTCTACTCACCAAAACACAGGCAGAGTGCACCTGTTGCAGTGTCAGGATACAAATCAGGACTGCAAACATTTTGCTGGATAAAAAGAAAGATGAGTGAAGCGACAAACAGTAAAATTACTCAAGTGTTTTAGATATTTTGATATACAACTCTAGTTTTATTATTATCATTATTATTTTAGAATAATTGTATTTTTATATTTAAAAAAGTAAAAAAGAAAATGTGCATATACTGTATTTAAGAGAAGAACTGTACAGAAACAGCCTGTCAAGTGACTCCCCCTCTTGAAGGTTGGCTATTTTCTTTAAATTAATGTATTCATATCATCCAAAGACATATAAAAAATGTAAAATATGTTTAGGAGGACTTCTGAAATGTCAGACATACCTGCTCCTGGGTCTTTATGAGGTGGAGGTGAGTTGGCACTTTGGTCTCCCTCCTTTTATAGACCCAGCTCAGCTGCTCACTATAGTCATAGATGTAGCACATTCCCCTTCGGCTGCTAATGATGCAGAGGCATCCAGGGCTTCGCACAATGGATACTGAACAAAAACAAGTCTATCACCCTGCCGAAAGAGAGCTCCTGACAGAGAGTAAACAAGGAATTGTTAAGCCCGAGGGTGTAGTGACTTCTCGATGTGTTGGCTAAAGTTTACACAGCATCGAATCGAAAGGTGCACGAGGTCAAGGTAAATATAAGAAAAGGAGCATTGGTAGATTACAAGACAGATCCGTATGGGCTTGTATGTACATGGATTAAAGTAATAAAGCTAATACAGACAGACGCACCCATTGCTTGCTTTGGCACAGGCCCGGCTCTGGAAAACAAGGGGCCCGAGGCAAGATTTTCTTTAGGGGGGGCTTTCTTAATTCGCCTGATGCTGAGAACTATTAAATAAAACTATAAAATAGTTATTTGTTTTATGAGGACACTACGACAGTGCTTTGATTTTGTGCTGCTGCAATGTGGCAAGAACATTCCTGCAATCTCTAAAGTGGGTATAATGTTTGCAACACACATTTGTAATAACATGCACTCATTTAATAAATGTTCATTAAGAATTATGACCTCAGACATTAAATCAGAGGTCTCAGCAACATCTTCAAAACACACACACAATAAGACACAAACAAGTGATATAAAAGCAGCGCACATAAATAATAAGCATGTCTTGGGCTGGTTATTTTAGTCTGTAGTGTTAACCCAGTCTTAATTTTGCTCATAGATTAATCTACTGCAAGTCAGACCATTTCACAAAAATACAGACTGACTAACTCTAAGAACAATAAATTAGACACTTTACCCCAAGGCTGACTCAGGCTTAAGACCCATGTTACCACGGTAACAATCAGTGCCATCAGCTGATCAGTAGCAACAACAAAAAAAAGAGGAAAATATATCATTGCTCTCTCCATAATTGTTATGGAGAGAGCAATGATTTTTTTGTATCTTGTACCATATCTTTACATCTTTTTTTTTTTTTTTTTTTTACATCATTGATGTTCCTCTCAGAAGTTGGATTTTCACTGCAATTATTTCCATATCAGATTTTATTTTTTTTGCAACTGTTTAATTCCTACAAAAGAAAGACATTTTCTGCTGGTTAAAATAGAGGTGAGCAGTTGGATTATTCAACCGACTCGATCTGACTTTTCTAATTTACCCAGAATTCATTGTGCAATTGTCCTACTTAAGATAGTCGAGAACTAAAATGCTCTGTTCGTCAGATGACTTTAGGCGTCTGACCATCTGTTATATCTAAGCTATAGTCAAAGTCTATCATTGTGAAAACAGACACTGACTGTTGACACGAGAGAGAGTCAATATTGTTTAATATTATATGATTGGCTGGGAAAACCACACCAAGAATGAAACAGAGGCACAATCTAAAGAGCACAGTAAACACAATACACTCTCTGTCACCGTGGGAAAAAAAAATCCCCACACTTAAAAATTGTGTTGTTTTTTGTGAGTTGTCGAGTTTGGGAAAACTTTGTGAAATTCTGTCTGTGACAAATTCTTAATTTTTTCCCCCTCTTGTAAACTTGGCTAAAAACCCCAAACCTGTTCCCAGGTGGTGATTACGTGCACAGGGTCGGCCTTGCTGTGGCAAAATGTCAGAGAAGTGATTCTGATCAAGAAATACAAAAATTACTTTGTACATTTTTTTCCCGTGTTTTGTTTGTGTGATTTGTATCATTATGAACAACCAACAAAGTAGCTGCAACAACTTCATAAGGTGATAATATGTCATTGTTCTGTTGTTCCACTGCTCCAGATCAATTGATACTGATTTAATTATTCAAATACCAAATTTAAAAAAACCCAAATAACATCAAAATGAATACAGATCTCACTGTTCATGTGTCACAGCCCAGTCGATAATCATCTGTAGGAAACAGTTGGAAACAGAGAGCAAAGAGCACTGCAGATGTTAAAAAAAGAATTTCACATATCAACAAACCAGTGGAGGACAACAATACACTGAGATCTGTCATGTGTATTGAGATTTATATCAATATTTTGTATATATTTTAGTATATTATATCCATCTTGCCCATAAACAACCTGTAACATTTCATTTATTCATTTACAAATTCAGAATACGGTACCACACATGCAGTCCTTTTTAATTTTCTTAAGTTTTCAGGAAACATAAGGAATGATTTTGTAGCGTGTTTGTAGATTAACAGGAATAGAGAAACGACCAGGACTGTCGTCACTGTAAGAAACTACGTGTGAACAAGACAGAGTTTTATCTTTGTGCAGCCTTTCGTGTTGAGAACATGACACATTTGTTTCTGTTGATTCTTGATTATGTATCTCGGTGCACAATAAGCATTATGTTGCTATCACCTCACTGCTAAATGCATTATTGTATTGTTTGTTATACGGTACAATGGAGTCAAACACTGTTAGTGACCAAGGATAAGGTCTACTTGAGCTTTTTGGAGTACTCTTGGCGTATTTCATTCTCATTTATGAGCTGTATAGAAATTCCTTTGATTTTTTATTTTTTTTTCCTGTTATTTTTACCATTGTGTGTCCTGGTAAACTGCATGATTATGACAAAGAGCACACCAGCTTTAATACTCTTTATGATAAAGTAAAGTTGTGTGATTTTCCATCTGTAAAGCTTTTGCCTTGACTGTGGATTTATTTACTGTATTTCTTTAAAGGAAAAGTTCTGTCCCAGTAAAAATGTTCTGGTAGAGTACGGCTCACCGATCTTCACTATGTTATGTAAATCACATGACATAACTCGTAACATATGTGGTCTATGCTGCAGCTTTGTTTGGTTTGTCCATTAAAAAAATACTTGGGTAGGTTTGGAAAAAGGTCACGGTTTGGGTTAAACTAACTACGTTACATACGTCACATGATGGAAGTTATGGCACTCATACATAATGACACTTAATAACTCAATGTTTTGTTTTGTTTTCTGTTTCACTCAGGACTCGAGCACTCCTGGGTGAAAGTCATCCTCCCCACCTGGACGCTGTCAACCAAGAAACATTTCAGTTGGAATGAACTGTTTGCACACGCAACCTTCATGCACGTTTTCCTGGTAAGGACGGGCTGATTTTAGCACAGGTGTTACCTGATCGCTAACATCATTAGTTACTGTAACATGCTGGTGTTTATGGTTAGCATCTTAGTTTACCATGTCTGTATGCTAACATTTGCTAATTAGTACTAGACACAAAGTCCAGCTGAGGTTAATGGGAACGTCATTAGTTCTGCAGGTATTTGGTCATAAACCAAACCACTTAAAAATTTTGATCTGATGATGGCGCTCGTGTTAAGAGATCACTAAAGGATTATGAATGTTCCTGTCGGCCATTTTCTTTAGGAGTAGACAATACCAGCATGCAACAAAGGGTGTGTCTGAGTACAAACCCCCACACCCACCCCACCCGACGTCTGTACACTTCATCATCTACACAGCATTTGTTCATGCTGCTGCTCTGATGCAGAAAAGCAAGATCCCAATGTCAGTCCACTTCCTTGTTTCTTGGTACGGTTCACTTTCGCACCTGATGTGAACCGTACTCGAGCACACATGAACCATATTCAAGACCACCTTTTAAAATGAACCCGACTACGGATCACTGAACCGCGCCCGAGTGTTCCCAATAATTGCACGAATTGAACTCTGGGGTCAAGTGTACTCGGATCTGGGTCCCCTGTTGGGAAAGCCCTCTAATGATGCCCCAGCGAGTGACTTTAGATAGCATGCCAGCATTACGGAAGCAAAAGAGGCGTGGCGTGACAGTGTTGCACCCTTTTTACACAGACCTCAATTCAGCTGCCAGCTCAAACACCAAAAAACAGCTCATACTAGTTCTATAAGTCGCTTTAGATAAAAGCATTTTCCAAATTAATGACATGTAATGTAGTAAATGTCTGTACCACTTTTCATGGCAATCCATCCAGGATTCAACTGCTGGGATATTTCACCCAGAACTACAAATGTGAACCTCAGGGTGGTGCTAAAAGAAAAATAAGGGGATTACCAGAATAGTTAGGATTCATCTTCTGGGAATAATGAATATCTGTACAACATTTTGTGAGATATTTCAGTGGATAATTGAAAACACTAGAGGTCTGTAGAATGTCTGTACATTACCTGTCAAGCCATCCAATAGTTGATGAGGTATTTCAGTCTGGAACAAAGTGTGGGACTGATCAACTGACCGACAAACATTTCCATCTCTAGATCTCTACGCTGCTTTTGTTGCCATGAATCAAGATAGCAGGTTTGGTGCAACTTCAGAGAGTTAATTTGGAAGATATCTGATAAAACTACAATGTGCGTGAACCCAGCTCCATATGAACTGTAAACTAGCAGCACAATACGAAACGCAAACCAAGTCAGTTTGCTCTCCATTGTCCATTGTCAACACTGTTAAATGGTCTATGCAATGATGGATGTCATGGGTGTAGTACTTTATGTACCAATGGCTTTGTATACATTCAGATATGGTTTTCTCAGAACAAAAACTCCTTACCTTATGTAACAATGACAGCACACCATTTAAAGTAATAGTAGCCATTAAGGAACAGAATGTTACTGCCCTGAGTGCAGCTACAGGCGGACACCCCGGGCGGAAAACTGACAGCCTAATGCAGCATGGTTTGGTGGAAAATTGTATGAAAAAGGTTGAAGTCTTTTGTTGGAAATCTTTTCTTGCTCACCCCTGTTGCTTAATTCAGGTATCTAATCATCGGGAAAAAGAAAAATACCAATTGAATAGATGCACACTGCCCAAATGTCTGTACAGCCGCTGACAGGTTCCATTAAAAAGCAAAAGAAAAGTAAATGGGGTGCATTAAGACATTCTTCAACACTGCAACTTATGAAGTAGCTTTTATAGCTTCATACTTTTATCATAATTATGTAAACAAGCACTATTTATTAAAACTTTGACAAGTTTGACATACAACAACAGGTGCACACAAATATACAGCAGACTGAATCTCACTGAAGTTTCCATCTGTGTGGGTTATTATTTAAATATTGTTAAAAGATTTCTTGTGTTAGTGCTAATGCTAGTCTCTAGTGATTATCTACTTGTGTGTCTCCTAAAGCTCTTTCTCATCCATTCATTCAGCACATAATTAACTGTGTAATCAATGTCATTTTGCATCATTACTGTCAGGGTCACAGAACTATAATTTTCACGTCCATCAAAGCATTGCAGACATGCTATGAACAATATGTTTACTTTTTTCATTTTGCACTGAAAAATGGAGACACAACCTTCAACTCTCCGTTTCATTACTTTTTTGAGAATAACCTTGAAATAGTAATTAACGTTTTGACTTTATTCTCATTTTTTAAAAATATAAAAACAAAAATACCCCTTATCTGATTTATTTTTTCTTGTGCCTGGCATCAATACTGAAAGTTTGTCTTTTTCCTCAACATTTTTACTTTATTTTCAACATTTATTGTAATAATGCAAAATGCAAATGCGTTCTGCATCCCTCCTCCTGAAGATGAGAGTTTCTTCTTGACATTTCAACTTTATTTATTAACCTCTATCCTCAAAATGCCAAAAAGGAGAGAGAAAGAACAAGAAAAAATAATTTAAAAAATCCTTCTCTGCATTAATGCTGAATTTTTAACTTTACTCTCAACATTTCACATTTATTTTTGAAATGCAAAATAACATCTAAAAAAAAAAAAAAATCTCTTTTTTCCCCTATTCCTGGCTGTAATACTCTTCTGTAAGTATGTGAGTCACCTGACCTGAGTTAAATAAAAAATCAAGAGAGATTTTACACGATGACTTTATATTTTCCAGTGTACAAGTTGTTATTTATGTATTTATTTATTTAATTATTTGTTTATTACAAAGGGACACACGTTACAGGACTGGCCACTGGACAGATATTACATGAGGAATATGTATAACCAAGACAGTTATTAAAATGGGATATAAGTGGAACTGTAGTTACTGTGCACATTACATTTTGGTATTATTTTTATTAAGTTTCAGTGCCAAGTCTGTTGCTTATTAGATTGCGCAGTTTACTGTTTATATAACATATTTCAGTAGTAGTAGTTCCACAGCATTTTTATGGACTTGCAGAATTAAGTTTACTGCTAAATTATCTTTGTTTAATTATCATTTATAGCACTTCATCTATTAATTTAACTTTACATTTACATGTGTGTCATTGAAGTTTCTTTTTAATGTTCCCTTTCCTAAGAGCTAACAGACGTGGAGTGTCTTGTGCAACAGTAGAGTAAGAAACCTGACGTTGACCCAGAGAGAGGTTCACTTTCCACGTTAAACACTAGGGGGCACTGTCACATCTCTAGTCACAGAGGAGCCGTGGAAGCAGCTGAGGTCCCTGAATCCGTCCACAGACTCAGTGATTGAACAATGTTATTATTTTACAGCAGAACAAGGAGACTCATTTAGGTTCCCTCACTGATGTGTTTTGTTCCACTCACACTCTCGTCCAATCAGCTGTCTGTCTGAGTCCTCAGCCACTCATGTAAGACTGATGCTTCCACAAACACCAGCTTGCACAAACACTATGCTTGGCTGCCCGTCTTTATAACTCGTCTCACATTGTTTGTCCCGTTTCGGTTGTCCCTCCAGTAAAGACGTTCAGCAGTGTGCTCTCTTGGTTTTCACCAAGTTACAGACGGTTAAACGCACATAATCCAGACCTGAAACAATGAAGCGTAAGATTTAAGGATGACTTAATGCAAATGTCATCTTAGCACACATGTACGTTTTTCACTTTCTGGCATGTTTTTTAGCCAGCATCCAAAGCTGAAGCATGTTGGCAATTACACTGTGGGTGATCATTACGGTCATTCAAGCCTCAGCGCCAGTCAGGATGGCTTCAGCATTTTGGCATCTGTTTGATTTCATTCAGTTTAAAGGGCTGGAAAACCAGCCAAGCATCCACACAGAGTTAACATTTTACTTTCTTTTGTTCTTTAAGACCAACCTCAGGTTTCTCCGTGGGTGTTTCAAAGATGTGATTTGCCAGAACAACCAATTTCCCTTCAGGCGCTGAACCTTTTTCATGGAAGGTGGTCTAATGCTGAAAAAATGTCCTTCCAAAATCGGACGCATGTTGCTGAGATCTGGACACGTGTTGGCAGCTTCTACTTGTGCTTTCAGGAAGGGTGATTAACGTCTAATGGGGCTCCTGGTGTGACAGCAAACAGAGGCAGGAAATCACCATCTTTAAAAGATACATATCATTAATTTGTGACCTGGAGTTAGATTCTCGCAGCAACGTCTGGGCGACACAATTAGGGCTATCCTTGAAAAGGCAGCAAGGCTACAAATGTTGCAAATGAGCGAGTGAATCCCGTATTAGGCTAAAAATGACTTTGAGAAGAGCCCAATGTCATGATCACATTATGTAGGGCTGGTAAGTCTAATCACAGTACGAGGAGCTCCTCACCAGTAATTATGGCAGCTCATCAAAAAGCGTCATCCTTTGTCTGTCTTGTTATTCAGCTGCGTTTTCTTCTCGGCTCGTCAATTAGGTTAGTTTTGACAAGCATCACTTTTATTTGCATTTAATCATTTGATTACATTTACACTTTGCAGATATTTACCATATGCAAGAAGGATATACTTTCAGTTGTATCTTGTTAGATAGATTGCAGTTTATCTTTAAAAAAAAAGGATTTCTTAACATTGTGGTATAGCGTTTATATGTTTTCATGACTGTATAATTGCCTATAAAATAAGAATATTTGTGTTTTCATTACCTTAGAATGAGATGTCTATATCTACTGAGGAAGCGGGTCTTCTTCCATGGAGTACACCATGTTGCACCGCCAAGTTTCTACAGTAACCCAGGATGAACAAACAAAAGCGGCATCAGATATCACATTGCAGGGAGTTTGCAGATTGCAGACACCTTGTCTCATTCTCTCTTTCCAAGCTTTTAGGAGAACCTATGGCTGTGAAATTTCTGGCATATTCTGCCAATAAATCCCCATAAATCTTACACACCGGACCTTTGATAAGTTTTTGCTCTCTTAGAAATGAATAAAAATGGGTAAATTTATGATGCAGATTAACAAAACTATCATCTACAGCCATGCATGAGGCTCTGTCAAGTTGTACTTACTATAGGCATAGCAGTGCTATCAGCCAAATGCTAATGTAACATCTGAGCTTTGTTAGAGCCCACCCCGAAGAGCCAAGGGTCGACCAGACTGGACTTCCACGGCCAGAGGGATGGCACTGGTGAGATGCCACCGCTGCCACCAATGTGGTTAGAGCCCACCCTGAGGGAACCTCAAGGGATGGGCAGCCTGGAAATCAAACTGGGGATCTCTTGTGGCACGCACAGCTGCAGTATCCATTCATCTAAAGGGCCAGACACGTTAGCAAACGTTCATGCAGCTGTTTTTGTGTGTTACACTAATATTAACATGCTAACATGCTCATAGTGCCAGTGCCAACATGCTTATAATCAGCAGGTATAATGCATTGCATGCTCTTCATCTTAGTTTAGCATGTCAGCATGCTAACATATGCTAATTAGCACTAAACACAACACAGCTGAGGCTGATAGGAAAATTCAGCACTTCATTTCCTGTAGATTTTCAGTCAGTGTTGATGGTAAATGTAGTCAATTGAAGCAATAAGTTCATCAGTGTCTGCTATATTGATGGGAAAAAATGGGTTCTCCTGCTTACCGAGCTGTGCAGCTGTGTCTACATGTACCAGGATGCATTGTGGGCCAGCTTCTGATGCCCACACCCATGTTGCCGAGGTATAACCACCCTAGCATACAGCTATCACTTTGTTGGCCAAAACATGGTGCTAAGTGCCAAAAATAGTCATGTAGAATGCTCACTGGCTATCCAGAGACAGAAACTAGAAATCCAAGCTGAAATAGCGTGTAGTTTTTCCATAACACCAATTACATCACTGTGGAATCCCTGGATACAGGAAGAACAGCAGATTTTGCAACAGAATAACTAAGTTTTCACAGTCAAAATAGCACACACTGGGGAATTTCTTGCTTCAGTTGACCACATTTACCATCAACAGTGACTGGACAGCCGCATCAAAAGTGCAGAAGTTTCCCTTTAACTAAAACATTGGACAAATTAAAATCATGACCTAATGAATGCACTAAATGAAAATCTGGGGCATGACAAAAGTTATTATTCATTTGCTGGGGATCACGAACAGCTGCGCAAAATTTCATGGCAATCCATCCAACAGTTGTTGACATATTTCACACCAACCAAAGTTGCGGTCTGACAGGCAGATGCTGCTTGCATGACTAAAAAATATCTTAATATTTTGTGTGAAACAGCTGTGTACTGCTGCCGCGTAAACGGCACTTTTCCTCCATGACATGCTTGAGAATCGGATGCCAAGGCCTGTTAAATACTCACTATTGTCAAAGATCCTCATTCAGCACCTGTTTTGAATCAGTGACCTGGCCACCTCGTGCTGGAATGAAACCAAATGGATTTTGGCAAAACAAAAAATCCGCCTCTCTATTGTTGTTGTCAGCGATTACAACTGAAAAGAGGCTGCAGCAAGATGAAATTCAAACTGACAATGCTGCAGTCAGTAAGTTAAAGTCAAGTTAAAACTTAATTACTGTGAGACAAACAGGCAAAGAAAACAAAATTACTAACACTGTTCACATGACTTACAGCCCATTAGCCCAACAGCACCTGTAGCTCCAATGTAATTAACTGAACATAAAAATGTTATCTGATAAGAATATTCTTAACACAAAGTCCAGATTGTTGTATCTGAAGCCTTAATCACATGACTCTCCTCAGCAGTTGTTCAGTTGTCATGGAGATGGTTTGTTATCACATGGGGCAGGAGGGTTATAGCTCCTGTTTTTGTCCAATCTCAATAAAAAAAAACTGTTGATTACTTAATTTGAAAGTGAAGACTTCACAGATAAAGCCCTGTGTTTTCTCTCCTCTAAAAATGTAATTGATGTAATCGCCTCCGGTCAACTCATTTCACCTACCAGGATTCAAGCCAGGCCTTGTGCCTCTTTCCAGACAGAAGGGTCAGTGTGTCACATGAACTCTGTGCAAAAATAAAGTATGAATCAGCAAATCTGCAGCAAAATGTTGCTATCATCAGGATTTTCCTTGCATTCATTTCAGCTGAACCATTAACCTGATTTTTATGACCACTTGGTGGCAGCAGAAGCAAGTAAAAACACATCACTGACATAATCTTTTCAGGTGATGTTAGCTAATAGTTACCTATTTATACACCCAGCAGATACACAGAGCAACATTAGCATTCATTTGGAGTCGTGTTTCTGGTCATCTGATGAATTTAAGTGCAGTATTCCTTCTTCTATTAGCTTTAATTTGATCCCCACCAACTCCTGAGAAAAATATCTAGTTCTTTAGCTGCTAAATGCTTGACTGTGCTCTCTAGCTAATTGCTAACTTTGTTGATCTGACATTTGGTGCTGGGCGGGTTAAATGCAGTGAATCTATCTGACTTCATTTGTTGAAAACAGCAAGTGAACCAAAGCAATAAAGTTGTGGGACATAAAACCCAAATGACGAGCCAAGATGCGACACACTCTGTGGAGTGGAGTGATGATCCTCATTATGAGAGCCCTCTTTCGCATACATGTAGTCATGTGATCCGTTGTTAATATTTAAATATGGGTGGCCTGGTGGCTCAGTTGGTAGAATGTTCCTCCCATGTACTGAGGTTGTGAGCTCTCTGCAGCACCTGTGGGTCCTGTCCTATTCTGTCAAATAAAGACGTAAGAAGCCCCAACGTAGGCTAGACTTCTGCTCCTCTTCTTGGCTCTGTTTCTGGGGCAGGTTCACACCGGCCTTGTTTAGTCCGGTTGAACTGAACCCTGTAGCGTTTACACCCTTGGGGTGGTTAGTTTAGGTTTGTGTGAATGCTGGACTTGAACTCTGGGCCAGACCAAACAGCCGCTCTCTGGTTCGCTCCAAAGAGGTGGTCTTTGACCGCTGTAAAGTGAACTCTGGAGCTGTTCAGGGACAAACCAAGAGTCACGATCATCTAATTAATTAATACCCGCTGTCTAATGAGACGCTGTCAGCTGATATGCGCTCCACATCAATACCAACATGAAGAGAACCTGATGGTGCTCCCTGATGAACGATAACCAGGTAGAAATTGGGTCATTTGTTGTTGTTTTAAAACCAACCCTATGACCAATAATTGAATGACATTTCAGCCACATGACTTGTGTTTCTGGATCATTCGATTTTTGCCTTTGTGAACACAAACCAGACCAGTTGGAGGTTTGATTCAGGAACTGAGGAACCAGACCATTGGGACTGAAATCACCCTTAGTCTTTTGACAATCTAACTTGTGATGGAGGACTTTGGTCAATCACAAGTCAGTAAGAGAGTTGATTTTATAGCTGATAGTTGAGTCATTCCCTAGTCATTAGACAATAAGCACCGACCCAAAATGTCAGCGTCTGAAGACCAGGGAATGAGACAACCATCTTTCTCCAGAACCACCTACTGCATCTTTATGTTCCCTAAAAATCTTAAATGTTGAGAAATATTCAAGGACCGAAAACAGTCATCAACTTCTGTACAACACAGTCAGCACAATACCCCCAACCAGGGTGAAACCAAACAGTCATTTACTGTCTCCATCAATTGATTTTAAGCATTGTAGAGAGTTAATGGTACAGACTGACAGTGATGGAAACTTCTTCCCAGTTGTCAGCAGTGATGCAGGCTCGTGTTCGCCTCCAGCAAAGATTCTCTGCACCAACATGGATCTCTGCTGCAGCTGCTGCTGATGTTTGCTGTTGTTCAGGTAGCACTACAGCAGCAGTTGTTGTTGTCGTGGTGAAAATCACAGTTTATGTATCAGAAGTCTGGTGTTTCTCCAGAGTGGTGGTCCCTCATACAAACTGGCTTAAATAATAAATACAGAGCTATAGGGGGTCCTGACCCGGACATATTAAATATGCATAACCACTACAGAGAAGAAGGGAAGTACTGAGAGTCACACAAGCACACAACAGCTGTTTTCAACAAAACAACCACTATACACAGAGGTGGAAAGTCACTAAGTACAAATACTTCCTTCAAGTATTTAGGTAGAGTTTTCAGGTATCTGTAATTTCCTTGAGTATTTATTTTTCTTTTTTCATTTTAAAAACAGGTTTGTAAATTTAGTTTTAATGCATTTGAGGACAATTATTTATTGTTCTTATTTAGCATTATTGCCCACTGCCTTCCCAGCATCAAGATTGATCTGAACCTAAATGGACGAGACAAAAAGACAGAGAAAAGATGAAGAAGATGAAAACGATGCAACAAGACATAACAGAACAAAAAAATTATGTATAGGACGTACGAGACATAACAAGATGAAAACAACATACAACATGCAACAAGACAAAAGCTACGTATAAGATGTGACAAGACATAACATGAAAATGACAAAAAAGACAAGACGATAACAACGTATAAGGCATAACATGACAAAAATGACATACAGGATGTAACAAGATGTAAAAGACCTAACAGGACGAAAACAACATAACAGCAAGTAATGAGACCAAAACAACTTACATGACGTAACAAGACAAAACCAAGGTAAAAATGTAACATGACAAAAAAAACACCATAAACCAATGTCTGAGACATAAAGAAAAGAAAATGATGTAAAAAAAAAAGATGCATAAGACATAACAAGATGAAAATGATGTAAAAAATCTAACAAGATGAAAATAGTGTAACAAGACAAAAACAACATAAAGAACATGACAAGACATAACAAGACGAAAACGACATGAAAAACATAAGACGATAATGAACAAGATGTAACAAAACGACAATGACCTACACGACGTAAGAAGATGAAAACGATTTAACAAGACATAAACAACATAAAGAACATAAAAGACATGACAAGACATAAGACGATAACAATGTACAAGATGTAAGATGAAAAGAATTTAACAAGATGTAACAAGAATAAAACAACATTATAAGACATAATGTAAATGACTTAACAAAATGTGACAAGGCTAAAATGATGTAACAAGACAAAAACAACGTGAAAGACATAACAAGATGACGACATAAAAGATGTAAAAAGACAAAAATGACGGAACAAGACAAAACGACTTATAAGACCTGACAAAACATAAGAGGAAAACCACATGACAAGATGAAAACGGTGTAAAAGACGCAAGAAGACAAAAATAATGTGACAAAAACAAACATGAACGAACACGATGAACAGGACGTAAATGTTGTAAAAGATGCAACAAGACGACACAGACTGGGAGAGAGACTCAACGGCCGAGAAAAGGTAATGCTGAGTTATCTTCGCACAGAAACAGACCTGTCCATCAGACCGCTACTTTCTCCTTTTATACTCCGAGTACATTTCAGAGCCTGTAATTTTTCACTTTTACTTGAGTAAAGAAGTTGAAACAGTACTTCTACTTTTACCAGTCTTTTTTTCACACAGTCTGTATCTGCTTGAGTAAAGACTGTGTACTTTTGCTGCCTGATTATACACATATCCTTTACACTTTAAATCAGACTTATCACCAGCTCATGCATGCCTGTGTATTGACCATGTGGCACTGCATTCTACTGCTTTCTTTCTGTTTCTCTCCATCTCTCTCTCAAACAAACTATCGATTACTATTTCAGTCCGCCAATCTTTCTTTGGTCTTTCACTCCCTGAACAACACCCAGCACCATCCTTCCTCCTCCTCCTCCTCCTCCCTCTCTCCAACTCTGGTATTTCCCAGCGAAGCCCCCCCCTCCCCACTCCTCCTTCCTTCCCTCTCCCTCCCCTCCTCTCTCCTCTCTCCTCTCTCCTCAGATGGATTCTTCAGTCAGCCGAGTGGAACTGGTGCGGCTGCTGGAGAGACAGGCAGAGAGGCAGAGGAGGCTGTGCTGAGCAGACGCTGGGTCAGAGCGCTCAGTTGCTTCAGACAATCACAGGGGAGCGAGAGACAGACACAGGAAAAGAGACGCACAGACAGAGAGACAGAGAACATTGTGAAAACAGAGAAAAGGGAGGGAGAGACAGGGGAGGGAGGTAAATATGTGACAGGATGTGGTTTCCCTGAGCTTGCAGAACATCGGTATACAGGCATACTTTGAGCATGACCTAAACACACCGAGCTTACAAGTGTGTTTGAGCTCCGTTAGGTGGAAAGGGGGGAAGACGAAGCAAACCGCTGGAGCTGCTGCTGCTGTTTCTGCTGCTGTGTCCGTAAAGACGCTCTGGTTTCTCTGCTGCCTGCCGGAGGATTGTGTTTCCTTACAGCCAGCTCGTCGGACAGGATCCGAACCCGTCCTCCATCCTCTCTTTGCGCCGGTCTCCCTCCAAGTAGAATGCGTTTGACTGCTGGAAGCTCTGGTCCAGTTGCTGCCTTCGCGTCCGAGCAGTGAACTTTTTCGACGACATTGTTAAGACAGGTAAGTTTGCTTTCTCTTCCCTAGCAGATGTCTTACTGTAGTCCCTGGACAGCAGCCACTGTAAACTTGGACTTGCACGGTGGCGACTGTTTACCGCCAGAGAGTTGATTCATTAGACGACGCCGCAAGCCACAAGTTTGGCTTCTGAGGAGTGTGTTCAACAAGAAGCTCTAAATCCCTCGCTACCGCACGTTCACATGCTGCTATTCATCATGCACATCGATAGGTCTGGTTGTCTAGAAGTCGCATGCGTGATGGATGGTACAGAATGCCAAAAATTTCTATCTGGATCCAATCACAGACCGAAGCCTGACAGTGTTTCAAGATGTGCCCGGCGTACAGTATCTCACCGCTCCCACCAGACAGGGGAGTGTGTGATTTGTGAGCCGCTGTACTGGACTGTATCTATGAAGGGTAAAAGTGTGGCTTTCCCTGCTTTTGCGCAGCGTGCGTGCCGATCCGTCCGTGTCTGTCTGCACGAGCGAATGTTTACATGCTTAGAGTATGTGCTGCGGTGCGTGAGTTCACCCAGGCGTGCGTGCGTGCGTGCGTGGACCAGACAAGGAGGTTTAAAGGGAAAAACAAGTTGAGCGATGGCAGGAGGTGAAGGAAGGGCGGGGGGATGTCAGGGAGGAGGAAGACGAGGGCATGAGAGAGAGGAAAAGCCTGAGGAAGAGAGAAGAGTGTGTGTGTGTGTGTGTGTGTGTGTGTGTGTGTGTGTGTGTGTGTGTGTGTGTGAGAGAGAGAGAGAGAGAGAGAGAGAGAGAGAAAGTGAGTGAGAGAGCTCAGTCTGACTGAACTGCTGTTAATTAGTTCCAGCTGGTGAGTTGTGGAGCGTCGGGCTGCGTTAACTCTACATTGTTGGTGGGTCAGGAGTTCTTTCTGTCTCGGTCTGTCTGTCTCTCTCACACACACACGGATAAAAACACAAAAACATTAACAAAAACTCACCCAAAGGGCATACAGCACCTCAGTTACAAACACTGAAGACAAAGACACACACTAACACCAGGATAAACTCAAAAACAAGCACGTGCACATGTAGCTTCACAACCATATAAAACAAAAAGACAACAGATGTTAAACACATGACAAACAAAATACGCATTTCAAATAAAAACACAAACACTGACAGACTCACTGACAGAATCACACTGTAAATGCACACAGTAGGGGAGACAAGGGATGGTAGTAACACTCATGGTTTGAGCACCAGTAGCTCAGTGGTTATTCGTAATAGATTTCTCAAACTTTGATACATGGAAGTAGAGTCCTGCCTTGGGTCACCAGACGACCCGCAGAAACGCTGTGTAACTGGTAAAAAATATTCAAAATTTCATTTTGCAGTATTTTTAACATTTATATTCAATGTCACGGTTTGATCTGACAGTGATGTAGGATAGCTGCAGGCTAAAATGCATGACATAAAGGCACAAAATGGCCAGCGGAAGATACCAAATTTTGGACAATATATTTTCAAAGGCCAAGTCAGAGTTTAGAGGATGTTAGTGTGCTCAGAGACTATGAGAATAATGTTCTTAGTTGCTTTGCTGCCTGTAAAAGGTTTAAGAAATAACTTTTGCTGGCTGCAAACTAAGCTCATCATTGGTTGAGAAGACAAATCAGACACAAATAACAAGTGAGTGACTGGATGTGTGTTTAATCAGGGCTGTGGGTCGGGTCGCAGAGCTTATATTCCCAGTTCGGGGCAAATGCGGATTTGACTTAGCGATAGCGGCGTCAGTTCTGGTACTCAGCAAAACTGGACTCCCATATTTGACTACTACAGATAAAACTCACTCTGATGTGCGCTACACAATCAAGGATTATGTGAGTTAATGTCAAATACAATCAGTTCCAACTTAACAAGTTACAACTTAACTTTTAGGGTGAGTTGTAAGTCTGAGGATAGGTGTAACAGTGAGAGAGAATTTTGCTAAAATAACATCCCAATTTATGAAAGAAGTATATTAAAGCATAAAGAATAATCAGTTTAACAATTTAAAGCGATACAAAATACTTATTTCATCTAAATCTTCAAGTTTCTGTGTGTGTGGACCATTGACATAAATAAAAGATGGATGACACATCTGCTCTTCCTCCTACTGTACAAAACTTCAGTAAAAACATCTCGGACACGGGTGCTGTCATCTTGCACTGGTGACGTCATTTGGAGCCACAGTCTGTGCAATAGTGTGCTGCACTTTCGAGTTCCCACCCAAACTGTCGGCTGACTCAATCACAACCGGAGCTCAGCTGTCAGTCATGGCAAGAAACCCTGTTTTTGTATCATCAAATAACTAATTAATCATCGGAAAAATGAACAGTTGAGCAAACTTCACTGTGTTAAGATTTACCTAAAGATTTAGCCCACGTCCCACCTTTTAACATGACCTATACTACAACCCGCTACCAGAGGGTGATTTAGATGCTTTGACTTCACTCTTAGGGAGTTGACATGTTGTCCATTTCTCTATATACAGCCTATGGTGTGGACTATATTCCTGAATGTGCTTATGTCTCATAAGGGTTCAATCACTGTTACTGTTGTGGTAAATGTATGTGGCGGCCCCTGAGCTGCAGGCTTTGGGGCCAGAACAAACATCATACAGCACTTGACCAACACTCGTTTTTACTTTGACTTTACAAAGTGTTTCATGCACAATGCAGAAATTCTCATCATGTTTTTTAATGAAACATTAATTATCACCACCCCAAGCAGCCATTACACATAGCTAACTGTTTTAGCATGTGTGTTTGAGAGTAGCATGAATGCAAAGCGTTCTAAGCTAGGGAAACCGCTACTTTAGGTTCTGTAAGTCAAATCCTTGTATCTACAATAAAATGAACACAGTAATCTTGATAAATGTACTATCTTACCTGAAAATCAGTTTTTTGGTTATAAAGTCCACAATGTTGCACACAGAGACATGCCACTTCTCCTGTGAGCTCAAAAAGGAAATGTGAGCGTATGATATTGACGACATCACTGCAGCTCTTTTCTGATTGGTCAAAACAACAGTTTTACAACTAACCCAGTGTTGCAACACTCCCAAGTCTCCCCTGTACGCACAAAAGCATGCGTGCAAAGACGAAAAATAGCCGTGTGCACCATGTCGAGTGTGTTTATCAAAGGTTAAGTATAATGAATACATTATACGTGTAACATGCAGTGAACTCATGCAGTACCACACATGTGCGTTTACATGCTGCACATACACATGACATGAGCACATAAACATGCGGGCACACATACAGACACACGTAAAACACACACACATACACATGGAAGTGATTGTGGTTTGGGCTTCGTTACGCCGCAGTGTCACTTGGAATCATTCTGCAGGGCAAACGGTTAAGAACCATTAGCTTAAACAGTTAATTCACCCAAAGTTCCTTACTTATCCCTAATGATATGTAGCTATACAGATGTAGAGATTCTGTTCCAGTTGTGAGATATCAGTTTCTGTGTTTTCTGTGTCAAACAATGATTCACAGCATTTAAAAAATGGTGTTCCTCTTTCTAACATTATAAAGGGTTTTAAGGTATAACTAATTGCTTTATTAATGGTTGCTAAATTATGAACTAATGCTGTGCATATAAGTTATTAGGCATTAATAGGAATAATGAATAGGTTGCCAGGTTGTGAAAAATCTCTGTGGCTAGTGTTTGATGCCATTTGCTGTGTTCTCGCTTCAATGGACAGTTTAACCACATGAAGACCAAAATCCTTTTATTAAGAAGTTATTAACAAGGAGATTCAGATTTCGAGTCCATCTTAACACGTAAACAGACAACTTTTCTGCCCCTGTGGCATTTCCAAGTGGTTTTATTGTTGTGCCGTTGTGGCAAAGTCAACAGGTGTTGTGTAAAAATCCGTTTCCCTGTCGATATGGGATGCTCACTCTGCCACGTCTAATCATAACCTACGACCACAGAGGGCACTGCTACAGGAAACACTACCACTCTGACATAACTTGAGATGTCTTTCCATCTCCTCGGAGTCAGAGCCTGTCTCTGTGAAGAAATGATCAATAAAACTTTGGAAATAAGAGGGAAGAAAAAAGCATGTGAAGAGGTACATTGAAATTGTGACCATTTGATATTGATTTTGGGAGCAGACATAAGCGAGAGTAATAATATGCATTGCATAATAATAACATAGTTTGAGCAACATTATTGCTTCGTACAAACAAGTAACCACAGGGGTTGGTAACGCTAGAAGAAGATGTAAAGAAAAAGGATGAATTTGATCATTAATTTAGTCTATAATGGAGACATCATTTTCCTGGGAAAAATCATACCCTGCAGACCAATGAAAGCGAGGCTTATAGGGAACCAGTCTAAACACAGATGCTGTCATTATCCTACAGCCATTACCCCGTGCAGTCAACATTTACTTTGTGATGATAAGTTAAAGCAAAAAAAAAAAAAGTCTATTTCCACTTGAATGCATGTACTCACATGCCATTCCTCCTGTCCATACTCATCGTGAAGTGATCCCTTTCTTTTGTAAGTGATGGAGGACAAAATTCACAATCCTTCCTCTGCACAAAAATACATTCTAAAGTTAAGCTGGAGATAATATGAGGCTTCGGGGGTCTGAGTTCACTAAATCAAATGGGTATCTTCGAAAGTTAAAGTCTTTTTAGTATGAAAATCCTTCTTTTTTGTTTCCCTGGCAGTGCTTCTGAGCTGAGCGGCAGTGGAGGAACAGAAATAAATAGTTTTATACTATAAAGTCTCTGAAAGATAAGCACTTGATTTGGTTAATATTAACTAAATAAAAAGACCTAAAATTATCCTCTGTTGTCATGCAAAGAAGAAATCACTTCATGGCCAATATGGACAGAGAGAATGATTATAGCAGCCACTAACTGTGTCAATGTATGATAGACTAGAAATATCTGAGCCCCATACAGTTGAACTGCAGACATGATGGATTGTTGCAAAAACCTTTTATTGATGATTTATTAACAATTACAATTGCTAATGACTTACTAACCTTTGGTGACGGCTTACTAGACGGCTCTTTATTAATGACTTTATTAACATTTGTTCCGCAGAATTGATGGTTTTGCGGAAAGTTAGATCCTTTGACCTTTATCGCAGATTTACGATCCCTTATTTATGACTTGTTAGCATTTGGGATATCTCAAACTTTGAGCACATTAAACTAACTGCATTGCACAAAATCGGCTGGAAGTAAGTGAGAAAATATTTCTAATTTAGGTGAAGCAACCCTTTAAAGTCACTGTTTTCTTGTGCATCCGTCACAGAAACACATAAATCTGTCTGTTACAACATACAGTAGCTGTCATAGTGTTTCTGATGTTGCTCATTTACTTTCTGAATCCTTGCTCTCAGCCATCAGTTTGTGTATTTTTCTGTGTTGATTTTCTTTCGCTCCAGTCTTTTAGCAAACATGTTTTTTAATCAACTTATGTTTGCTATCTGATCCGGGCACAGTGAATCCCCCTGTGTGGTGTGAAATTTGATTAAGGTAATTGGCAAGCGTTGGCTTGTGTAAACCATAATGTGTACTCCTCTCAACTGAGAACGTATAGACAAACACCCACTGACAGACACAACAACATACCAACATATTCTGTACTCAGGAAAATTTAGGCTACATCTAATTCAAAGGTAGTTATTTTTAAACCATCTTAATTTCATTCTACTCTCATTTCATGCTGCGCTTGTTTGATGCTAGAGGAAGACTCACACAGGCTTCAGATTGAGACATGATGAAATATAAACATGAGGGATTTGATTCAAAATAAGTTGCCAAAAGGTGACTTCAACTCTTACTAAATCAAACAGAATATAAACATGAAATAAAACTAGGGGTGGATGATGTAATGATATAAATAATATAATGTATCAATATTTTAGAGTATTCTGCGATTACAATATCATTGACAATGTGGCAAAATACTGAAAAATAGTTTTGGTTTTGAGCTCACAATAGCTGTTGAGCTATTGTTGAGGTGTGTAAGTGAGTGAAAGTGAGCAGCAGAGAGAGTGACGTTGACGCCCATAACAGAGCAGAAAGCTGTCAGTGTGGCAGTAAATGTACAGTTCAGTTTACAGTGTGTCAGTTAATAAACGCTGCAGCTTCTCAAGACCAGGAAAAGTCTTGTCCATTATTTCCCAACTGCCTGAAAAGTGAGGTTACCCCCAACATAAGCTGAGCAGGAAAAGCTAAAGTTAAGCTAATGCTAACGCTAGCACCGTTCCTTTACAGCGTTGGCTCTGTTGTGATCGTATGCCTTTCAGAAGCTTTGTAATCCAGCCCTGAACTTTTTGGACACATGGTAAAATAAATCCGTAATGATAAATCCAACACTGAATGTCTTGTTGTTATGCCTTGGGTCGAGACTGCTGACCAGTCGGCGGCTGTATTCCTGACTTCACACATCCATAGATGTATTAATAGATCCAAGCGCTGATTTCAAATGCATTGTACAGTTGAACAACATGAGATTGACCCTTCAAAATAAAAGTAGAGTAGAGGTGTCAATCACAAATATCATCACGACTCAATATTATATTGATATTTTGAACAACAATAGAATATTTTGCTGATATCAAAGTCTGCCACAGTACAGTTTCAATTCAATTTAATTCAGGGGCCTGAAAGTTACATTCATGTCAACACACAAAAAGCAACTAAATTATGATTCAACAGTTTTATGACTGAATTCTTCCAGACATTTGTGACGCAGACATGGAAATTTCAAAATAAAAGTGTGTCTTAAAGATGACGATATAGATTGGTATTTTCACTCTGCATCAATCATGTTGGATTGTTGGACACAGATATATCGATCCAGACTGATCTCAGCCCTGTGGTAGTCATAACATGGCTGCAGTATTACAGTAATGCGGTTATTGTCACAGCTCTGATTGCAACATAGATGTGTCTGGGCAAGAGAGTTATTATTTTACAGATATTCAGTGCCTAATTCCAGCTATTTTTTATGGTTTGGTGAATTTTAGATAGAAACTCTGATGTTGTTTGTTGAACAGAAATCAGATTGGCATCCTTATTGGCAGCGATATTAACTTTGGGCAGTAAACATGGCTGGATGAGACACTGGTGGATAAAGCGTGAGTTCTGCAGTTCTTGTGACAGCATGTCATCTTGATTGCAGCCTCCACTGCAAGTCTCACATCTTTTCCCTCCGAAACGCTCAGTTACAAGATCTCGGGCAAAGATTATTTTCCCTCACTCCCCTGCTAGGTGACAGTGATCGTGCTTTTGAAGATACTAAGTTATTCAAGCCTCTGGCATTGCCCTAGACCTGAGACGACATATTAGGACGAGTCCTCCAGGCGAGACGGAAAACAAAAGAGCCAATATTCAGCCAGTTGTGTAGTAGTTTAGCCTCAAACCAAAGAAAGAAAAAAAAAAAGATCCCCCTTGATATTTCTATAAGGCAAATTGACTCCTGTTGTAATGGGTGGTCAAGAAAATTGCAGCAGTATTGATTGGGTAATGTTCAACATGGACATGTCGATAGGGTGTCTGAAAACCTAAGAACTTGGCTTCGGCTGGCTTTAATAAAAAATGACCTGCCTGGAGCAAGTTCACAGAAAGCAATGAGTCACTCACGGGAAATCTCTTCAAACCCCACCGTGTTTTAGAGAAAAATAGCAAAGGGGGCAACCGAAGACTTTTTCTATTTTTAACCATGTATTTTTCTCTCCTGCTTTTCTTGAAATGACAAACAATCCCTCTTTCACCGCGTTTCTTTTGAAAACAACTGGCGAAGTGTTTGCGCAGGTTGGGTCGAGCTAATGCTTTTGCTTTCCACTCGTGAGAACTGTACAAATCTCAGCGTGGATAGATTATGCAGAACAAATCAAACTCATGACTGTCAAAGACGTGCAGAGAGGAGAGGAGAAGAGATGAGGGAAACAGTAGGACATGACTGTTTGCTCCTGCACATGGAGGAGACGAGGAGGAGGAGGAAGAAATAGGGGGCCGGTCTTAGTGATGAAGAGGGGTGAGAGCTTATAGCAACCAGAAAAAGAGAAGAAAGAAAGAAACTGACAATGAAAGAGAGGAGGTTGAGAAAGATTGGTGCCTATTATTCTCCTGAGAAGGGAATAGTCATAGAGGGGTTGGTTCCCATGGCAATAGCTCCTTCAGTGTGTCTGTGTGTGTGTATTTGTGTGTGTGTGTGGACGGACTGTATCCGGGCCTTGAGACTGTACTGAGACGAGGTTGGCCGAGGCCGTAGCGAACCGCGGAGCCTCCCGAAGCCTTGAAACGGTGAAGAGTCTCAGACAGACACCATTGTTTACTCGCCTGTTCTCTCCACCTCAGTCATCACCCCTCATCTTCCTTTTTTTTTTTTTCTTTCTCCTGCGTGCTCGCCATTATGTATCGTCCTTGGGCATTCAAAGCAAATATAACAAATTCAGTGAGTTGAAAAAGCAATTCCACCTTCGGCACCCATGGCCTCCTTCTGGGGAGTGCACCGCGGTTTAGATGTGGAGATGTCTGTGTTTAAGCTTCTCTCTGGCATCTCCAGGGTATAAATGTTTTGGAGGCTTCTCGTATTATGATGCATTCAGTCACAAAACTAAAGCTTTGTGCTCTTTGTGTTCTTTTTAGAGCAAATTATGATTTTCATTTTTTTAATATATACCAGTGTCCTTTTCTTAGAGGATCCAACAAAACCTCCCAATGAACTTAAGACCCTAAAAACAATAGCTTATTCTGATTTACCACACACTGGATATCACACTAGCATGAAATTGTAAGCACAGCAAAGACAGTCATGCATTTTTCTCTTGATGCTAAACAATGGTGGTATTGTTCCGCATGTGTTCTCAATCCAGCATAACCTGCGAGCACCAGGCAGTACATGTTTGTTTACAGATCCTCATCAAATCTGTTGTCTCTACTGTAAATGTAAATTTAATGTTATCTCATAGAGACTTAAAGCTATAAGCTAGCCATTAGTGGCTATAACATCTGGGAAAACACGGGATAAGTCGGATACGTCAGAGAGACGAAGGAACTTGGTGCGTGTGACTAAATGTAACGTGAATAAAACTGTAATCTTATCACACCCGTGACCATAATTTCTGCCTGAGTCAAGTCAGATAGATTTTCATCAGCTATGGTGGTTGATGACAACTCCCATGATGCAGCACTACTTCACAATCTCATCGAATTAAGTATTTTATTGGGTTTGCTTTGGCATTCTGGGATACAAACATGGCGTTTCAATGTGGGTACTTCTGTGTAAGAAGACCCACGGCATTTGTAGATATAAAGAACTCATTCTAAGGCAACTAAAACACAACAGTTCTTATTTTCAGGTGATTATAAACTGATCAAAACATACTTAATATTAATATTAGATACATTCCTAGCATATTCTGTCAATAAATCCCCGACTTTTAAAAGAATGCTTCACCAAAATCATGTTCTAAAGGTTAAATGTGTGACACCCTAGGGTTTAAATATAGGTACTGCAGTCCAGATTCCAAAAGGCGAGTTGTTTCTCCCCACCCCCTCCTTCCCAGACTTGAACCTGATGCTGCAGGGACACTGAACCTGCATGAGTGCAAGATGAGCATGACATTATGTTTTGACAGTGATGCTGTAAGTTGATCAGCTTTTTAGAACTTGTTTGTCAATGTAAAGCTGAGCCTGTTATCCTGAAAACAAAAGCCCACTGCTCTGAAAATACACACTGGAGCTGAAGTTCAGTGAGTGCAGACTTTCCAAACTCCATTAATATATTGTTCAATTTTACTGTTCTAAACATCTGCTCCTTCTAAAGAAAATTCTTAATGATTTTGTACAACTCATAAAAAGACATTTACTCCGTTGTTTAACATTCGGCATTAGTTTTACCTCCATGTAAAGTCAATAATTGTAAAATAAAAACAGACGTTCCCCATCAGAATGGTGGCTGTAGCATTGTTTTTGGAAAAGAAAGTATTTCAACCTGACATATTTCCTTTATCTGATGATATCTGATGGTCATCTTATGATTTAGTGCAGTTAATATCTTGCATATTTATCCTTTAAATATCATTTTAGTCCTCGCATGTGAAATGGTAGCTCTGGAAAGTTTGTAGGTTTTTCTGTTGCGGCAGATGAACAGTTACAGATTCACTACGGCTGATGGATTCAAACAGCGACCCAGTTTCATGGTGAAAAGTGTAAAAGCGTCTATAGAGGCTTTTCAAGCCAGTCATGCATCATAATCCACTTCTTCTCTGTCCATTTTCATGCTTGCTATGATCAGAAAAGTGAGATTTCTACCACTAAATACAGTTTGTTTGCTGCCTGCAAGCTTGTTTTTTTATTTTTTTTCTTATCTCTGACACTCATGAGAAGTGTAAGCAGGTGGGTAAACAGCTAACTGTGCCAGTGACTGTGTATTTAACCACATGGGAAAAACCCACCTCTCAAGTCTACAGGCACACAGTACTATGTTCAAACCACAGGTCTTTATATCAGTTTGAATAATTGGATCCTCTAAATGGCATGTACAGTACACTGTAGGCCCGTCTCTTAAAAGGACTGTATAATCACTAAAGGTTACAGCATTAACTTCCTGCTTCAGTCTCCATTGTTTGTTTCTCTCTCTTGGGTCCCTCTTGTTTCCATCCTCTCTGTCCCACTTAGGTGAGGATTCAAGGTGGTGTGGACGGAAGGAAGGAAGAAAGGAAAGAGTCGGGGATTTCCAAACGGGGTTTGTTAACATTTTCAGTTGACGCTGTCACCCGAGGCAACGAAGAGTGAGGCAGAAGCTCAGGGGGGTTAGTGAGGGATATTTTGGCCGGACGTAAGGCTACTGGACACATTGGCTGTGTGTCCTGTGACCTTTCTTTAAAATAGGTTGTTTGTAAGTGCTTGTTCCAGAAAAACAACTCTGTTTGCCAGCTCTATGATCGTACCTCCGGTTCCGGTCAGATTCAATAAAACTTAGATGCATTTCCCAGATTAGTTTAGCTGGTGTGAAAGCTGTCAATCGAACTTTTGTGTGGTTTGTTTGTGGTGTGAAAGCGGCAGATATGTGACTTGAGCATGAAATTCAACACACTAAACTACTGTTAAATTCATCTGCTGATGGTCAACTGTTAAGAAAGGCATCCTCTGATCTGTTACGCTATTTATGCAAGGTATTTGGTAACCATGGTAACACCTGTGCATGTAAACACATGACACAGGGATTTTCCCTTAGAAAGTAAGAAATGCCTTAAACCAGAAGTCTGTTGAGTGTGTGTCCTACTTGTCTAATCAGATGTGCAAAGTTGCAACAAAAGCAGGATGGTACAGATGTGTGAATGTAGATATGGTTTTACAGCTGTTTGTTGAGTAGATACAGATGTTGAACAGTAAACCGTGTCAATCATAGTTTATAGGTACAATGGTGAGTGAAGATATGGTAGATAAAGAAAGAAAATGGTCAGACTACAGTGGTTTAATACAGTATACTTAATTATCTACATGTGCAAGAAGACAGAAAAAACAAACAAGCTAAAATAATTTGGTTAACAGATCCCCACTCCTCATATTTGTATTTTCTCTCTCTCTCTACCTCTATTTCATTCACTCTACTTCTTCTTCATTGTCTCCACTCCGCCTCGTTTGAAAAGGAGTTTGTGGTGAAGTTGTGGATTCTCTTGCTAGCTTCTGGCCAAGTTTTCCTCAGCAGCTTTCTCTAAAAATAGTGTGAGGTTGTAGAAAAAGAAGAGGGATATGAAGTCACTATGGCGAGCAGCCCCCTCTGTTGGCCAAAACAAGGACAGTGGAATAAAGCGGTCTTTCTTGCAACATGAAATTTTATCCCACTTTAAAGCATATCCTGTTAATACACAGTTAAAAACGGGGACATTTCCATGGACAGTTCCAGCTGGAGACAGGCCACTAGTGGGGACGTCTGGTCACACTATACAGGCTTGGACATTAACCAGTCTGATGGTCTGTGGCACAAAAAGTGACTCTCTGGCTGCCAAATGTTCCATGTAGGTGACCCCCTGTGACCACCAAGTTTTATCCTGTGAGCCTTCAGCAACACAGTGTTACCACAAACATTCAGATTCCTTCACACCCTTTAGTTCAACATTTGGCAAAAGAAAATAAAAAAAAAGAAAAATGTGCTTGTCAGTTAGCTACTGATACGTTGTGGCTACTGAAACCTGAGTTTATTGAGCCCACGCAAACTGCTAACTTGATCCTTACAGAAGAATCAGAAATACAAAAGGCTGACTATGAAAAAATGAAATGACGATGAAAAATTAGGAGTGAATGCAAGCAGGAGTTTACGTGTTTAGAATCTGATGCATCATTTCCTCAAATAGCCGAGACGTCCAGCTTGTTTTTCATCAGAAACACCACATCACAATTCATGGGAAAAGTGGTTAACAAATGTCTTATGTCTTTACATGAGTTAACGTTTGGGCCACCAAAAATAAACATTGGCAAATAAATTTAGTGCTTAAAAATATAAGCATCTATCCTTGCTAGACCAACACTCCCCTGGTGATGAACTCATAGTCTGAGCTAATTAGCTAACACTAGCTAAGTTACAGTTAGTAGTAGTTAGCTGTTACTTTACTGTCCATCAGGAAACTCCAATCATTGAAAGCTGAGGCAGAGCAGCCGGAGGACATCGGAGAAAAAACATTTTCTCCGCAAAATATGATCCACTTTCACCAAAATCAGTGACATAGTTGGTGGTGTAAGACTTACTGCTGTTAAGCATTACACACTTTTCATCACCCAGGAACCAAAGTTTTATAGTGCGAGAACGGGCGTACAGGACGAATTGTGGCAATGACCGGCGCCATTCACCAAACTACAGCTTGATTCCACTGATCATGGCTGAACCATGTCTGCCAGACCTGATCGCAGCCATTCTACACAATGCTTGTGATGCTAACAGCAGAGCCTCTTCACATGCCACATCAAGCTGCACTGATCAAATCGAGTGAGCAGGAAGTCAGACACAGAAAGAGCGTAGAGAATCTGGTCAATTTTTAAAAAGAAACACCCCGTGCAGACTCGCAATCACAGAACAACAGACAAAAAGGGAACTATTTAACTATGTAGCCTACTTGGTGGAAGTAGAAGCACAAAAAGCAAGGAAAGCGGACCAAATCAACAAAATCCGAGCAAGTAAGCATACTTGGGTGAGCAAAACGCTCCACTTTGAAGCACTGCTGGTGGGACATGGTGGTGGCAATCAACCAGTAACATGTCATTGTAGCATTAAAATGATTTTGAACTGTTCCTTTAAGGTAGACTACTTACATAATGTTGCTTTAAAATACAGTATAAGAGAGTTATACAGATTCATGATCCCCTTAATAACTTCCATTTCTTGTTTTAGTATGTCATGTTACTTCAGCCTCGGTTACTTGTCTTTCAAATTCCTTTTCAAACGCAGACCAATGCTGTCATTTTCCTCAGAAGGACACGACCACAGGAGGATGCTTGTCAGGAAAACATGCCGTAAACATGGGTCATTTGAAGCATTTCAACCAAAAAACCACTGCTGTTGTTTTTCCTGTGAGGTCAGTCGTGTCCTCTCATTTACGCGATGGTCTCTCTAACCACTCCGCCTTGGAGAGCTCTTGACTCTAGTCCTCACAATAAACTATGGATGATACTGGACTGGCGGTGCCCACCACCAAATGCGGCCCAGCGCTCCACTTTACTTGTCAGATTAAAAAGATCAAAAGTCAGAAGAAGCAAAAGAGGGTTATAAAGCGTTAGAGAGCCAGAGAGAGGGAGAGAGCGGGGCTTAAAAGGGAGACTACATGGAGAAGAACACAAGAACACAGTGTCCTAATTAATGTCTTCCTCCATTAATCCACTCTGAAGCTTCCCATGCTGCTGGGTTTGATCTCAGCAACGTTGCTATCAAAGCCTTGTAACATGGGCTTGTAATATGGGGGAGATCTCAGTCAGACAGCATTAAGGAGAATCATTCAGTGCGGGTGCATCTTGTCGCTCTGATGTCGGTAAGTGCAGGTGGGATTTTGTTCTACGTTGATGTAAAAGGCATGACTAAAAAGTTCAAAACCCTCGTTAGAACAACTGCACAATTTAAAGCGCCGCTGCTCAGTATTTATGCATGAGCGGCGGATCAAATGACTACATGATAGGGAGTCTAGAGGTGTGTGTGATTAGTCGACTGAGCAATTAAACACTGATAACCTCGCTAGTCGGCACCAGAAATACTAGTCGGCTAGACCAATTATTAACATTTTATTTATGTATAACACCAGTTAACTGTTGCCTCTCAGGCTGGTATTATGTGCACCACATCCACAAGTGCGCGAGGGTCCGCTGGGGTCCATGTGACATAAAAAACAAAAAACAAAACTTAAACTTTCGGTACCTGTTATATCACCATGCTGACCCAAAAGAACAGTGCACTGTATGTGGTGAAATCCTGTCACAGACCAATTTATTTTTCCTCCTTTTTTGTTATATTATGTTTTATTTGTCATTTATTTGGGAAAGTGGTCCCAGATTTTTTTTAAGAATCCGAACTTGACCTTAAGTTACAAAAAGTTGAGAAAAATCAGCAAAATCATCAGTGTTTGGCTGTATTTTAATATAGAAAAAGACATTAAGGTCATATATAGGTTGTATCACAATAATCTGGCATGTAAGCACTTGACCGGCACAATGAATAACCACGATCAGCACAAGCGTGCGAGCGTTAACCTGCAAGGAGAGCAGGCTGCTGGTTGTTCATAATGCAAGGCGCAAAGAGCCACACATTTCAGTGGCATTTAAAATATGAATTAGATACTGAAGAACAGTTTGAAATAGTTCAGAATGCACATAATATTTTTTCAGGCAAACTTCAGCCTTATCTATTTATAAGTGTTGCTTATGAGTGTTTTCTTACTTTTAAACTAGTTGACAAGTCTAAATTAAAATTTCTGTTGACAGTGAAATTAATTGCCAGGAACATCCCTGATGAAAGCTAGCAGTTGAAGTGACAAACCCACAAATGATTATCACCCATGTCTGTAGCTCTACACAGCTTTCTAGCCTCTTTAGCTTGTTGTCTTGGCTTTATGGCCCTCAGAAAAACTGTTTTCAACCAAAAATCTCTGATAGTTTAACTGCACGCTACCTGCTGAGCATAAAACATGAGATAGACAAGATTAGCTACTAGCTTTAGCAGTTATACTTGATATTTGTTTTAGTTGTTGAGTTTCTTGAGTCTCACCACTCTAACCGCATTACAACAGAGACCTGTTTTCAGCAAAGAAAATAGCTCTAATAGACCCACTGTATACTACTGTGTAGCACAAAACAGACCAAGTTAGCAGATAGCTAGTTAACATTATTTAGCCTCTAAAGAGCCAGATATTTCCCTCAGGAGTTGATGGAGACTGAAACAGAGGTAAAAGGAGACTGAATATTAGACTTAAATTTGTTCAAAGGCCCGAAATACAACTCCAAATGATGTTAATATTGCTCCATGTCTCCTGGATGTAAAAATATGCAACAAGTTGGCAATAACAGCCTGCCAGGGCATTATGATTTTCAGCTTGCAGTTCTTCTGGCCCCAAAATCAATGATTTCAGCTTTAATAATGTGCTGTATCCCTGGAGAAGCAGCAGGCAATGACCCACAGTGGCCGAAGTGAGCACAGAAAACAAAGCAAACCTTGAGCTGACAAACTGTTGCTGATTGACAGATAGAAAACATGTCGGTGAAAGACGAACATTCAGCACGATACAAAGTGCTGTGGGATGTTTTGGTTGTTAGACCCAAAGCTAAGTGCATCCCAGCTACAACAAAGCATCTGAACGTCAATTTCGGCTCATGAGAAGGGAATCTCATCGAATAAAACCTCTTATCGAATAAAACCTCAAAATGCCATTAGCAAGAGACAAAAGATAGAACAAAATGGCAAAAGGATCGTTGCTAATTCAGCAAAAGGGAAATCAATGGTTCTCTTCCTGTTCTTTCTGTAGCTACCCGGCGTCTGTCTACCCATTGAAGCATCCCTGACTCCCTGCCTGTCAATCTCCCCCAAAAAAAAACAGGGTGTATAGGAGCTGAGGCGGGGCGCATGGGGGCTGCAACTGCCCGGAGCTCCCGACTCAGAGGAGAGGTTCGAGGCAAGAAACAGTGACTCAAAAAATCATAAACATCTCACATTTCCTCTGTCAGTTCAGCTCTAAAAATACTCCTGTTCGCCTTCGTCTCACATCGCCTCCTCTCCGGTCTCAAGGAGCTATGCAAATACAAGCCCCTTCATTTTTTCTCTCTGCCACTTTGTTTTCCTTCCACAGCCCTCCCTCAAAGCCCCCCATCCTATTGTTCTGAATACCTCTTCCCCATCTCTTGTAGACTACATGACAGAGCCTCGCCTTCCCTCTTGTTGTTCCTACTCTCTCCAGGGTAGGGGTAGAAATGATAAAAGCTATTTACAAGTAACTGTAGGCAACAGCGAAATCCAAGACTTGGAAAAATTCAAGCTCCTTTTTTTTTTCGTTCCCTGTTTTCTTTGATGGCGGAGCCATTTGTGAACTGCAGCACAGTGCGGCGCAGTCCTGAGTGACAATTTAAGGGGGGACTGAAGCGCTTTTAGGGACTTTGACTATGCCAGCTTCTGCAGATTGTGTTCAGCTTTTTTGTTCTTGAAAATGGAAGCAAGACATCAGTCCTGCGTGGCACGTGCTAAGAGGCAAAGACACAACCCCTCAGTACATCTCAAGCACGCACAAATCATTTAGATGGCTTCTGAAGTTTTAAACATGAACAGAGAGGCTTGCAACATGCAGAAATCAGGGTGTTCTGTTTAGGGCTGTGACAGAATTTCTCTTTCTCTTTCTTAGTGAGGTTACCTCACTATGTGGTATTACTGCCATTTTTTGGTTTGTTTTTCCAAATTGTCTTATTTAACTAATTAATTAATTAGGTGCAGTAAGATTAAGTGCAGCGATCTCAAATCACTGCTCTACAGGCAACTTTATGGTCTTAGCAAGTTCGCTGCTGGGTGCTAGTCATACTTACACAATGATGCAAATAAATTTGTGCAGACTGACCATTTCTTTTTCACACATTGCTGTATTGTTACCTTTAGAGTGTGTCTATCAGGTAAATTTACATACACAGCAACACACACACTGGTAATGAGGATCACATCAAAGCAGAATTAGTCAGGTAATGCAGCTTGTGCCACAGTATAAACTTTCACAAAAAACAGTATGAAGAAACAGTTTTACCTGGCTCTTGTCGTTTAGTTGACTTCAAATGAGGCTTAACGTTCTCACAGTTTCTCTTGACTGTCCCTCAATATTACAACATTAGTCCAATGCTTGACCACACCCACTAAACAGCAGCCTCCGAGGCACATTTCACCAACATGCACGAAAATCAGTAGGCACATGTATCCTGCACAGACATACGAAAAGCCTTTTGGAAGGATAGCCTAAACCCAGCAGGAAATCTGCCTTTTTTTTATTTCACATATTTAGACATATTTGTTATGTGTTTTTATAGAAAAATGTTGACTTTCTTTTGAAAACAGAAAATAATCAAAAAATAAGTTTAACATTTATTTGACATGCTATATATCAGATTGACACTGGATCAAAGCACATATTAATAATTTTTTAATTAACATTTAAGTATCATACTATATTTAGTCATTATTCAAATGGGGTTACTCATTTTATCATTCATCACAAAAACACTAGTGGAAATACAGGTTCCTGATCCCTTGTGACTAACGACTAAAAAAGGGGTGTTATGTGCTTCAAGTACTGAAAAGGAAATTATAAAATTCCTCTGTGGACATTAAAGAGGACATGAAACATGCTGATTTTTGGCACCGATGGTGCTCAAATGTATCAGAGGAACCGCCCTGTGTAAGATCTGATCATGAAAAGATGTTAAACCACAGATATGACAAATTTATTTTTGTAAGCAGGCTGCAAGCAGGCTGTTAGTTTGTGGCTTTGAACACTGCAAAACTTATTTGTATATCCATGAGCAACACAATAGTGGTCTTCTTGTTCCTTCCTCTGTCCTGTGGCTCCTCTGTCTTCATCGTCCACTGTCTATATCTTTCACTGTCTCGACTGTATCTGTACTGTATCCAATGAAGGCAGATGAGCTAACCAACCTTGTGACATCACATATTAGCGTACTGCAAGATGGCAGCAGCCTTGACACAAAAGCTTGTTTCTGCTCTTAAATGCTTACACTTATCATGATGTTATATAACTGTAGATTGTAGGGAACCATCATGCCTTGGTTGACTTTTTCATGTCCTCTTTAATGGATCAATATGCGTTGCAGTGTATAACAAGAATGGCCTGGCCAAGACAAAACGTGCACAATTTGTTTTTTTTTTTGTTTTTTTTTTGCGGATACTAGCCATCCCCTGTAGTTGGCTTGTCAGTAGCGGTGCAGTATTTAATAATTGCAGTTACAGCGACAGCCCTGGTTCTGGTATTAATCACAGGTCCTTCAGCCAGCGGTCCATTTCAGGGTGCTGTTCTGAGGCTAGTAGAGATATGATTGTGGTGCACGTTGAGATTCATAAAGCCCAACAAAGACTTTCATGTAAGTGCCACTGGAAACACTGGCTTTCATGACAGCCGTAATGAATCTCCTGCCTCATCTCTCACTCTCTCTCTCTCTCGTTGTGTGTTGATCACCCCTTTTCTATTCAACGGACTCTAATTGCACGCTCTTTTTCTCTCCAGATTCTACTTGCCATGCATTTACCCCCCCCGCCCCCCCCCCAGCTTCCACACACCCCTTTTCTGACGAACAATCTCCAACCCAGCCACCCCCATTTCCTCTTTCTCCCTTGATTGATTCTCACCTTTTCCATTCTTGCCGTTCACCTCATTAACGGAGCCCCCGTCTGCTCGTTTCCTATTTTGCCTCCCACTCCTTCCTACATCCCAACCCCCCCCCCCACCGCCGCTGCCCCTCCTCACTTCCTGTCCTGTCGTCTCTGAAGCAGCGGCCGGCTCGGATTCACAGTCTCCGGCCAAGGCCCCGCGACGTTCTGTAATTAGAAAGAAGCATAATAGAGAGGGTTCCTCATCAGCCAAGGTGGAAGGGGAGAGGAGGGCGCCGCCGCCATCTATCCATCCATCCATCCATCCTTGAGTTTAATCAGTGGCACACAATAGGATGTCACCTGCTCCCAGACGCAGCCGCTGGAGAGAGGCACTGATGCTGTCACAAACCATTTGGGGTGAGGCGGCTCTTTAAGGCCTTCTCTTCTTCCACGGTTGTCTCTGTTAATTTGGTCTCCCTGGGAACGAGGAAGAGGGAACCCGTGAAAAATCAAGCTCATTTAATCGTGTTTATTTATTTATTTACAGACGCTTATCCGGCATGTTCTTCTTTATTAGTTTTTCTTCTGAAATCCCTGAGGAATCATGATATCTGAGAGCATGAATGTTTGCTTTCATAAGTGTGTGTGTGTACATTTGTGTGTGTACAGTATGTCACAGAAAGGTTACATGGTCCTGAATCAGTCATACCCAGTGGGGGGAAGTACAATGAAGTGCTTTTACTCAAATACTGCACTAAGTACAGTCTTGAGGTACTGCTTTACATTTTTTTTCCATCTTGTAGCATTGGTAACAGAAGGGGGATGCATAAAACTCTCATTACACTGTAATAACTATGTCATGATCCCTGTCATGAACATGAAGGAATCTTCATGAATGTAGATTATGGTTGTCCTTAAGCGCCATTCAGTCGATTTTAATGCAAAGTTGACATTGTTTGAGATGTGACAAATATGACAACTTGACACTAACCAAGTCAACATAACCTGTTCATGTCTTTGTTGTGACATCTTGACTTGATCAAACTTAGAGAAACTGTTTAGCTTTATGTGTTAACACTACATTAAATTCTGAATTACCTGATGGACAAATGGATAGTTAACTTAATGCTACAGTAGGCAAACTGCTGCTTATATTTGTAGCTGCCGTTTGCTAGTTAGCTTGGTTAGCCGTGGTGATAGCTACCTAATTAGCTGACTCAGCCCTGGGGTGCAAGGAGCCAAATCAGGCACAAAAAACCACATCAGTACCGTGTTCACTGTCGTCAAACTGGCCACCGTTGGTCAGCTGTCACCACAGTTCACATGTCAACTCAACTCAAACCATAAAGATAAGGAAAAAGAGCAGCACTATCTTTAGCCTTTATATGAGAATATATATATATGTATATATATATATATATATATATATATATGTATATATATGTATATATATATATATATATATATATATATATATATATATATATATATATATATATATGTATATATATATATATATATATATATATATATATATATATATATATATATGTATATATATATATATATATATATATATATATATATATTATGATTCAAAACTGGTTGATTTTTACCTGGTTTTTAGTATCTGAAACTGATTAATTTAGCCTGGTTCTATTATTTAAAAGTGTTTTTTTTTCCTGGTTTCATTACTTGAAATTGTCTGGATTATACCTAGTTTTATTATTCAACACTGATTGATTTGACCTGGTTTCATTATTTGAAAGTGGCTGGGTTTTTTCTTCTGATTTCATTTTATGAAATGGTCCATATACCTGGTTTTATTATTTGAAACTAGTTGATTTTACCTGTTTTTTATTGTTTGAAACAGTCTGGTTTGTACCTGGTTTTATCAGTTGAAAATAGCTGTACTTACAACTTAATTAAAGACACTAATCAAACATACACAAATTTTCTGCTTGGAGAAATAATGTGTGACTGATATGTTATTTTGTTTTGGTTTGGTTTTCCTGCAAAAAAAATTAGAATTTTCATACTGCTACCCTTAAAAAAAGCATCTCTTCCTTAAACTCATTAAAAAGTGATCTGGTGGCTTCAAATTTTCTATATCATACTTATAACATACAAACTGGTCCAGGATAGGCCTCCAAACTTTGTGATGTCATAAATCATGCTCGTAGGCCTGCCCCTTAAAATCAGATTGTCAATGAGCAGAGAGAAACAGATTAATGTGAAACCATCCTTCTAACTCCACATACAAGGAACAAGATGATAGCATTTTTTTGAAGAGAGGGGTACTTAAAGTATATTTAATTTATACTTAGCATACTCACTTAAAGGGCCAAAGTGGTATTTCTGATTTTTGTCCCATTACTCAAAATCAATCATTCTGAAAACCACGGCACTATGTCTCAGAAATGTCACTGTATTTTCTCTCTTTATTTCATTCATCACACTGACACTGACCCACGAGCACTCAGTCGCTCACAGAGACACACAACTGACAATGACACCCTGTCTCAGACTGTTTCATCTGGTTGGCAGGGTCCGTGCACAGAGAGAGACAGACACACCGTGGAGCCATGGGCTGCGGGCTGCGCAAGATGAAGCCGACGTCGGAGGACAGCAGTCCAGGGAAGATTTACTCCACCTTGAAGAGACCACAGGTGGAGACAAAGGTGGGCGTGGCCTACACCTATCGCTACCTGGACTTCCTCATCGGCAAAGATGGTAAGACTTTTAATTAGCAGCCTGTTGTGGAGATCTGTACTCAAGTACAATTATTGTTATATTACTTAAATAGTACTCAACTACAAGCAAAACTATAGGCGTTAAAAATATTAAAATAAATGTACGGTATTCCTTTTTAAACATGCATGCATGGAATGCATTATCAAGGTAAGCATTTAGTAGACAGAAGTTTCTGTTTCTCCAAATCTTCATCTAAATTACTCCAAAGTTTTGCATTGTTCTGCTCAATGGTCATATGTCCTGGTTTTCATTGGCCCATTTAAAATCAGACATCCTTATTGGCTACAAAAATGCAGATGAAAAATTTGGATAATATTTCAAATTTTAGGCCTTCTCTGCAGTTAATTATGATCTTAACTATAACTACGTAGATGTACGATGTAATCCATGTTTAAGTGAGAGTAAAATTACAAACTTTACTTAATGACTTAATTACAGTAATCTGAGCAGTAGTAAATCATTACTTCCACTGAGGGTACATGTCCCATTACAACTTACACAGGGGAAGCAGTGAAAGCTTGTGCTTATTACGTGAATTTTTATTGCAAGCCAAGAGAAGAAAACAGATCAGTTGTAGTCCCACCTCCTATGTTACTTTATGGTGTTTGCATGATTAATTAATAGAACATAGGTCAGCTGAGTTTGTGTGAATTGTTTCCGTTAATACTCTCCGCTCCCATCATTCATTCAAACTCCATTCTAAAAGAAGCTTTTTTATGTTTGGGACATATTTTTTCAGTTACACCACCACCAACCCCTTGTCTAGACCACAAATGGCATCACGCTCATGTGACAACCTCGTGCACGCCAGATTGAAACGTCTGTCTATATAGGCAGTTTAGCTGTGAAGTTGTCTAGTGGCAGTAAATGTACAGTTTTCCCACGAAAACAGAAAAAGTGCAGAAATAGTTCAAGAAGTTCCTGAGTCTTATCTGTGAAGAAATGAAGTGAAGGAGAGTGTGAGATTAAACCGGATCAGAGTGAGCTGCTCTCTGGCTCTGGAGCACTTGGTTACAAAATGTGTGTTTCCAGTGCCTTTTTACTGGGCACCAGCCTCGCATTTCTGCAAGGATTGTGAAAAAAATGACTTGAAGTCTAAATAAACACTTAAGCTCTTGTTTACATCCATCGGACGAAATAATTTATTGAAGTTGGGGTGGACGTGTCGCCTCCGTCCCCCTGAGGATCTGCGCTCAAGACTTCCACCCCTGTTGATAGCCTGCAAGAAATGCGATGTATGCACTTTTATATATTTATATCCTGCAGTCCTTTTAATTTTAAAAGGAGATTTTATTCCAAATAGTCCACAAAGCTGAGCACTAAAAGCCAGAAATCTCTAGTTGCTATTGATCCGTAATCCCTACAGCCCTCTTTTGCGGATATGTTATAGTCATTTTGTGCTGCGCGGTCGTAAAAATCTAAATTATTGCCCCTTCCACATGCACAGCTGAAATTAGTATATGTATAGCTCAGGGCCTTTGGTGTTTTGCTGCATCATACCTCTGCATGATAAGATGGCAATATGCCTCACAAGTTTTACAAGGGACTGATCTGCACTGCAATCTACAACTGTGCGCTGTGTGTAGTATTTTACTGAATAATGCTGCCTCCAGTGTGATTAATCTGTCAACCCCCCCTGAAAATGCCATTATACCTGCATATCCCCAGAAGAAAAACACATTCAGATGCAGATCACTCATGTATATGGAATAACAGCACACTGGCTGTAATTTTCATCAGGATTTTCTTGTAATGATGGAGTGTTAATTAGCGCCTGCTCCCTGTATAGCAGCCACTGTTGTAATTTCTTTTCTGACAATTAGTCAGTCATGCTTTCACATTGTGCTAATGATATAGAATTTTCCAGCCCAATCTACGCCAAACATTCTGCTGGTGGCCATCAATTATGTATGGCACCGAGTCCAACTCGCTGGCAGGGGATGCAAACAAAGTAAAGGGTGGCCTGCTGGGTTGAGAGACTGTTTTGTCCAAGGTCACACAGGTTTGATCCTCTCAAAAGTGAGTTTCAGCTACTTTCAGTTTGTTTCAGTTGATGAGATACTGGCCTGACTGGCGCTGCGCTCTGACCGGCCTGCAGAGCTGCAAACATGTAGACAAGTTCGCTATGAAGATGTTGCTGACAGTCAGTCTGAGGCTCCCTGTGCTGCAGATAAACATATGGAAATAAATCAGTTCCCTTTTCAAAGATAGCATCCCACACACACACACACACACACACACACACACACACACTGGAAAGGCCGGTACAGCCCCCTCCTGTCCTTCCTCTCCTCAGTCTGAGGTGTTTATGAGATGGGAGGTGGGCGTTGCTTCCTGAGATGCCGAGACCTAAATTAACTGCTTGGGGGATTCTTTGTGAGAGTGTGTGTGTGTGTGTATTTATGTGTACGGAGGAGTATTGTGATGTGTGCTTGTGCTGTTGTGCCATCAACTTAAAAGGACCCAATTTTCCAACAAAAGCAGACGATTTGCCTGAAGAATTCTGAGGTGTAAAATAAACTTTAACATTTAGATCAGTCTAAGTTGAGTAAGTTCTGTTTGAATCAGGTTATATTAGGTTATATCAGAGTCAAAAGTCCAGTATGTAGGATTTACAGGAGTTTATTGGCAGAATATGACATAAATGGAATATAATATTCGTTAGTATGTTTTCATTAGTGCACAATCATCTGAAAATGAGAATCACTGCGTTTTTGTTACCTTAGAATGAGTCGTGGCTCGGTTTATTTTCCGAATCTTCGACACAGTGGTCCTTCAAGTTAAGTGTCAACAACTTTTCTTGAGACTGTATTTAAAGTGGCTATGATCACTACATTTTATTTAAAAAGGGTATCAAATGACATGAGAAAACAATGTGATAATGTGAAAGGGGTTCTCGTAGCGATGAGCCTACAGAAAATTATCACCTGAATCTGAGCTGAGCTTTATTGTGAGTTTCGGCTCATTGTTTAGCTGTCCGCCCCACAACTTTACTGTTTAGTTCACTCTTACTGATCTCATGGTGTTGTTTTCGGCTGCAGCAGGCAGCTGGTTTCAGCGATAAAGCTCTAAAAACCTATTGTACACTACCTGCCCTGCACCAAACAGCAGACAAACACAGTTCAGCATCTAAAGAGCCGGATATTTCCCTCAGGAGTTGGTACCAAAAGCAGAGCTGGAAGACACTGTAAGCACCAATTTGCTTGCTCAAATTAAAAGTTCATTGCAAACATCTTGCACACAAAACTTTAAGTGTGCACAAGAAATAATTTTGAGCTGGCTCAACGTCAAAATGTCAGTGTAAATTTGAATGAAATGAGCTCAAAAATCAAAACTTGTTGACTTAAAAAAAATTGTAAATCTTACCAGGGATGCGCATAAAGTTTTCATGTCGTTTTGACAGTCTCAAACATCTTTACGCTAAGATTTTGTGTCATGGATGAATTGGGGGTTTACAATGGAGTGAATACTGGTGGCCAGAAACACGTCTCTGTAACTGCTGGATGTGTAAATAGTTCACCACCAACTTAAAAAAGTAATAAAATGTCAATGTTTCCCCCCAATTTATTTCTGCTGCAAAAACGGTAAAAAGGTAAAAAATGTAGGCATTTTGGGGCCCTTGAGAACACTGTTTATCCACTGACATGTATCGGTATGGCTGCGTGCTCGTTCTTGTGCACATATATAACCTGTTCTGCTTGTCTGATTAGGCACAGTATCTTAACATGCATACAAATAGGTTGTTTACCTTGGATTTCCAGATTAAGCGCGTAATACTAATGAGTCCAGAAAGCACCAACACAACCAATATTCCTGAGTCTGTTAGTTGTTACAGGAAAGCCATTTTACTAATCCCTCTTCCGAAAGAGCAGACCTCACTCTCCTTCCATCTGCTCCACTCCCAATTTACACCAAACATCTTTAGTACAAACTATATCTGTAGTCATATGTCCCCTAAAATATGTTGTTACACAGGTGACTCGGTCTGTAGGTGTATTTTCAGCAGCACAGACGTGACTGAATGATCATAGAAATTTTATAGGAATATTGTAGGCAGCAGCGTGTCTCTATGATCCTCTGCAGCTGCACATTGGTGCTTCTCACTTTGATCATGAAGGTGACACAACTCTATAGAGTATTTACAGTACAGCATGCAGTTGAGAGAATATTACAGACAAAAGATGACAAGATGAAACTGACCATCACAGCAAGAGGTGAAACGGCGTGAATGATGGGGAATTGTCTAAATATATTGCAAGCAATATCAAACGATGGAAACGAGTAAGTCAAGTGTCTGATTTATTTATTCATAACTAACAAGTCAGCCTTCTTTCTGTATAGTTGGGGGACAGTTTACTTACTTGTTACTTCCAGCAGGCCCCTGTTTTGCCTCCAAACCTCATCTTTTTTAAGGAAAATCCCTATAAAAAAAGGGTGCTGTGGATCATAAGATGTACTGCTGCTGCTCAACCTTGTGATTTACTCTCTTGTTGTCCATGTTAACTGCTGACTGGAGGGTAAAGAGAAACTTCAAGGAAGTCGATTTTGGCCAAAGAAAAAAGGCTGGAGGTGAAGCAAACACAGGAAATTTTGCAAAAGTAGAACCAAGGCTTATCCATATTTCTCTTCTCCATGCTGAAGTTTAGCCTATGACTTATGACGCAGTTCTATCACACAAAGAAGCTGCTGACAGCAACATGGAATATATATCTAAACATGCTATATTAATAGCGTGAAAATGACTAGGGAAAATCTTACCCACAGGACTTTAATTTGACAGTGGACTTGGGCGGTATCTATTTTCTCATAACTTCCTTACATTTTGGTATGAAAAAACAGCTCAACTCTTCTCAACTGCAGATAGTTCTCCCACAGTGCAGGTGGAGCAGATCTTTATCATGACGCTGTTCCCAAAGCATGGAAACAACACACACACAGGAGCTTTGCTTTAGTCTTCAGCAGCTGCAGCCTTTATTCACTGACAGCTCAAACCTAAACTGTACATTTACTACCAGACAAACTACTTCACTGCTCACCTTTTCCTTCACTCAGCATGCCTTCATCGTCACTTTTTGGCACTCGCTGTCTCACACTTGGCGAATCAAAGTTACATGCTGCTTTGACCAATAAGTGGTCGGCAGTGTTTATCATCAGCTTTATCATCTGTGCAGAATCCAAAATACTCCCAAATGGGGCAGATGCACTTTTTAAACAGCTGAGTTGATAGAGCTTTCGCCCCATGTACCGAGGCTTTGAGTCCCCTGCAGCAGCCATGAGTTTGACTCTCAGTCCTTTGCTGCGTGTCATCCCCACATTCTTTCTTTCTTCTTCATGTCCTCTCTTCAGCTGTGCTATCTAAATAAAGGCATAAAAATAGTTTTTAAAAAGAGTTAGTTCTGTAACATCATCTCCCAGATCACACATCATACATCAACTCAGTACAGCCTCAGCCAATAGATTTACCAGATCACTCTAATAGAAAGAGGATCTTCTACATTTTTGATAGTATTGAAAAACATATCATCTGGATTTCTTAATAACCTGGTCTGCTGCAAAACGTTTGTGTGGCCCAAACCTTAATTGACAGTTTTTAATAATAGTGGGCGCAACACACTTCTAGGAAAAGTCAAAGACTGGAGGACTTTAATATTTTACTGATACAAAGTTTCATACAATCAAAGAAGAGTCACGGGTAAATTTTAACTATTTGTGGTTGTAGTGTGAGGCATGCAACTCATTATTCAGACAGTTTTGCAGCTTGCACATGTTACCAAAACAGAGGAAGAGACCAGACTGAAGTAAATCAATACCCAGAGTTATTTAAAAGAGTAATCGCTCCATTATTAGACCATTAGTAGTATAACTTGGTTAAATGTTTAAATCAGAGCTGCAATAATGCATATTGTGCTTACATTAATTAAAATCAAATTATTAGACTGCCTGTAAACATACAGTCCTCCTGCCAGGAGCAGGAAGCTGTCAAATAAATTGATTTAAAAAGTAAAGCGTAATGTCATCAGCCAACTTGTGCAGACTTTTTGAGCAGCTGATAGAGGACAAACATTAGCACTGGGGTTAAGGTGAAGGTAAATTTCAGATTAGCATTAGATTAAGGTTAAATGTGTAATGGAGGTTGTTAAGGTTAAGGTGAGAAATAAATGTGCGCAGGAATGATTGTGTGTGTGTTTGTGTGTGCTCTCAGGGAGGAGTCAGGCTGCTATATATAGCCATCACTCTGTTATTTCTGCTCATGACAGTTATAGCTGAATGATGGTGGGAGGGGAGTTTGGTGGTGGCGGTGGGGGGGTGCTGGAGCAGAGGAGGAGGAGGAGGAGGAGGAGGTGGGGGGGATGGTACGGGAAGCCAGGAGATGTAGTGTGCGGCGTGTTCGTCCTGACAGTTGATTAGTCTCCATTAGTTTGTCAGGCTGACTAGACTGGATGGATGAAGGAGCCGGGGATCGTGGGCGTCTGGGGGCCTGGACGGGCTTTTCCACCCCCCCTCGTATGGGATCTGACACAAGGGCGGGGCTAGGAGGGGAGGCGGGAGGTGGACGGGTGCCTTCCTTTTGTCGGACTGTGCGTGTGTGTGTTTGGCTCATGGCCACATCATTATCTTCAAACATTGTCTGTAATGGTGGGGGTTGGTACTTACTGTAATCAGTTTCCTCTTGCTCTGTCACTCTGTCACTGTCAGTACGCCTCTGTCTATTTCTCTCTGTTGTTCATCTCCCCAAATATGTGTGTGTGTGTGTGTGTGCGTTTCCCATAGGAGCACATTAAGTTTGAGAAACCAGAGACTGTAAAAGTTCAGTCCCTGTGGCTGAAGCATTTCACTGCATCAGCAGGTTTTCGGGCTAAAGGGTTAGCGTGTTACTCATGGCTGTAATTACCTTGTACCAGGTATGTAAGTGCAGGCAATGATTCATGTGTCTGGCCTTTTTCTACAGGAAACCTGTGAAATATTTAAGACACAGTCGAAGGTTATGAATATGAAAATAGTCTCTGGTATAGAGCTGTAGGGCGGGCACATAAATACAGATACTTACAGCGAGAGCTGCAACTAAAATCTGCGATCATTTTTACATGATAATTGACTCACAGCTGAAATGGATATAATAGTTACTAACAAGTGTTTCAGTCATTCACATACATTTCTCAAAGAGTGACTTGTGATACTTGGAAATTAACTAGATACCCTGCTCGTTCTTTAAAGTTACCATTTACTTTGAAACAGAGAAGTTATGTTTACATTAACTGTTCCTCACCAGAACATACTGTGTGTATTCTTAATTAATAGCAAACATGTTGCATGCATTTCCCTCCTCCAAAAACATTTGCAAAAATGATTTTTTTTTTCTTTGCTGCTTTTTGCAGCCACATCACAACATTTATTTTGGTGCATTATCTGTCATATGTTTTGCATCATCATAAGCACCCATAATTCACACATAAAAAAGTTTCACAGGGTGCCTTTAATGGTCATATAGCAACAGTCACATTGTGTGGTTTGCAGGCATCTAGCGGTGAGCTTGCAGATCGGTTTGCCTCACCTCTCCCTTTCCAAGCATGGAGGAGAACCTACGGTGGCCTCAGCACAAGGTCCTATCCTATAGAAATAGTGTTTGGTTTGTCAGTTGTGGTCTACTGTGCAAACATGATGGTGCAACATGGTGAGATTTAGGCTTATATCTCACAATGTGACTGTTGCTATCACCTACGTGTGCTAACCAACCAACAGCAATGCACAAACACAAGGTTATGAATGCTATTTTAGCATGCTTAGCATTAACTCAAGCACTTCTCACAAAATTGCTCTGACTAGGTCCACATTCATCTTTTTCCATACACATAAATATTATTATTACGAGGCTCGATTCTTGCTTAGCTTCAGTGTTCACAACTACAGCAGTGCAGACGTGGGAACCTACAGTTCATCAGGAGTGATCATTGTACTGTCTACACACATCAAACTTGATGTCGTACCCAAGTTTATTAGATCTATTTCGCACAGTGTGACACAAATTCTTAAGCAATTAAAGCCACCCTTGTTCACCTCATACACACACTCATAAGATCACCACAGCCAATGGTGGCTAATGTTATGAAACTTTAGATACTGACTCTTTTCTACTTGTGGTAATGTTACGCTGTAAACACACCTTACCTGGAAACCTTTGTTGTTTCCTGATTGTGGTCCCTTCACTCTGTCACCTGACTGACTGTGATGTTCTTAAAGAACCCGAGACAAAAGAGTGGAGTGAAATTCAATGTGCCATTAGTGAAAAAAGTTTTAAAAAAAAGTCTCATTTTAACTTTTGTGTTACACCCTGAAATAATCATGCTGCTTGTATTCTTTAGGAATTTTGATTGTAGGAAAACTTAAAGGACATTTTAAATTCAGATGTAAAGTCAGACCATTGTTGTTGGCTGTTTACCCCCAAATCGGATATTCTTGCCATGTGCACGTCTCGAGGACCAGATGAGGCAAGAGGAATTTTCAGATCACAACTTCTCTTACGAAACTGAAACAGCAATGTGATATTTTTATGTTTCAGGAACAAGAAATATAATTACACTCATTAATTATTGTGTGTTGTGACACATACGCACAAATGATCAATGTTTGTTTGATCCTGTGAGCCAGTAAGCAACATAAAAAAAATTACACTGTCATAACAAAACAGAAGGAACTGTCAAAAGAATTGTTTTTTTTTCTGCTAACATCTAATTCAGGAACTATTATCACTGTCACTGTCTAATTTTCCATGATAAGAGGAAGCCTTTCTTTAAAGAATTAATGTACCAGAAGCAGCAGAAATGTTGTGCATCAGCATTTTTAACCGGGGACAAAATTAAGGCTGTCTTTTTGCTTCCCCTTCACCTCTCTCTTCTCGGGAAATATGCCCTCATGGTGTTCACTTCACAATGACTACTGCACTGTGAATAATGTTTGTAATAATTTCTTGCCACAGTGTTAGATCATAGCTTTCTGCAACTGCCACTGTAATGGCCCTGCAGGCTACTAACCAGCCACCAAATGTACAAAAATAACACCTTTCACTGCAGAAACAGTGATGAAAGGAAGAGTAAATCGGTGGAAAGCTGTAGGTAATAAACCTCCTCTGCACTAAATATCAGCGTCAGCCCACCAATGAGCTGTTGCCTCATGTTACTGTATCATTTTGGAGCATGCATTCAGCTTCATGGTCACTCTGCTACCATTCAATCACCTCTGAAAGAGCTGCAGAAAAACAAAACAGAGAGTCTGTTTGATATTGAGATCATGACCCTACAGGGAGCTGAGAAAGTGGCTTGCCATTGCCGAGATAGATGGTGTGGAAATAAGCCGTTTCATCTTAAAAAACACAAGCACGACAGAATCATGAATGTGTGGTGTGCATCTTATTTCGCAAAATGTGATTTTTAAAATGTTAAAAAAAAAGATCAGGAAGAATGAAAAATTGAAAACGTGCTCAACACATCGCATCATTTCGGCAGGCAGGTCGGTAATACGGGAAGTATTAAGACGTCGCCCTTGACATCAAAGCCGCTGAGCAGACATGTGAGGCCTGTACACACACGTATACACACACACACACACACACACACACACACGGAGAGGCCCAGACACACACCGTTTGATATCATCTCAGGAGCTAGACACGTCATTTATATGCAAAACCCCCCAGAGCCCCGAGTCCCCTTGTTAATATGAGCCGTAGCGGTGGCGGCAGGTGAGTGACACGCCGGAGCAGCCTTCCCCCCGCGTCGCTCCACTCAGATATAAGACGGAGCTGCAGGAGAGGTCAGCAGGAACGCCGCGCGCCAGAGTGGCTTTCCGAGGGGAGATTAGTCCTTGGATGGCGGGGGAGCCAGGATTTATCCCCTGGCTCCTCAGCTTGAGAAGTGGAATTGAATCGCAGTTATTGAAGGGGAGAATGACATTGAAGACTGAATTCACGGTCATCTGGTTTTTACATTATATTTCCATTATATCCACGGTGCCCAGGGTGTGGCTGTGCAGCTCAAATCAAAACATGATTGTAAATTAGATGCAGTCTGAAGTGAGTTGAATGGGAAATGTGTTTCTGATGGTCTGAGAAATCGAAACGGGCAAGTGGTGATTATGTATCGGAAAATACTGAATTAATAATCCGGACCTCCTTTGGAGCGGGCCTGTCAGCGCGCACTGAGCGCCTCTGATGAAGGTATTCAATGTGATTACCGGTAAATTGTGGGATCTTTTCGGAAAAAGGCACATGAAATATGCATCAGCTGCCGTCCAAACCGACAGTACAAATTCAAACTCGTGTCACCGCTCCTTGTTTCTGCCTCCATCCATAGTTAGTGGCATACTAAGTGGATGCTACTCGCATTGTTTCGAGCCCAGTCAGGCAGCAAAATGCCAAGCCATCGTTTGCTGAGACAAAGATGTCAGAGCAGCATTTTAGGCGTGTGACAGAGCCAGAGCTCAGCAGGTTCCATTCGTTAAGCTTCAAACGGCTGCAACTGCTGACAAAGTTTTCAGCAACAGGAAACTGCTTGGTTCCTTCCTCCATCTCCCTCCTTGTCTCTCGCTCAGCAGTATGTTTAAGATTAGCTTTCCTTGTAATGCTTCGTATTCTGTGCAGACTATTTCCTGTGTCTGAAGGCTTTGTTATTGCAGTTAACAGAACTCAGCTTCCAGAACACGGTGTTATGTGTATGGTGTTGCAGCAAATGCAATTTCCCTCGCTCAGAGAAATATTCTCCTCATGATTTGATTCGGGTTGTTCAGGCCGGCACGGCGAGTGTGTTACAGTTGTTATTTTGTGGGATGTGGGATGTTAGGAATATGATGGAGGGTCAGAGGGGTCGGGGAATAAGAGAATCAGGAAAAAGAAAGCAGACGTACACGCAGAGTTAGATTCAGAGATATTTCAAAGTTAATAGTGAATCTTCAGGGGCACTTAGATTTAATCTAAACTCTCTTGAGATTTCTGAGATTCCAGTCATGATTGCACTTTCAAAATGACCTTGTCACCAACCGTCCCAGCGCTTCAACAAAGTATCACATCCTGAGGCTGTCTGGGTTTTATTTTTGAGATAAAATTCTGCATGTGGGTGGGGAACCTGTGTGCGTCATTAGATGAGCAAGTGAGTGTGAGTGTCTTGAAGAGAGGAAATGAGGGGAGAAAAATAGAAACAAAAGATAAAGACTGTGTGTGGTGTGTGTACATGGGAGCCTGTAGAGATAAAAGTCTCCTGCAAGATTAGTATGGCCACAAAATTTGCACCTGAAAGTGCCATTTCTTGCAATATGTAGCCTTCAGTCCCGACAAATAAAGCCTCTCTTTCACTATAAAGTTCACTTTATATTGTACAATTATATCTCAAAATAGTTTTTCACCGTGTCGTGTACTTTCAGCAGTGAGTGGCAGATTTTTGAACACAGGGGCGTAGTAACTGTTACTGCATAGTAAACCGAGCACAGTTGACCCTTCCTGCAGAACCTCGCTCAACTTTCTACAGTCCTGTTACCTGTACTTAGATATGCTGTGCGCTAGGCTAGTCTGTGTTGAATTAAAACCAAATTTTGAAAATGTTGCTGGGCGACCTTTAAAAGTGACATGTAGTCACATCTCAAGTTAGCTAATGTTAAAAAAAACAATAACTAACCAGCTAGCTAAGGATTGATTTAGATTAGCTTGCATTTTGCTAAAATCAACGATGAGTTGTTGCTAGCTAATATACAACTGATGTCCATTGGCTAGCTAGTTAAGCTAGAATTTTATTACCATTAGCTATGCACCCCGGCAACATCTGTTAGCCATCTTCAACATTTGCTCGCAGCACATAGCATATCCAAGAACAGGCGAACAGAAAGTTGGCCGAGGTTCCAAAAGGGGAGGGACTTAGGAGAGGTCAGTTAATTCGGTCTGATAATTAGCCCAATCAGCCTTTGCCAGTAATCAGTACACACATTATTATATCATTAATCAAACCGATAACTAACAGCAGTCAATGACAGACAACCTTATCACATTATAGCAGCTACTTGGTGTTTTCTGTAGTTGTGACAAAATATTAGCATCCAGGGGAAATACTACACCAAACTCCCTTTAAAAAATGTGAAAAATTAACAATTTGTCACACGTCCATTAAAACACATGACTCTAGAAACACAAAATGAAAAGCATCATATGTCCACAGTATTATTGTCAATTCGGCATCAATATAATCCATAAAGGCAAATTGCATTTCTGTACAAACTTTACATTTTAGTCTTTGTCTCCTCAACTCACTACCAGCCTCTGCTGGTCAGCTTAGTTTTTTAGTGGGAGAAGACTGTTGGAATGGACTGGTTCAAAACTTAAGATTTCTCACTCAAATACTTGCTGGTTGGTGGATCAGATACATGCTGAATTAAACACAAACTAATACCAGCGTTAATTTGTCTTCTATCATGTGGGTCTACAGATGATTGATTGTGGAAAGTTTTATTTTATTTTATTTTTGTTTTCTGTGATGGCAAAGCTTTTGTCCTGGTGTAGCTCAAATCTTCAAAAATAGCAGAGTTGTATGATCAAAAAATGGTCATGCAAAAGCAGACATTTATTCCCTCAAGTCTAGTGTCTGATAGTGTCTAATAGTGGGGATGCAGCTGTTCTGTTTGCTCCATTGCTCAGGCGCCTGTGTGTACGTACACGTGTAGCTGGACGACATCTCTTTCTAGTCTCAGAACCTCTATGTTTGGGGTCTGTGTTCGCTTGTCTGCTGTTTAGGTGTGTTTGCACACTGCTCTGTTTTATCCAGCCTGCCTCCTTATTGTCTCTTCTAACGTGGCCTCCGCTGTTTTCCTGTCCGCCTGACAGACAATACGCCCGAGCGCCCCCTCAAAGCTTTATTGGCTCTTATTGCCATCTCACTCAGATCCAATATGCCAGTATTGATTGTGTTGAAATGCAATCAGGGTCTCCACAGCAGAGGAGCAAACAATCTAAATTTAACAAAACACCTCCGCCGGCCTTCAGTCCGGCCCTGATGACACCTCCCAAAGAGGAACAAATGTATTTATGTATGTGGAGAGAAATGGAGGTTCTTTCACGCGGTCACAGCTATTGTTAGATGCTCTTCTAAGAAGCCTGCCAGGCCGCACAAGCAGAATGTGCAGGAAGTGACCTCAGCCTTGACCTCACTTCCTGTCAAATGGGCGGTTATAGCGGGTTGTCAAAGCAAAAGATGTGTTTTGGTTCAGACCTCAGATGTCAGATAGTGGATAGACCTTTAGATCTAAAAGCAGAAGTGGCAAAAGCACACTCATTCTTTACTCAAGCAGAGTAAAAAAAGGTAAAAGTAGAAGTACTGCTTCAATTACTTTACCCTTGTTCTGTCTTTAGCGTCATTTTTAACGTTTTCATCTTGTTTTGTCTTGGTTTATGGCAAGTTGTCATAACAAAGACTTCTCAAGCAATTTCAAGTTTGCATTAAAAATGACATAATTGATGAAATTACACTGAATGACAGTCATAAACATTCATTCAGACGCTTTCATGTCCATGACAGGTGTCATGACAGTGTAATGACAGTCTTATGCACACTCCTTCAGTCACACAATCTTTCTAAAAAATATAAGCAGTAGAAATAACAGTTAAAATGAAGGGGGTAAAGGTGAAAAATAAATATTCAAGTAAAGCACAGATGTCTGAAAACCGCACTTAAGTTCAGTAACAAAGTATGTGTACCGTTTGTACTTCCGTCCTCTGAGTAAAATGTAATCCATGTGTGCAAACTCAGATATCGCCACTGTTTGGTGACCTGAAATATAAACAAGTTTGATTTTAGCTTTAAGAAAATGCAAACTTGACATTCCTGCAGGGGTGGTGAAATGATTTCATGAGCTCAAGAGTGCGGACAATTTTCTCAGCTCATATAGGAACCATGTGATCGCTCAGCTGAAGTGAAGAAAAAAAAGAGTTATGAGTTTTCTCCCAACAGCGAGTATGTGAACACTGTGAATAACTATGATTTGTCAGCTCGATAATGAAATTCTCAGCTGCCTTTCCACTGCTCAAAGTTATAAATTGCTCCTCCTATAAAACTCTGTGTCCTTTTCAAATCAATTTACACACCGGCAGGAGAAGCTACATTTTTTAATAAAGTGTTAGATATTTGTTTAAAAATGCCATGAATTCATTTCGGAAAACGTGTCACAACCTGTAATTCAGCAACAACCCCAAAAAACTAAATCTTTCTCTCCTCAAAAAAACCGAAGAAGACAACAGAATGACTTAGAACATAAATAGTAACCAGTTTTCACTTTATTAATAGCTGCCATCAATCATTTTGTTTAAAAAAAAAAAAAGGTGTCATTTTTCAGTAGCAGTTACCTCAGAAGAAAGTCTTCAGTCTTCTAAAAATAATAGACAGTGACAACAAAACAAAGGTTTGTTTAGATGAGGCTGAGTGCTCAGGAGCTTTTCCATTAAGACTGGAGATGACACAACGCTGCTCATGTGTAGTATTCACTTTGTTTACTGTGTCCTCAGCGGGGACAACAACATATTAAATAAAGAGGTAGCATACAACTTTAAAAGGGTTCCAGGTGGAGCTGTGCGACGTACTTATCCGTAGTAGGTGTATCACCTACAGAAGAAGGTGATCAGCACATCTTCAGTTTGGAGAAGCAGCAGGAGAACCAGCGTAGGGAGCTAAGCAATGTTCCGCTGGTGTTGACATTGTGATACCTACTGAGAAAAACCACTTGTGCATGTTGGTTATATTGTCCTGACGTACGAAAGTGCACAGGCTTTTCTCTTTACTTGTTACAGGCGCAGTAGTCCCGATGATGTTGACTCGAAGACAGATTTGATCATAGGGAATTTCCTCAGTACATCCATACCAGGGCTGCACAATTTGGTTTAAAAAAAAGTGATAATATGATTTTTTTGACTGAAATTGCAATTGCACTATGCAATGCGATTAGTGGAAATGATCAGTTTTGCTTTACAATTTTCATGTTCACTGAAAGAAAACTATTAAAATGCTGATGATGTGATATTTATTGAGGTCTGTACCAAACAAACAGTTTTCTTCGATCTGGAGAAGAAGATTTTTAGGCCAGGTCTTCTGTGCAGCACTACAGTACCTCATTATGACACTGTTTTGTTTCCCTTTTTCCAAAATTTGCATTTTGGTTCTGTGATTTGCGTCTTGCACTTGGCCATACTGCAATTTTATTGCAAATTAATTGTGCAGCCCTGAGAGTGTGGGCTGTATTTTTTTTTTTTTTATCTCCAGTGCTTCTTGCAGTGGTGCAAATGTCGTAAAATTGTTCCAGTAACAAACTACCTATTTGAAAACAACAAAATAATGGAGTATTTAAATTGCAAAACTAATACATTACCTTTAAGCAGTCTATTGTTTGTCTCCTACACCAGTGCTCCTGCTGCTTCTCTGAACTGGAGGCGTGTCGACTACCATCTACTGTAATATACTGATCAAATAATCCAAACTATCCCTTCACGAGGTTTTGCTTTTAGCCTCTACATCTCTGAAATAAGCACTAAATGATAAATAAAACCAATTAATGATTCCTGCACCGATCAGAGAATTCTCACCCTCTTTCACTAATGATGCTGTTTTTTCTTTAATGCTTTGGCTCAGTCAGTATGTGAGTGTTGGATCTCCTGCATAGATGAGAAAACCACGAAACAGCGATTTAGAGATATCCAAGCAGTCCTTTTGCAGACAGTCGTGGTTGTCTTTTTCCCTCTGCCAAATCTATTCCCACTCCCATTAACCAACTCCAGCTGAGATTTCCAGACCTTCTGAAGTTATCGGAGCCCCTCCTACCACTCTGGACGTGTTAGGAGTTGGAAGCCGGGCATTTTTCAAAAGCATGTTTGAAGTCTCCTCTCGTTAGTATGAACTGGCAGAAGCAGTGTGCCTCTTTCTGCTGCACCAGCCCCCTGCTAGACCCTCCTTACTCAGAAATCAGCTCTCCAGGAAGGTCTACCGGACTCACAGTATCAGTGAGTGAAAAAAGCAGCGGTGTGTGTGACAAATTGGGTGAAAAAAATCGTGGAAAATGTTTGTTGAGCAAAGCCAAATTGACTCTTTCTGAAGCTGTGCTGATGAGAGCAGCATCAGTGAGTGCCGCTTCAACTAGCGGTGTATACAGTGGCCCCCCCAGACCTTTAATGTGATTTCATTCTTGCGAGCGTGGACTAACAATTTGCCCGAAGCCATTGTCAAACAGGAATGGAGACGCTTTAAACCTGCTTGTGTTTTCAACCCATCACATCAAGGGGTGGCATTCAAAAATAGGAAACTGATTGGGGTCAATTTGCGTGCACGTTACAGTTTGATTGCACTTACACGTGGGATGCAGAGAACGATTTGTCGGTGTGACGAATTTGCAGGCATGGAGGAGAGACGAGGGAAAAGCAATCACCGTCCCCAGGTGCAATGTGGACATATAATTCTCTATTCTTCTGTGAAGCTGAGCGGAGCACCCTGATAGGACGAGTTTATCCTGCATGATGATATGTGTAAACACACTGTGCAGACGCTATCACCTGCTGTGGAATTAAAGTGCATTGGTCATCTACATGCAGCGGTACCAGCAGTATGTCTGAGGCATTCTTACCATAAAACCAGTGCATTAAAAAAAAAAAAACAGTGAAAAAAAATCTGGGTTTTATTTTTACGCTATGCAGCAGCAGACCAGAACTGGACTCTAACATGAAAAGTTTGTTGTTTTAACAAGATGATTTTCATGCTCTAACAGCTTTCACCTCATACAAACTTGCCACATTAGAACAAAAATATTTTTTGTTAACAATCAAATCTGCTATTGTTTTAACAGGCTATAGGTTATAGGCTATTTTTCTTGTAATAACATTGTAATAATGTACTGATCCATTTCTCATTTCCTGGAGTGCCAGCAAAAGGCTTACACAGCCAAAAGTTGTTTCTCACAACAAACAGATGCTGATCAACATACAGTTTAAACAACAAGCACAAGTAAAAAAAACAAAAAACAAAAACCATTTTCTCATAGAAAAATGATATCAGCTTCTAATTATACCACCTTAAAATGCCAGAATTTTTGAGAATAAAAAACTAAAATAATGACTTGAGAGAAGTGTGCTTTACAAGCCGGTGTTAGCTTGTTTGCAGGTGCAGTTTTTGCTTTGTTTCACTTCTGTAAACACCATGTGATGACTAGAACTTCCTGAACCGTGAAAATGCGAGGCAGCCATTTGTATGCAGCAACTCTGTGCATCTCTTTTTCAGCCTATTGTTCTAATCGTAGACAAAAGACAGAGACAGGTGTCAAAGAGGCACAGTAGGTGGTTAATTATGAAATAGATATCACACACGTACACTCACTCCGTCATAATTACACATCCGTCTCATATTTCAGTCGGGTGTCTGGCTCTTTGGGTCCACCATTGTTGCCAATGATTCAAATAACAGTGGTGGGATGCAGGTTCGTATGAAGAGAGGCCACCTGTTGCTCAGCAGGGTCCCCATCTGGAGGGAGATTAAAGTGCGGGTGCGGGGGCCGTCTATAATTTGACTTAATTACTTCTGAAGAGACTGGGTGATGGATTAGCACTGTGTTTCTATTAGCATACGCTCAGTCTCTGGTTCCCAGTGGCCCTCCAGTGCAGCCCAGTGAAACTCTCAATTGTCTAAAACCACCCACCCATATTTCTCCACCTCGAACTTTGAATTACGATAAGATGATATATTGTTTTGGTAGTATGTAAGGTTGAAATGAAAGGATTAACGGTAGCAGTATTGGATGGATTGCCATGAAATCTTTTACAGACATTTACGGTCACCAGAGGATGAATCACAACTTTGTTGAGTCCGACTTTTCATCTAGCGTCACTGCAAAGTTCACATTTGTGATTTTCTATGAAATGTCTCAACAGCTGTTGGATGGATTGCTATGAAATTTAGTGCAGACATGCACGTTCCCCACAAGATGAACTGCTGTAACTTTAGTCATTCCCTGAATTTCCACCTAAAGCCATCATCAAATAAGTGTAATAATTTTAAATTTAATCACATTCCCATCAGCCTCAGCCTACTTTGTTTTTAGTGATAACCAGCATATATTAGCATGCTTTTATTACAAAAGACTACAACGTGCCTACATGAAACCGTCCACCTGTTATCATAGTGAGCAATGCTAGCATTTAGCTGCACATGGGATAAATAAGCCTCCAGGGCCTTCTGCAAGAAAGACTTTCTAACAGATGGTTAACATTATGGAAAAAAAACTATTTTAGCCCCAAACCATGGTAATTTCCTAAACCTAACCAAGTAGTTTTGTTGGCAAAACCTAAACAAAAACACTTACATTTGAACTATTACAGACTGAAGGCCCAGGATATAACCCCTACTCTTTTAGTTTAAAGTTCTGTGCTTGATCCACTTGCCCACCACAACCAGCTCCTAACATGGACTGGTCACTCTTTATAGTACATCATGTGACTTCCGGGGGCCTTTCTGGCAGAAAGTCCTGAAGGCCAACCTTTCCCAGTACTTAGCCATGTCACATACAGTGGGTTTATTAAAGCTTTTTCACTCAAAACACTGCCTTGTTCTGACTCATCGAGAGCGGTGAAACTGTTTTGAGCTCAGCCAACTCCTAAGACAAATAGTCTATCTGGGTCTAAGTGCTAAAGCTAATATTTTCCATCTCCGGTTCGGTGCGCAGCAGGTAGCCTAGAGTTGGATTATCAGAGTGTTTGGGTTGAGAGTGGATTCTGAGGCCCTAAAACCAAAGAGCTAAAAGAAGCTTAAAAGCCTTGTAAGGCTGCAGACTTGGGTGATAATATTTGTGAGTTTGTTGGTACAAATGCTAGCATTCACATTGTGTAGTAATCTTATCCACTCTTCACATGAAAATACTGAATATTTGAGTCTTAACCTTTCTGACAAAGAAAGCTTTAGTCCTGAAAGCTAACTAAATTCCAGTACAGCCTCACAGAGCTGCTGGCATGACTGCAGACTCTTAGCCTTGTTAAGTAATGGATATTGACCATTGACGCCACCCATATGTGATGGATGTTTGACATTAAAACAGTCTGGACTGGCGTGTCGCATGATTGAATTTCTCCAAAGCATATTTAGTATTTTTCATCTAAATCTTTAAATGCCAAATCCATCACCATTGGACAGGAGTCCCTGACTTAAAGAGATGTTAAACCAAAAAGAATTTCATCAGTTTAAGTCTCAAAGTGAGGAGTTTTAGTTTCCTTTTGAAGCTTCTGAGAATTGTGAGAATGAAGTGACATTATAAAACATCTGACAGAACAAATAACACAATCTTCCCTTTACAAATGAAAGTTGCATTCAGTGAAACTCAGCTTTGTTCAGTGCAATATGGATTTGGTGACAGAGCCTTAGTTGGTTCTGTTTTTATGGCGCTGACTTTACAAGGACTTTATTTATGCTCGAGCTGCGATAACACCTGATCTGAATCTGTGGAATGTAAATTATTTTGTTTCAAATGGAAGGACACCAAGCCACTGCATCTTTGTTTCGCTGGCAATTTCAGTGCACTATGTGGCAGGTGTTGCCTTTATTTGGGCAATAAACTTCTGGACAGAGAATGTCTCATTTGACAAAACTGGATCTTATAATAGCCAAAAACAAAAACAAAAAAACTCAATTTACTTTAGGAGCACATTCTTTTGCAGTAAATACTTTGAAGTAATAAGCTGTCTTCTTTGTTGGCACATCAGCACAATATATGTCTGTCCTGAGACCAACTGATCTCTACATCACACTCTACGCTGCTGCACACAACAGGAGCATTTGGCACATTAAATATAATGATGGATTAGGAGTGAAGGTATAGCCTGAATAACAGGGGAAATCCTCAATATTTCACGGTCAAACCCTACTCTGAAAGCTTGAAGACGTGGAATAAAAGAAGAACATAATCCTGAGCTTATAGTCTTGGGATGGTGTTGGGAGACTCGAGGCAGAACAGGCCCAGAACTTCAAACTGCTCTGCTCTGCAACAAACAGGTCACTAGAGCCCTTGTACAGTTTCACAGTCAAGAGCAATTTGCAAGCCTGAAACCATTTCACACTTTGTTGTTATTTTTAGGCTGACTCCTCATCTTGTAAGTGTGGAACAGACTGACTAACAGTTGGTGGAGTCTTTAAAGGAGAAACATATTTAGTGTTAACACTCAGGGTTATGGGTGCATTTGATCTGATTTTCAGTGGCACTTCTTGTGCATTGACCTTTGCACATTGACTGATAAACACTCTGCTCGCTGTCCCAGAACGGTCCATCTGCACTTTGACTGCTTGGACTTGGTTTTGCTTTTTCGTTGATGCAATTGTTTGTGCATGGCTGATATTTTAGTCTTATGCTCTCATTACCAAATTATCAAGATTTTATACAACTTTTCTCATCAAAAAACGTGTGTCAAGATCAGACTGATCTCACCAGAAAAATGAGCGTTTAGGTCACCTGTCCAAGCAGCGAATTATGGCCCATGTTTACATTTGTTGTTGAGTGGCGACCTCTAGCAGTTGAGGTAATTATGACAGGAGCAAAGGAGGAAATTAGGGCCAATCATAAGTGTGGAGGAGTGGCCATTGCCTGCCAAGGAGACCGACCCACATGCTGTACGTCTTTGCTTTTTGTTGAGGGTGACTCCACGCCCTCAGAGTTCGCCAAAGTTTAACTTGGCAAGAAGAGAGGATGCGGATATGTGACCACTCCCCTTAATTTGCTTATTTGTGACCGGGCCTGTGAGAGCAATCACCAGAATGCAGGAAATTAAGTTTTTGACAGTAAAAATTTATATGTATCCCCTTCAATGTTGGAACGACACCTATGCCCTTCATCTGATCGCAGATGGGGCCTGATGAAATGAAATAAAAACACCCCAAAATTCTGCAGCAGACACAAGTTCGGAGGTTTGTAGAGAGCGTGACCACTGAGCAGAGCAGGAGTTGTGAGTTATTTACATGGAAGATTTTGAGAAATACAAACCCTTCTGAATGCTGCTGTTGATAGTTCATTAAACACCAACAGTTAAAAATGAACTAATACTGTGTGTAGTTTTTGAGATGAATACTTTGTACTTTTACTTTTCTAACAGGAGTGCTTTTAGTTGTACATATTTTCGTACAGAAAAATCCAAATCTGATTCAGCTGATTGAGGAGAGCCCCTCTAATTATGCAAACATCTTTCATTGTGCGTTCAGAACTTACCAACAGCTCTTTTATTTCGGTTTTCGTAGCCACACACTCCAGAGTGAAGCATCAGCGGCAGAAAGGAGCTGTGTTGTAGCTGCTATCCCAAATAGTACACGTCTGGCTCAGATGTCAGAGGAAAGAGGCGAATGTGACAAGTGAGCTCCTACGTGTACAAGTTCCCAGATGTTTCCTTGAATCTAGATCACAACACATCCACTAGTAAATTGTGATGGCCCGAAGCTACTTTTGACACTCCCGATCACACCCACGTTTGCTTTCACTCCACACTGACACTGAGCTTCACCCAGCCAGGTAGTTTGGACGAGCCTTCTGCAGTAGCAGAGTATCTGAAGTGACAAGTCGGGCTCTGCACCCGTCAGGGCTCCGGTAGTAATTGAAGAGGCACACTCAGCTCTCACGGCAGACGTTTCAACGGGTGAACTGGAGGAATGTCAAGGGCTCAGGGCTGCGTGCATGAGTGTATGTGTGTGAGTGAGTGTCTGCATTGCTTTGTTTTGTTTGTTTTTTTTCAGTGTCTGTCTTTTCCTGTGTTTACTCTGCAAACCTTGATATACACATGTTTATGTCACTGCACACCAACACACAGTGATGGCATTAAAAAAGTATAGTTACTCAAGTATTGTACAGATCTGAGGGACTTAAAGGTAGAATAAGTAGGATCTGTCAGTTGCTCTTTGGAAAAGAGACATCAAATATGTCTATGCTACAGGAAACTTAACATGAGAAGGAGACATGGTGAAAAGAAAGAAGTGGTCATTTCAAGTCAGGGTGGAAACACCAGCAACATGCTGAAACATCTTTCTATGCAACGTTGTACTTTCAGATAGCAAGTGGTTACAGCCGACTCTACTGGCTAACTGTTGCTGATTGATAGTCGATGATGGTTGAACTTTTTTAACATCCTGCTGCAGTTCACCATGAAGAAAAACAATCCACCTGAAAAGATCACCAGTCAATCACAGGGCTGACATATAGTAACCGGAAAATACACATTCAGCCACATGCACAACATGCAAACTCCACACAGAAATGCTGCAGCTGGCTGGCAGGTTCAATGAGATTGTCTCTGTTTGAAGTTGCAACCCGCTCCTCTGAGGCCTCTGAGAAAAAAAAATAGCAATTGAAAAAAATAACATAAAGTCATTATTTTACTGTGTGTATCATTGTAAACATCATACATCATGTCAGTATTGACTTGACTGAGCCAGCCACGAAACTGATCTTCTCCAAAAAGGTAGCTAGCCAGCAGCTGGCTAGTGCTAAGTCATAACAATGAACATGTTTTTGAAAAGAAAAAGACATGCAGACCAGCAGCTCAGCTGATAAAAGTTCAGCTGCAAAAAAAAAAATTGAGGCCAAGTAAAATGTTCATGCAGCATAGATAAAGTTTGGCTCTACCACGGTTTGTAAGTCGACCCACGCATTACTATTTACTGTGTAGTATTTTAAATAGGTTTTTAAAGATATCTTGCACAGTGGGGGCCCTGGCCATAAGGTAATACTATTTTGGGGGTCTTGGCATGGAAGGGTGAACTGCATGTAGCCGGTGGCCAGGCAACAGAATTGCTGCTGCTGCCATTCAAAACACTCAACACAGACACTGCTGTGGCAGAGGCAGTGGTAAGTGCCTGCTGTTTAAAAGCACCTTTGCTTAAACTTATAATGGACATTATGGGTTTGCTATGAAAGTAAAGTACCTGAATCCTTCCACTTCATCACCAGCAACACGCACCTGCAAACAGCAGCCACTTAAAATAATCATCGGTACATTTAAAAACTCCTCAAAATATATCTGAATATATAAAACACTCATAAACTTGTGATTTTTCTCTGAACTCAGATTTTTGCCTGAAAGGTGACAACAATAATGACACCGGTTGTTTGCTCTGGTTGCCATCTTCAGAGTATAGAGTAAATTATGCACCACAATCAGCAGCACAAAGCATCTAATGGCAGACCCACAGTGCCACTAAAACATCCCAAGCCTGTCAGAGAACTTAATCATCTCAGAACCCCGTGTTTTAAAATTCAAATTTGCACTCTTTTGCAATGCTAATGGAAGAAAACCCCCCAATCAAGCTGGCACGTCTCAGCAGAAAACGCTTCAAATGTGATTTTCGACAGGAGGCTAATGTCAGGGTGTACTGTATGGAAAAAAGCTCACAACTCGTAGTTTGCAGAGAACAGGAAGTCAGAGAGGTGTGCGGCGCCTGAGCCGCGCGCTGTTGAAAACGCAGCAGTGGAGCCATCGTGGGCTTTGATCAACAACCTGCTCATTTACCACAGCTTGTCTCTCAAGCGGCGTCTCCAGGCAACTGAGGGCTGTCAGCAGAGGAGGTGGCGTTGAGCGGACAAAACGCACTCTGGAGGCCTCCTGTCAGCCTCAAGACTGGTGATAGAGGCAATTCCTGAGAGAGAGAGAATGGAACAGAGGGAACAGATACAGACCTTTTTTTCTTTCTATATATAAACCTTTTTACTGGCTGAACAAATTATAGGTAGTTTTTTCCCATCAAGACATCCGGCGCCTGTTCATTTAGCCGTGCGCCTTCAAAATGCTGTGTTCCAGTCATTTAGCAGGGGGAACAGTAGATGAATTTGGCTTGCTTTTCTCCCTATCTCCAGTAAAAGCTTCCGCCGGAGCCCTGGACGCAGATTGAGAGATGCATATGTATTTAGAAATTTGCCCAGGCAGCCTTAAATGCTCCGTCTAGACAAAGAGAAAGCAATTGCATTAGCATTTAGCCGGCCATCCAGTCTATTTGTTTTTATCTTTATTTACCCAGAAAACCTCGGCTGTGTGCTCTCTTTCAGCAACGCCCTTCACACTCACTCAGCTACAGACATTAAGGCCTGGGAGCTGCCCAGTACAACCACAGCCTGGTGCCAGTCAGCAGCTCCATCTGAGCAGTCGGCCGTTAAGCACCTTGCTCAAGGGCATCTTAACAGGAGTTGTTGACGGAGCAAAACAGCGTGTCTCATTCGCTTCCCGCTTCCAGATTTTCCCCGCTCCTCCGGTCGTGAGTTTGCTTTTTGAATTTTTGCCTCGGGGCAGATGCTCCACTGTTTTTCTAGTTACCATTTTCCTCCTGTTTCTTTTCCCGCTCTGAATCCATCCTTTGGTGCCCACTACCGTAATGGTAAGATTACCCTAAACTGGCAGCTTGAATGTGTGAGTTGCCAGTATCACAAACTGCAGATGTAAGGATTAGTAGGAAGAAAATAAACTTTGCTGCTGTGGAGCAGTTGTTCTCAAACAGCGGTTTGGGGACCCCATGGAGTCCATGGCACTCTGCAGTGAAAAGTATTCAGATTCATTCATTTAATGGGACAGTTCACCTCGAAATCAAAAATACATATTCTCTCCCTGGCTTGTAGTGCTATTGTGTGAGTCGCCGAGTTTTGGAGATAACGGCCGTAGAGATGCCTGCCTTCTCTCCAGTGTAATGCAACTGAATGGCACTCGGCTTGTGGCGCAAGTATTTTGACCTGGTTACTCAAGATAATCCACAGACCTTGTCAGCAGTTTCATGTAGGAACTACTTTCTTTCAGCAGTAGAATCTACTGGGACCACTAAAAAACATCTTGCACTCCTGCAGTGTTCTTGCAACCAGCTCAAGCTTTGGAGGAGGGAGCAGGGTGGAAAAAACTTGCTTCAACCTTAGATCGAACATTAAGTAGGATTTATACCTATTAAATATACAGTCTGTGGTTCCAACTCACTATTTGGACGGCTGTACTCATTTTGCGATTTCTACATATTGTTCCTTTAAAATATTATTCGTTGAACTATGAAGAAAATGAGTAAATAAAAAATATTTATATCTTGATAACAAATTAATCTGAAAACATTTTACCCCAGTGCCAAAGACCCCGTGGGGTTCCTGGACCCCTATTTGAGAACCTCTGCTGCAGACCTCATGTCATATTTTACACCAGTGTAAATCTCCGGTTCTAATACAAATACTTCAGATTTATTATTCTCAAGCGTGTTCATTAAAAGCAAAGGTCATAAGGAAGCTGCTCAACTCAATATCCACTCACAGCTTCATTTTCATTCTGGCAATGATTTTGTTACAGCAGCTGTCCATTTCTGAGAGATATGAAAATCAATACAACTCGGAAAACATGATTAATTTTTTGTTTGTTTTCAGTGTAACGTTCACGGTTGAACCTGTTTAATAAAGCGCTCCGTGGCGGTGGGATTCGACCCCTGGCAGCATGTTCGGTCCGACGTTATTAGCGCAGCAAGTGTCATCATGTCCGCTCGCAGCATCTGGGAAGTGAACAGGAGCAGACTGTTCTGCTCTACATGCAGGTGTGATCCCATCAGTCTGAGTGTTACTGTGAGAATGTGAGGTGGGAGAGCGCAGGAGGTGTGAAGGCACAGGGAGGGAGGGAGTGTCTACAGTCTTCGTCTGTGTGTGTGTGTGTGTGTGTGTGTGTGTGTGTGTGTGTGTGTGGAAGAAATTGTGCTCAGTAATATATAATTTCATTTGAATAACTGCACTCAAATGTACAGTATTTGTCTTGTGGATATGGTGCATCTGATTGCTTCTCTACATGCGAGCTGAAGTGAGTGATTGAGTGATGATGAAGCAAGATAGCACAATACAAAAGGAGGTAGGAGAAATTGAGTGAATACATCAATGAGAATGAGTGAATAACCGGGTGTTAAGACTGAAAACAACCCTGCATTTAAAAAAAAAAGGAAGTGACTGCCTTGGTAGGGTCTTTGTAGGATCCTGCACTGCACTGTGCTTTATAGTGTTAAGGGAACCGATTTTACAAGTCTGGAAAGTTATTACAGTGACAGTTTTATCCTCTGTTGCAAAGATTGTGAGGTAAACAAACTACAAACCACAACATAATCTACCAGGAATGAGCACTTGTCAAATTTGATTGGCCAATGGAGTGTTTTGTTGAATGAATCTAAGTTAAAAGTTAAGCCAAGTTCAACTTTTTTTTTGCACAATGACCCTGCATTTTTTTTTTTGCCTCATGCGCAAGGTACCCTTTAGTGGCTGTATGAGACACTGCCAGGAAGCCTTTATAACACATGGCTGAAACAGTCACAGTTTGGGTAGATGAAAGTCACACATGTTAAGTTACAACTTATAATAACGTTTCGGTTTCACACGAGGTGCAAACCCCTGTATAGTGGGTGTTAGTTTGATCCATCCATACAGCCAGTCTCCTCCAGATGTGGGCTTTCTCCCTCTTGCTACTACATGAAATCCCACCGCCTCTCATACAGCCGTTAATGCATCAGCATGCATGACTTATATCTGTGTAATTCAGTGTCGCCTCGGCTGCTTCCTCAGCCGCCATGTTTACAAGTTTTGTAGGATGTCAGCGTCGATTTTGAGCAAAGAAAACAGGACTAGGAATGACAGCAGGTTAGGTCATCCACGTAAGGAAAAGACTGAAACAATCTGATGTTTGTCCACTCGCTGGTTCACATCATCTCCAGTTTGGAAGAGGTGTCACAGATTCTGGATACAACTGTAGTTTTCTGCTAAAAATATTGTATTTTTCAGAATGACCCGCCACGTAAGCCTTCTTCGTCACAGTCAGGGTCTGTATAACAGAAAACAGCAACAGCTACCTTTTTGTGTCATAATTCATTGTAAATGTCAGTATAGTCTGTGTTTGTGACGCAGGTGTTGTTAACCTTTTTTACACAGCTTTGTTAAATGCTTTATCCTGATTGGTCAATCACGGCATTCGAAGGTCTGTTATCTCTGACCGTTGCTGGATGTAGTTCTGGTCATAGACTCTGGAGAAGCAGTAAAATCAGTTAAATAATTTTTAGATTAATATTTTGTGTCAAATTATTGATTTTTTTTACTTCTTGAGTAATTAGCTGTGTAATAATCAGAATGGTCAATGAAACTAAACCCCTTCAAGTTGATTCAAGTCTTGCACCATCCTGACGGAGGTTAATATTTCCATAGTGACCCACTCATCTTCTACCCCTATGGACTGATGTTATTTTGACATGTTTATGTTCCTAAAACAGTGATTTGCGTGACGTATCTGCAGCAGAAGCACAGGTTTACTGTTTATCTGGTTACCAGGTAGTGTAGCATCTGTTAGCTGCAATCAAATCACTCTTTCATGTTTATTCTGTTGTCTGACAACAGAAACAGAACAATATGACACATGAGGACAATTATATTGTCAGTCAGCTTGTATCAAAATACTGTCTGTGTTCACAGAGAGAGAATGAGGGAATGGAAGAGTTTATCCAGCTGTGTCTGTCCAGCTCCTTACCAGATGTTGGCTGTGATGCACAGTTTTGCTGATTGTCAAATGGAAGCGGAGGAAGAAGAAATGATTTAGCAGTTTTGCTACCTACAGTGACTGTTTAAGTGTTTCAGTGTGGACGGAGATATTTATAAAAATGCCACTGTGGATCATTCTGACACCGAAACAACTTTATGAGATTTAGACGCCTTAGTGTGGATGAAGTCTGAGCGACCTAACAAGCACCTGAGTGAGTGACAAAGTGTGTGTGTGTGTGTGTGTGTGTGTGTGTGTGTGTGTGTGTATAAATCAGGGAGAGAGTGAGTAAATAAGTAAGTGAGTGAGTACAACTGCAGTCATTAGTTGGATGTAGCAAGTGCAAGTGTGTGTTTGCACCAATGAGTGAATAAGTGATTAAAGATAGAAGTCAAAGGGAATGGCATGAATTCTGTGAGAGAGGGGGGGGGGAGAGGGAGGCACCAACACACCCAGTCACTTTCCCAGTGACTCATTAGGTGGGTAATTAAGGCACAAAGCTTCGGCCCCAGGACTCCACCGAGCTGCACTCTGAGCCCCGACTGCTAATGACGCCGCCCTGGACCTCAGAGAGACGGAGAGACAGAGAGGCACGCTGTAGATGAGTCCACGCAGCAGGTGCCCCGGCTGCTCCTCACACAGAGAGGTGAAAAGACGGAGCGGTCGATACTGTTCACATCCTGCAGGGATCTAATGGACAGTAAACCCACCTAAACTCTGTGTTTATCTGCAGAATAATGTAGTGTTTACTCACTTCTGTAGCCTGAATAAAAGTAAATAAATAACCCAGAAGTAGCATGTATGCAGTAGAGTAGTTAACCATTAAAATGTGCTACTTGTTGCATTTTTATATCACACTTCATAAGTGAAATTTCTAGACTAGATTTTCCAAAGGCTGAAAACAGAGCCAGGAGGAGGAGCAGAAGTTTAGTTTTCTCACAGACTATTTGAATTACATTATGCTTAAAGATTATTATGGAGCTTTTGCCCAGTGATGCCTAAAATAACATGCCTACCCCTGATTTAACAACATGTGTCATCACCGTGACCAAAATTGCCGATTTTGTGATATTTGGCTTATATAACAGCAAAAAGGCCATCTGATAGCAAAGTAAGGCACTGAAAATATTGTAAATATCACGTACATTTAGGTACTGTTTTAGGTAGAATAAATCTGCTTTGCTGCTGGTCCTGTCCACAGCGGTACCCTGCTTAGCTACCTAACTACTGCAAACACTAACACTAATGTTGAGGAGCAAAATCCAAGTGCACATCAGACCTGAAAACTGTGACTAATGCTGACGTAAATACATTTACATTCCTAATGTATTTACCTTTGTTTGCTGTGACTCTTGCATGTGTCTGTCCTGAACTCCTTTAAAACCTGCTGAGCTGATGTGTTGGTTCCCAACTGAACTGCAAAGCTTGTCAGTTCAAATCACTCAAAAGTGAAAATTACAAAGACTTAGCACAACAAAATAACAAAGTTTCTTATAACACAGTTCACTGAGTTTTTCAGTGCAATGAAATGAACAGTAAATAATTCCACTTCACAAAATAATATTCACATTACAAGTTATTAGTGTTTCCTGAGGCGCCCCTGTTGCTCAGCTGGTGGTAATGTTGGGCAGCTTCACACTTAAAAAGAGCTAGCTCAAAATCCAGCTCAAATTCAAAACTTTAAGTAGTATCACAGTCTTCTGCAAAACTAGAGATAGACTTTTGAATGCAGTTGATGCCTGATATCTCAGAAACCCTTAATAACATCATTAGATACTGCAGCAGTAATGTGGTGTGATTTTATTTGGGAAGCAGTGGATTAATATGACTTTTTTTGGTTTTACAGCTGCGTCCAACCACTGTAACAATTGGTGGGGGGAATGGTGACACTCTGATTTCTTGCATGAGATTAATATTACAGCGTTGGTTCCCAAACTGAACAGATAAAGTTTTTCAGTTCAAATGACTTAAATTATGAAAATTATGCTAATACAGTAACAGTAAAGTAAAAACTGTTGATGCCAAAGATGAATACAGTAATTGAAATCAGTTTTAAAAAATACAGGAAAAAACCTGCATACAGCATACATCAGCCAAAGTTCCCATGATGCATTAGAAACTACAGTTATTAACTGTAAAATTTCCAGTATTTTACTGTGTGGTGTGTGATAGATAACTGTTGAAAAATACTGGTCATGTATACGTCCATTTGGGAGTATAATCCAGGCTTTAGTGTAAAAACTGCATGATTGCTTTATGGCACAATAACAACAAGAAGAATCAATCAAAATATATGGTGAATGTTGGTTTTGTTTATCCGAGCCAATATTTGACCAACTCTAAATCACAGTTTTTCATTTCACCACAACGCCACTGATACACTACCTCGCCTGGGCTTGACACTGAGGGGAGGAGATGACGGAAAAATACAGAAAATAGACACTCACATGTAGAGGCACAGAACGAGGTTAAGAGCAGAAGAGACCCTTCAAAGATTTCACTCTCCTCGACTCAGTGTAGGGAATAGATGGAGGGGTTTTGGGGGGATTTGGGGTGGTGGGGAGCAGGAAAAAAGTAGCGGTAAAAGCGAGACAGAGGAAGAGAAGAAGAGTTGAAGAGAGTGGGGCAGATACCCCGCAGAGAGCAGAGGCAGAAAAATAGGCTAAATGTGCAGAGGAGCCAAGCAGAGAAACTTCCCCCTCCTGTGGCAAAGGGGTGAGAGAAATCGGAGCTGAGGGAGAGGAGAGAGAAAATAAAGGAGGTGGCGGCGGGGAGGACAGAGGAGTTACTGGCATTTCCATTTTGAGCCTGTATGAAGGCTAATGACTTAAGGCGGGCTGCTGAGACCAAGCGAGGGTACTGCAGGTGGTCCTCACAGGAGTGGAGAGCTCCTGAGGAGACTAAGGCCATTTTAATTGGACACTGAATAACAATATGACTACTTCACAGAGAGAATAGTGGGGTGGTGCCTCCAGTTCCAAAAGGCCAATTACAGTATATTCATGTTCCTCTGCTTTTATCAAGACTTTATGAAGATGCACAGGTTTGGATCTGGTTTGGTTACTAATTCTGCTCAGGGAATATACATCGTGGCTTTGCAGAACGATTGCTTTGGGAAAACAATTAGAAGGAGATCAAGATTATAATCACCAAGTGGTGGTCTTTGACTACAACTGGGCCTTTGGTGAGATGTTTTAATGAATGAGTCCCTGTAACATGTATGTTACTGTTCTGGTTCACTCTCATGCTCTCATCAACCTCATTTCCAGCTACAGCAGGCAGCTGTTTGCATCACCGATGAATCCACTGTACAGTAAAGTTAGGGGCTCCGTCCACCTTTGGTGGACAGACGCCAGGCGCGTAAAAACGGACAGCTGGGCGTGCTTTAGAGCGCACTGGAGGCTCAGCGTTTTTTTTTAGCTGAGACGCTTTTGGTTGCAATGATACGAAATCAGAAGTGAATTTAGTATTTGGGGCCCTCAACATCCCTTTTTCTGCCCCTGTTTACATCCTTAAATAAATAATAAGTCATAAAAATACACTGTTAGTCATGGTGGAGTGTAGAGGATGAATCGATGAGTCTCACAGCCTAAAGGAAGAGGCTTTTCTGAAGTTAGGTGGGCAGGCAGTGGATACCTCTGTACCTCTTGCAGCGGGGGGACACAGGCTGTGACTGGGGTTGGTACTGTCTTTTAGTGTCCTCCTGCTTCCTCCTTTCATCAGCACTGCTGGGTTAACTTAGCTTCATTTTTCAACAGTCTGCACACCGAGTGGTTTAAAACATTAAACAGTCTCATGTCAGTTAGTGAAAATCTAGAATAAGAAAAACCATTTTGTTTTGTGCATATTTTGGGGGGTGGCATGAAGTAGGTGCTATTTGGAATAATTTAGCAATACCATCAATTTATCATTTTTTAATATCTTCTCTGATTACTGACATTACAGTACTTTGCAGTTTCTTACATTCCTGTGTTGATTTTTTTTAAAAAAAAAAGCTCCCACCAATAATATAAAGTAAATTAGCAGTAAAATTTAAAGTTGGCTGCCTGTAAAAGAAAACAATGCACATTCAAAAATGACATTAAGAGAGTGAAGCAAAACAGTAAAGTTGTGGGCTGAAAACCAAAACAATGAGCTGAGCAGCCCTGTTCAGATACTAGTAGTCCTGTGATCCATTGTTATTATAATAAAAAATATTTTTAAAATTGTATTATAGTGGGATTAAGTAAAGCAAAACGGGACTCACACACAGGACTCATCTACTTGTTTCATCTATTTGTTGTTGTTGTCTGAAACTGAAGTCATGTTGCATCATACCAGAAATAAACTTCTCCTCTCCCAAGCGGCACAGCGGCATTTTCCTCAACTTCTTTACATCTGAAAGAAAATAAAAACACTTTGTCCTCTAAGATGCTGTGCACCAGTATGAAAACGTCAGCTGCTAATTGAGCCATTACCATTAGCCGAAACAAACAATTCTCTAATCGTGATGAGGTGAGGCAATATCTCTGGATGAGAGATGTGGTGGATAGGAGCAGCAGGATCAGAAAATCAGTTGCAGCGGGTGGATAATATATGCCGGGCTATTTTCTCCCCCATGCAAATGCGGTCGAACCATTTCTCCCAGAGGCGGAGCGTGGCGCGTGTGTGTGTGCAGAGCCTCGGCGCTCCAATCTTTCAGCTTATTAATTTCATATTTACTCATTTATTTTTAAATGTGTTGAGTGATGGAAATGCGGCAGGCTGCAGCTCAGAGGTGCTTACATGGCAGATGGGTTTAAAAGGGGAAGTGAGCCAGTGTCAGAGGCAGGATTTCAATTCAAAGTTGAGGGATCTTTTTTCTTTTATTATTCATGAAAAGTGAGAATTATCCACAGAAAGTTAATAAATGCCGTCTTACTGTGCTGTTTATTCAATACAGACGCTACACTTGAGCAGTTCGGGGCTGTAGTGCCCTGCTCAAAGGCAAACTGACACTTTTTGAGTGTTTGTCTTTTTCCAAGCCTTCTGAAGGATACAAACTGGCAGCTTTACAGTATTTTGCCTGTACTTACTTCGTCTTAGACCACCTAACCATCCAAGTGCAAATGCAACCAAGACGACCAGATCCGTCAAATATCAGGAGGTATTTTGAAAAGCATCCTCAACAGATGTTGAAATGGTCTTTCTAAACCTACACTGTACGCTATTTGAGGGGAGATGCCGTCCACCTTGTCAGCACAATGACCCTAATGCCTCCTCCTTGTTAACTTGCTATTCTCCATCCTTCTCCGTCTCCCAGTAGCAGAGAGACTGCAGGGGCAGAGGTGCTGTTAAAAGTGGGGTAAGCAGTTTTGGAGGAAGATAGTTGATTCTTGTAAACTCATAAGGATACATAAAGTTCGTTAAGTTCTTATTCTTTGATGCTGTTTTTATGGATGAACACTTCCTGATATATGGGGCAGGAAGCGAAGCCTTATATGTTGTTTTTTTTTGGACTTTAATGTTAATTTCTCATGTTTTTCATTTTGTATAGAGTTAAGAGCATTTGCTAAATCTGACAAAGCATGTTCATATAAGCATTTTGTACAAAAAAGCAAGAGAAATTTAAGATAAAATTACAAAAATATTATGGATGCACCGATACCGCTTCTTTTCAGACCAAGTACAAGTACTTACATTTGGGTACTTGCTGACACAGAGTACCGATACGAGTACTTAATAATGCCAATAAAGTTCTTACTATAACTTTTAAAACATGTTTTATTTTCATTAGATGGTCACTTTCTAAATGTAACAAATCATTGTTGCTGTTTTTTAGGTTATTTGTAGTAAGTTACTTTACTGATTTTGTGTTCTTTATTAAGCTGTGCGGTTTACTGTGCATATGATATATTTCAGTATAATAATTTCACAACAATATTATTAAACTTGCAGAATTAAGTTTAGTGTTATAAATGACGTTATATATGCTATATATGCTTATTTAATTATCATTTACAGCACTTTAATGACACATTTACATGTGTAGTATTTAAGTTTCCCTCTTGTCTAAGAGCTAATTAGTTCCTACCTGCCATTGTTTAGGGGGGGGCAGGTATGAGTGTGGTGCCATGTGTGCAACAGTTTTGTTTACCCTGCTGTCAACCCCAAAGAGTGAAGTTGCACGTACAGACCATTTTGGTGAAGATTAAGTACACAAAGAGAAGTTGTAGCAGCTTATTATGAAGAAAAGAGGGTTACAGACTTTGTGGCGGCGGTGTTTTTTCTTCGTCTTCGGATTAATTTGCAGAGGCATCAGCTAGTTTACACCCACTACAGCTGCACTCTGTGCATTTATTTCAGTTTTACATGGACTTACATGGAATTTTATGGACAGTTGCCGAAGTCGCTGCGGTCATTAGTGGATGATGTTGAGGACAGCGAGTCTCTCACTGATGATGACGGTGTGTCCAAAAAAAGAGGTTAAGCAAACGCCTTGAACTCTGCATCATGGCAGATCTTAAGATATTTGTTTGTATCGAGCGGCTACTTTTCGTGATGTGGTATCGGGTTTGGGGTATCAGAGTAGTTTTATGAGTACGAGTGTGTGAGGACAGTAAAAATACCCGATGCTGGTATCGGTATCAGGGCATCCCTGAAAAGTATTTTTGCATGAGGCCCATTGAGCCTTCATCTGACTGAGGTTTGTGCATGGTAGAATCTGTGGCACCGACCAAATATCGATAGTCGAACTTTGTATTGATAAATCTATGGCACCGTCTGCAGCGGAGTAGCAGATGAGTCTTTTTCTCCCACCTTTCCGAAAGTTTTGCAGTGACTCTATAAACTTCTCTAAATCAGGGGTTTTCAGAGTCTGAGACTGATGGTCTCCCTTCAGATAAGACAGCTCTTCAGTTTACTTGCTTTGTTTAGTTCAGTTCCTGGACAGTATCATGATTATGTTATTTGATCCCACAGACACTCGACAGCTGAGCCAAGATATCTTTATATTGTTGTTTGACATAACTTCAGTTTACACCAAATACATTAGAAAAAGGTCCAAGGGTATTCATTAGTTTCTGCCTCGAAGAAAATTCCCCCAATCTAGTGTATATTTCTAACCAAAGCACACACATTTATGCTACTCTGTGTGATCACTGTTTGATAACTAATGTAATATTTTGTCACTTGCATTCACTGAGCCTCTCCTGAAATTGTTAAGAGAGACCCGCCTCCCACTTTTACAACCTCTGTTATAAGCTGCTATAAATACTCAGTTCTATACTGTACTATCTTAAAGCCTACTCCACAGTGTAGAGTCACCTTGATGATCAAAGTGTCAAGTGGCAACATGTGGTCGCAGAGCAAGGGGATTATAGAGACACACTGCTGCCTGTAGTATTGATAAAATATTCCTTTAATATTTCTATAATCATGCTCCCATTGCGCCATCTCCTTGTTAAAAAAAAAAGTTACACAGCGCTGTGAGTGTGCAGTGGAAGTAGTGACTTGCAGTCGCAGTCATCTGAGGTGGGAAACCTAATTTATACCAAACCACTCCATGTGTCTCGGGTACATCAAGGAGCTGACATATATATATAAATAAATCGTCATTAATTTGTATGAGACCAGCTTGTCAGTGGAAGTGCCAATACAGAGTGCTACAGCAAAAAAGTTGAACCTGGCTCGACTTTGTCTCGCCCAGCTTTGCCACACTGTCTAACAAGGTGCTGCGGCGGCCAATCAAACATGTGCAGGCGGGCTCATTTCTGGTGTGCTGTGTTTCTACCATTTACTTCAGGGTTGTCGCCACAAAAACATAAATGTTGCTGTAATAATTTTCCAGAGTTGTACATGCATGTATTTTAAACAGCTGTGCAGTGTTTTGTCATCACATAAGTCTTCAGACTGGGGTCACAGATGTTATGCTTTTTGGTTCCAACAGAAACTGTTAATAATCAATGATCAGTTAATCATTAATGATTAATTAGATGCAAAACACTTGTCTTTTTCTCAGTTTGATTTTTTTTATATTCTAGCAGGACATTTGTTTGTTGTTAGTAGTGTGCAAAAAATTCATTAATGAAACAAAAACAAAATAGTAAAATCATTAAATGGCTCCACAAAACAAAACAGTGTCAACCGAGGTCATTTCTAGACAAACAAGACGGACTAAACCAAACTGCGAGAAACCCTGAGCTCCAGAGAAATGGTAATACATTTTTAATCAGTTAAATTCTTAACAGGTATTAATCGATTAATGACTAATCATTAACATGCCTTCTTCAGACTAATGGACCTGGCTAACTGGACTTCCTGGATTGTACTACCACCTGAAGCAGCACTTCCCACCACAGCCACTCTTGCATTGCTTTACCACAGTCTTGTTTTCAGTCTGAGCGCCAGTTAAAATATTGCATTGCTCTCCAGTTGCCAAGACCACTTAAGGCAGAAGCTTTTCCAAGGTTCCTGAGGTGGTTTAAGAAGCACACCGGCCACATGTTGAAAACAAGTAAATGCATGCCAGTAAGCGGGGTGTGTGGACTGTAGTCGCCTCCAGGGTCACGCCACTGTGATAATAGCAGGTGATAAAGGCACTCAAATAAGCAAAACACTGACATTATAATTTTATAATGTGTGAGAGAGATGAGCACCAGTGTTTTCAGACCCTGTGGTCATAGTGATGTCTTACTGTGCTGTTGAAATAAAAGTTCATCTCATCCCTCAGCAGGGCAGCAATTGAACATTATGTGTGGTCAGGGTTTGGAGAGTTACTTCAAAAATATATTCTGATACGCTTACTAATCACTAGTTAAAAATGTTGTCAGTAACCTAATCCAAGCATCACAGTATTAAAGTAACATAACTTGCTTACTTTCTGTGACTTTTGGATTACCTCAGTATCAAATATGGTGAAACTTTTTGTTTGTTTGTTGTTTATTAATAGTTTTTGCAGCTATTTCTTCCTTTGTTAACAACAAATGCATGTTTAGATTAATAATGGTAATTATGAGCATTTAAATGGGCAACGGTGGTGCAGTGGTTAGCACTGCTGCCTCACAGCAAGGAGGTCCTGAGTTTGATCCCCCAGCTCCCCGGCTGGATCAGGGCCTTTCTGTGTGGAGTTTGCATGTTCTCCCCGTGCCTGCGTGGGTTCTCTCCAGGTTCTCCGGCTTCCTCCCACAGTCCAAAGACATGCATGATAGGTTAATTGGTGACTCACCCGTAGGTGTGAGTGTGAGTGGTTGTCTGTCTATGTGTCAACCCTGCGATGAACTGGCGACTTGTCCAGGGTGAACCCCGCCTCTCGCCCAATGACAGCTGGGATAGGCTCCAGCAGCCCGCGACCCTTACGGAATAAGCGGTTACAGAAAATGAATGAATGAATAAACATTTAAATGTACTTTGTTAAATATGCTATTTACATGTCACATTCAAACTTTGAGTAAACTGACCTGAGGCTTTTGTTTTGACCCAAAAGTCCCAAAATATTATTCAGTAAAGTAAAAACAAAGTAAAGACAAAATAATGTTGAAATTTCCACCCAATGAAGCATTTTTTAACTAGAGGCCATGATAATGAATTGACAACTGTACGACTGGCTGGTGTTTGTGCACTGAGCATTGTAGAATATAGTTCTTTATTTTAAAAAGTCTCATTAGTATCTGTAACTGTAATTACTGTAATCCATTACTCTCCAAGCCTGTGTGAGAGCTTGCAGTGACACGCATGAGAACCACAGCCTTTGTGTTATTCATCACTCATTCATACGAGTCATCCATGTGTTTGTGTCAGTCGCTGATTAAATGTTAAATCATTTCATCTGAAGTCATTCAGAAATGTCCCCTTCTTCAACTTTTCCTCCCACTTCTTCTTTTCTTTATCACATCTCTTACTTCTTCTTGTCCTCCTCTGCCTTCTTGTTATCTTCCCTCTCCTTGTTCGCCTCCTCGCCCTCTTGTTCTTCCGTTTGTTGTACTGTTTTCCTCATCTTCTGCTCTCTATGTGTATTGAATCATATTTGGATTGTATCCAGATAACAGACACATTAAATGAGGGCAGCTGCTAATTCCAAGTGATGACTCAGTTAAATATGTGTGGCCATGTGTGGAAGGTCAGCTTTAGAGAAATAAATTGAACGGGTGTTAATTATTTATTCTGCTCCTGAGATGAACTCTCTCGTGCATGCATATTCAAAACTGCATGTTTACATCTTCACTCTGAACTGAATTGCAGAACCAGATGAGGCTTGTTTTTACACACACAATCCCTCCCTCAGTCTTCCTATCTTTGAACACACACACAACCACATCCTGTTTCGCAAACTCAGCATATCAAGACTATTTTAGTTTCCTTCATAATTTCTTCTGTTGTTTGTCATTTCCCAAATATTCTTATTTGTCATTCTCTCTTTTTATTTTGGGTGGGCCACATTCTTATCTACATTTTTCACACTTGGATAATCAAATGGTTCAATCTGAGCGCTGTTAGGAAAACAATCTCACCACAAGCTCCATCTAGTAGCTGTTCTGGAGCATTTGATCATATCTCATGATCTTCCTCAGCAGATGGAGTTTGCTCACTTGTCATTGAATTGTAAATGTTCAGATTTCCATTTTGTTGCTAAGCACTTCAAGGACGCCTCGTCCATGTTGGATTAAAAGCTAAGATTCACTCTTGACCTTGGAAAGATCCCCATGTCCTGATGAAGATCTGTGATCTGATCAAAAGCTCCAGAACAGGGTGGTAGAAGCTCAGTCTGCAGGGACTTGTCATGGGAACTGGTAGGTGGCTGGTTCAAGTCCAGCACCGACCGAACTAGGGCTGCGCAATTAAATCAGAATTTTATCAAAATCTCTACATGGCTTTCTGAAATTTTCAAATCGTAGGAGATGCAAAATTTCTTAAAGGCAAATTTGGTACAGAAAAATCACACCACAGCTATTTCAACATGTTTTTCAGTCAAAGAGCCTCCAAACGGCAACTATCCAATCATAGCTTAGCAACCATAATTAGGGCTTTCCATTTCTCTACATGTTGACATGGTGTTCAGGAGGCTCTGAGAAGAGTGATACTTTGTGATACTACTGTCTTCATCTGCTCTAACATAAACTGCAAATGTTAGCATGTCCGGCTAACTAACACTAGCTTACCAGCTGTAGTAACTTTACCTCCAGACAAACTTGTTAGATCCCACTGCATCTGCATTTGTTCTGTGGGGGTTTGAGAGAGAGGATGTGGGCTGATGCAGAATCACAGTGGGTCAACGATGATTCATCTCTCTCTGGCTCGCTGTCTCAGGTCTAAGGCAAGTTAGCTTAGCTCTTATCCTGGCTATTTTCCTCGATCGCGGTTCAGCTCATCTGGCTGGACGACCTGTCTCTGTTGCACCAATCAAGTTTCTGCGCTTCCTTTTCCCACGCTAATTAGTGTATTTCTGTCATCTATCATGTAGACGTACCTGCTGTCTTTCACCATCCAACCAATGTTTGCTGAGATGTAAGCTAGCTTCAGCTCAGCCTTTTAGCATTAACATTACACCATGTGTGCAGCTGTTAGGTAACTTTACATTTATGCTGAAAGTATTTTTTTCCCATTTGCTCCAGGTCATATTAACACTTTAAATTTTACACAGCAGGTGATTCACACACTAAAATAATGATGAAGTAGCTTCAGACATTTTTAATGATGTTTTTAAACTTGATCCTGATTTACTGTCAAATCCGTTTTACTCTGCTGATGTTGCAGACTGTTTCATGTTATCTCTGATGATGTCAGATACTGCTGGTATTTCTTTTTATCATTGTATTTTATCCTTTGTCGATTGAACTAAACTAAAACTAACAGCCTTCCAAATAATGTTTGTAGATGATTTACAAACTAATTATGAATTAGCTAATATGTAGTCCATGATGGATTTATTAGAGGTTACATGTGGTAACCATTAACAGATTTTTAATATAGTATATAAAATCAGTGCAACAATAAACTAATTGTTTCATTGTTCACACAAAAGTTTGATAACTTTCTGAGTTATTAATGATGGTTGTTATAAAGTGTTACCCTTGATAGAAACAACTCTTGATATTCATACAGCAGTACAAAAGTTATTCTGACCACTGATCTGTCATCCAACATGAGCAGCGAGCAACTGATGTTGCATCCTTCCATTAGCCTGCAGACCCAGCCATCACACCCTCCTCATACATTCATACATACATCCCCCCTATACTTTTGTTTCCTGCTCTGTGTTTAATGGCACTGTCTGTTTGACGGCTCTGCGCTAACACAATTTTCCAGAAAACCAATTTGTTGGTTGTCAGCCAGAAGCCCCTTTTTTCTCATTATTTGTCACGAAGCGATTTGTTCCTGTGAGTTCGGGGCTCTTCTCTGTTGATATGTGCAAGAATTTACTTCCAGGGTAAACAAAAAGACGGGATGAAGTAATTGGCTGCCAGTTTGCCATGTAAGGTTTACCAGATTGCCTGTCTGATCAACCACAGACTCCTTCAAAGCCCTAAATATTCGCAGTAGAAAACATCAATACTGACACTTGCATACAGCAGTTATGCAGCAGCTAATTTGCTCTCATCTGCACAAACAAAGAGATTCTCCTTGGATAACACGATTTTAGGGCATAGTAACCATAGTAAACATCCTTACAACAGCATGAGATTTAGCACTGGGCAAGACTTCGCTCTGGGGACGGCATGATAAATAAAGTTTGGTCTGATAAATAAATGTACAGTCAGTGTATTTAAAGGCCTCTGGATGAGATTATTAGCAGCTCACACAGCGATTAAAGCCAACTTAAGAAGTCGCCAGCGGCTGTGTTCCCACTGCCTAATTGAAACCATTCCTTATTTACTCATCTCAACTAAGGGGATCAGAGAGCAAGCAAAGACGGTTTCATTTTCTACTTAATATCTACCGCCTCGTGAATCATACACACATGCAATAGCATCCCTCTGGGGAAAGGACAGGGTGTTCATGTCGCACCGAAATGAAGAAGGAAGGAAAGAAAAAAAAACAAAATCACAGATCACAGACGGATTAATTCCATTTCTAAAGGCAGCCAGCGGTGGAGGAACAGGGGAGAAGGGAATGAGGAGGAGCAGAGAGGGGGGAAAGAGGAATACGTTTCTCCTTTTTGCAATGGCGGCCTATTTCTTTGTGTTAATTCCTCCACGCCTTTTAACTTCTAAAGCTCCTGCATTGTGGCGCAGTAGGACAGAGTGTGATTGAGAAATTTGGAGGAGTATTTTTAGCCAACGCACTCACTCGCCCCGAGGGGACAGCATATGATTTTTTTTCCCTCTCCTTCTTCCTGTTCTGCTTCTTTCGTGGTTTCACAATGAACCTCTGGATTTGTGCCCGCGAGGAAGAGCTGGGATCCGAACTGAATCAGCTCTCTAGCTACATCACAGGAGCTGCCTCCTGATTGGCGCTAGCAGGCCTGTTCCAGAAATCCTTTTCTTCCTCTATTGCATTCCTGATGATGTTGTGTGGCACGCTGAAAGCACGCCACATCATTGTGTCACAGCCTGCACGAAACGGTTGAACAATGTCACACGTATGAGCTTTAGTTGAATGCGTCTGCCGGAGGAAGTGTGGTTTGTCAAGGTGTGAAGGGTGGGGAGTGACAGACTCAATGCAAAAGGATTAGAATAATCTCATTCCTAAAGAATTACACTTGTAATCAATTACACATATTGAAAAGACACAAATCAGATTAGAGATGCAGCCTGATGTTTCCTCTTTTTAAGTAGTTCAAAGACATTTGAAGGAAAGTCTGAAAACTGGTGTAACAGTTGAAATTGTCAAATGTATGTATGGTGCATACAGGACGCCACTTACAAACAAATTTCCTCTTATTTCTGTTCATATCCGCTGATTTGTTTCTTTTCTTTCCTCTTTTCTCTTGGGTAAGAAAACAATTTGCAAGTAATCAAGAGTACTCTTAGAAAGATAAGAAGAAAACATTTAATTTTCACAGTGCACTAATTGTTTGTCCAATGCAAAGAAACTGAAGTTTAAAAGATGTTTAAATATTTATAATAAGTATTATTATCATCTACATAATTAGGTATTTTTTTATTGTTTTAGACTGTCATGTTTTCTACTTCTTTTGCCTCACAGATGCATAAACAGGTGCACCGGTAAGCACAAACTAGAGAAAATAATCCAGGTCTGAATTTTGCTATCCCTTAAGTTGAGAGGAAATGCGCATCCTTGACTGCAGTTATCAGTATACAGATCAGTGGTATATGTGTGAATGTGCCTGTGTTTTGTTTGTGAGTCAGCTCAGCCTCTGATCACAAAACTCTCCTTTTCTTCTTATATCTGTCTGTTCATGAAATGAGTCATAAAGTCTCTGGTTAGTCCAAATTTTTCACCCAAGCTTCCACTCAATTTCAAATTCACACGAGCGCATCTGTGCCTCAGTTTGTGCCACCTGGAGCCAATTTGTTTCTTTGCATTGACTTTATATGTTATCATGGCACCTTTGAAATTTGCTTTGCACTCAGTCTAAACACAATAAAAAAAAAGCATTAGACCAAAAACGCAGCTACCGCCAGTCGAAACATTATGTAGTTAAATATGCTGGAATCAAGTGGAGTCAATGAGCATGCAATAATTTCTGGTTTTCAGTCGTCTTAAGCCTGTAAGTGATGTGCAGATAATTATGCATCCCCCTCAATAATCAAGACAGCTATTTAAAATTCATATTCTATATTTGTCACATCCACAATCATGCCAAGAACACGCACTCTAACAGCAGTTGTTGTCCTGTTTTTCTCAGCCAAGGACACTTTACAAGATAGAAAATATACTGCAGACCGCCCCTCATATTTTCCACCTCTACAGTCTTAGTTATGTGATAGAACAACATAAGAGAAATGTGTGACATTAGATATGCATCAAGAATATTTGTTTTGTCTCGACACAGAATACCCATAAAACAATGCAACTGACATCAGCTCTATTAGCTGTATCAGGTAACGCTGTACCTGAACAAAATATCAAGTGCAAATCAAGAGAAATGGGATAATTTGAGGTGAATTTCAGAACATACACAGATACACAGAAAATGTTTAACTCAAAGCTAAAACACAACTTGGCAGGCTTCACCTCCTCACTGGCAAGACACTGCAGGCATATAAGACATTTCAGCCACCCGTCCAATTCAATAAAGCCATATTAGAGATGCTCGTCATATCTCCTTATTTTTGTTTTTCATTTACTTCATTTGTTGCCGTAGGTGGTCGTTTTAAAATTCCATCCATCTAACTGCCAATTCTCTCTGTATATAACATGACAATTTAAATGAATTAATCTGAAAACTTTTCACAAACCCCCTGGCGCAGTGCCTCCGATTCCCACTTTGAGAATCACTGCACTATAAAACGCCTTGATAGCTTCTTAGATAAATATTGAATGAAATATAAAGACAATTTAGAGGAGCAAATGCAACTGTGAATGTTAGCAATCAACAACAGACAGCAGAAAAACACGCAAAATTATACACTGGCGGCACAACGTGTGGTTCAATAAATCTTTATCCTAACAACAGATCAACATTTGTTACTGTCACAGTAACAAAAGCTTCGTGGTCGAATGTAACAAATGTCACAGATGTTGTGCAGAGCTGCGCTGCAGACTTTAACAAGAACTCAGCATCAAACAAGCATCAACACTCAGGACGTGTGAGAGCGAGCTGCGTGGCGTCAGCACTTTAAATGTGGGATGAATGACTGACCTGAATTCGGCCCCCGATGCCCTCGAGTTGCATCACTGGAATAACAACTACTCCAATTGTGTATCACATGAGCACAAACGGTTTTACACAGTTCAAATACAGAACGATTATAGTCACATTTTCATTGACAGTCTATTGAACAACTAGTTATTGGGTTTTCAAATAATGAGTAGTTTGTATCAGAGTACTGCACCTTTTTATTTAAAGCCCATTTTACACTGAACAAAAACTCACTAACACCCACTAAAACTGTATTTGTCCTCAATGGGAAATCGGCAATCAGTGCCAGGTGAAGTGACTCTTTATTAGTCACAGGTATTGATCAGCTCCAGTTCCAATTGGCGGTGATGTAAATATGATCCACTTATTTTGACCCCTTCTCCAGCGAAGACAACGAAGGTCTGTCGCCTCCATCAGTGACTTCTGCAACTTTTTTGCTACTTTTTCGTACACGTTTGCTGCTCGGCTTAACTCGGTTTGACTCGACGGTTTGGTGCATCGCTCCAGCACAGCGGCGTTCCTCTCCTCTCTAGTCAAGTGGCTGTTCAATAAAAGCCCCCTGTTAATTTGTCATTTAAAAGCTTTTATTATGAAGCAGCAAAACCAGGAAATACTGGGAAAAGGGGTAATCACTTATTTTTAGTGGGTTTATCTACATTTAAAAACCCGCATATATGTGCTAATTTTGGTGTAAAAGTTTAGTTTAAGTGTTGTTACAGCTTATTTATAAATTGTTTATAACCTCATTTATAACCTAATTATAAGCCAGTTATTAAGGGTAGTCTTATTGTAAAATGCCCTGTTATTATTAGAAAGTCTTGTTAGTGTTGCTGACTTTATCTCACACCAAAAATACACACACCAAACACTGCTGGCATCGTCTCATTGGTCTGCTCCACCCACACTCGCCCTCCCTCTGACCTCGCATTGAACTTGTGTACTATGACTTTTCCCATGGATCTGAACCTTTTCGCTCTGTATAGTCTCATTGACTCTAATTAGCCAAAGCGGCATTTCCCACGTCTCGTGACAGCTCGTACAGACAACCAGACCTCCTCTCCCTCCCGCGCTCCCTGCTCTCTCGTTCTGCATCCAGCTCTTTGTCTTGGCGCTCTCCCACGTGTCCCAGCTGTTTGGCCTACAGTAAATGTCGCCGCGTACAGCGCGCTGCTGGGATCCCAGGCATCTGGGGCCAAGCGCTGCCTCAATCACGGTCTCCCTCAGTTTCCGTTTGTGTTTTGACCTCTCTTCCGCCGTCCTCCTATCCTTCCCGCTATCTCCATTTTCTAATCTAATTGCTCCCTTTCCTGAACCTGAACCACTCTCCCTTCCCCCACTCATTACCATACTTCCTGATTGGCCGATGTTGCCTGACAGAAGCTGTGTGTGGCTTGTTGTAACACAGCTGGTTGCTCCCTGAACCAGGCCGTCACCAGCGGCTGTCTGCGGCAGGTTGTCATCCCCCAGGGAGGTGTGTGTGCGTGTATGTGTGTGTGAGAAAATAATGCTGAGGAGGAGCTTTGCACAGCAGCTCCGTCCCTAACTTTGCTTCTTTCTTAAACAGCCGGCCACTTGCTGATTGCAGCTCAATAATGTCAGGCCCCTGTCCGCTCTCCTTGGACAGTCGAGTTGAGCTGAGAGGGAATCAAAGTAAGTGTCAGAATATAGAGAGGTGCTGTGATACAGAGTCGAAGCAATCAGCTCTGATTGGATTTTGATCCACTCTTATTAACTCCCAGATTGAGGGGATGGAGCGAAAAGCGTGATGCTAATTGCCAAAACAAACCGGGAATGACTCTAAAATCAGTGTTGGTATCTGAATTGCAAATCTTCACATGCTGGTTTTTTTTCCTTCTTTTTTTTTTTTTCTTTTTTTTTTTTGGAAAAGCAATTTTCCTTCTTGTCTATCAGTTCGGTGCTTCTTCATCTCGGCTGTGCTGTTGAGTATTATCATTGAATGTGTGTCAGGCAGGTCTAGCTGTACCGGAACCTTTCTACAATAATAAAGACCTCACGTTAATTAAATGGAAGAAATCAAAAAGAGGCTAACTGCTGTGAAAAGGGATTTACATTTCTGTTATTTGCATATGCATGTGACAGAAATAGTACAGAAACTAAGAGCTGCGGTGGAATATATATTTCTCATGTGGTTTCCTTTCATCAGTTTGCTTTACTGTCACCTTAAACTGAATGTGTTGGATATTTCTGAGCTGCATGAAGACCGGAACAAATAAATCTGCACTAAACCGTTCTCATTAACATTCTTTTATATATGTATATATATATATATATATATGTATATACTGTAAATGTCACATTTCAGGTGCAGCAGGGAGGAAAACACAAATTAAGACACTGGTAGAGCAGAATTAAAGGGATAAGTTAGGTTGTTTTTGAAGTGGGGATGTATGAAATACTCATCCATACAGTTGATGGCAGGAGTATTGGTGGAGGAAGCTAAGAAAAATACTGCTGTGGAGCAGCAAAATGTATTTTAGCCACCAAAAAAAATCAATCAGGTTAAAGCTATGAAATATCTGAATAAAAATTTGTTCTTGCTTCTTTCAAATGGCTCATGTACTAGTCACTATGATTTCGGCTGGAAAAATATAAACACAGATTTGTTTCAATTGATTTCAAGGAGAATCAAAACCAGTGGAGGGCATGAAAAACAACTACAGAAAAATATCCTTATGTAACTCACAAAGAGGTCAATAGTTTTAAATTGAGACTGAGGTGGCTTCAAGTGTACGCTATATTTAGAATATTTTAATCGCCCTCAGACAGCCTGTCCCATCAGGTTATATCAACCAAATATCACTCTCTCCAAAGCCACCAGAATCCTTTGGCAAAAACTGTAATTTTACTTTACAGAGTACAAGAGTTGTTTGTCTACCTCAGCCTTTATTGGTTAGTTAGTTTGTGTTCTTGTGTGAATCTTCACGCTTCAAAACACCGAAGTCACACAATAACACGAACAGAGTAACAGATGGAGGCAGCAGTAGACCAATAACTCCTGTAATCTGTGAAATAAAAATGGTTGCATGATATTTAGCCTATTAAACATCAGAAAAAGTCTGTCTGACAGCAAAGTAAAGCAATGAAAATATTCTACATACAGTCCTCTGCAGTACATTGCTTATCTTTCTACACTAGTACTCCTGCTGCTTCTCTAAAGTTGGGTTGTGCCAACTGCCATCTCCTGTAGGTAATACCCAAACTATCCCTTTAAAGAACATTCAAAAGAGGTGATGGTAAAGAACAAAGGCTTACATTCTGCAACAAGAAGAATGCTGGAGCCATATCAGGAAACAAGACACAGGTGTGCATCAGCTGTGTGCTTCGAGGCTGAGCGTGTTGTCCACTAATCAGAAAATCTGTGATCCTCCTCCAGTCCACATGTTGAAGTATCCTTGTACTTGCAGTATTTGCTCCTGTGCTATCTCGGTATGAATGTGTGTGTGAATGGGGTAAATGTTGGCCTGTAGTGTAGTCAAAAGTGGTCCAAAGACTATATAAAATGCAGCTTATTTACAGTGAGGCTGTGAGTCTCAGGTGTTCAGAGAGGAGCAGGTGATTGGCAAATGCCGAGAAACTCTGAGGGCATCTGGTGGACAGGTGGGGATGATAAACTCTGGAAAAATCCATGAAAACACAGGTGTTAGAGAGAGGTTGTGAGGCTAAAAGGGAAGAAAAGCAGGGGAAGTGACAAGATGACAGTGAACTGGCTGTTGCCAGTTCAAAGTAATTCATACTGCAGGAAATAGTTTTACTTTGTTGTTCTAAATGCAAATGTGTCTTTTTCCTGAGACAGATGCTGTAACAGAAGTGATTACTTTGGAGACTCGGCAGTGATTTGTTTTGAATCAACAGAAGAATAATTGCATTATGAACATGAGCAGTGACCACAACCACAGCTATCAGACAAGGAACACAGAAAACTCAAATTTCATAAACAAGTCACAGTTCCGCTTGCTCTGTTTGATCAGTAAGAAACTGTTAACTTTCCCCAGAAAAGTTCAGTGCAAAAAGAGAGATAGCTTAAAGAAAAAGCTAAACTAACTAACAATCAAAAATACTCCTAAAAGTTCTGTGTTTGAAAAGGTTTAAATGAAAAGAGACAGCATAACTGAGTGTATTTCTTCTGTCACATGAGTATATTTCACATACGAGCATGGTGTTCTTTTAGATGTCTGGGTTTAGCAAAGTGCATCCATACAAACATATTATTATAACTATTATACCTATTATAAGAGCTCAGTTGTTCAGGAGAGGGGAAAGATCTTATCAGGAAATACTCAAGGTTGCAGTATCATTTAAAAAAAGCGGTATTGAGCCATTTCTTGAAAAAAACAGCACAGCCATTACTGCTTGACAGCAAAGATGTGCACATAGAAAAATAAAAAATTAAGGTGAACTTTTCATTCTCTGTCCAAATTGTTTTGTCTCACACGTTCTTCCCCTGTTTGGTGTGTTTCAGGTGGGACATCCACGCTGCGTCTGTCGTCGGTGCGAGAGCTGCCGAGCCAGCTGCAGGAGCTTTACCAGCAGGGCTTTGTTCTGGCAGCCGTTCACCCGTTCATCCACCCCTGTGGTCCAGAGTCCAACAGCCCACAGCACCAGCTCTACCGGGCCATCCTGGTCCGACTCAACGACGGGTAAGAGCCACATGACAGTGATTTTTGACTATTAAATTTGTAGTTATCTGGAAAGGGGAGAAAAGGGTCCGAACATTAGTTATAATCCAACCACCAAATAACAGAAACTCAAATATCCACTTCCAGTTTAGCGACAATGGCCTCATTCTAGTTTGTTTTCCAGTAAAATAATGTATGCATATATGTTTTTTTGCTTTATACCAGATCGAATACTAAGCCACCATTTGCCTCATATAATGTATTTGTCCAGATGCATCTGATTTTGCATACATATTAAAAAGTATCCTAATATGGCCTCATGCCATGTATTGAAATGTGTGGAGTATTTGATGAGAATATGACCAAATCCATAGAGTATCATCACTCTGTGTGACTGAAGCATGTTCGTGGCATTCAGAATACGGCATTGGTCATATTGGAAAAATATCTTAGCTCCATATTCTGATGGTGTCTAAGTGATCCCAATCTGGAGATAAGATATGCTCCAGATTTAACATCTTACAGTGCCGTGACTGCAGAGTATCCTCATGGATTTCATCATATATGGGTCATTGTTTGAAATATCCAGGCAAAACCGTCTCCATATTCTGGGGTATTTTGTGCAGAAAACTAGCCGGGGTACATTTACAATTCTTTCAATGTTGAGAAATGTACATTGTCCCTTTTCAAATAAATAAATACATAAAATTATTGACGTTTACAGATAGGTACTTAAAAATACCTGTACCTATAAAAGGAGATTTTCATCTTAAACCCTATTTTTAAATGCCCCGTGCACCCATCTTCAATAAGCCTCATCACAGGGATTGAAAAATTGTAACAATTAAAGGGAGAGGGAGAAATGGGATTCACTAAACAAAGGCGGGGAGCTGGCCTGAGGAAATCATCTTTCAGGGGCCTCAGACGTCTTAGCAACACCCCTGAGAATAAGACCTTTATTATCACAAAATAGTGTAGCCATTAAAGTCACTTAAGAAAATATGTTGATTACTAATGAACCTTAATTGGTGTCATTAAGCAGAAAAACACTTGATGGGAAGCAGATTTTGCTTTTATCTTCGTGTGTTGAATGGCACAAAAATGGTGTGCTGGCTATTTGGTGAGTGACATTATGGTTTATATGATGATTAAACATGTTTACAGACACTTTTATGTTTCAGAAATGTTTTTTTTATTATGTTGGTAATGTGAAATACATGCAAATAGTGGGATTTCTACACCGACTACCGTTTAAAAAAATCAGTGGAGGATCATGTTGCATTTCATATCAGTCATACAACCTTCAGCAGAGCATCACAACATCTGTTTGTGGCTCTGCAAGCTGTCATGTGGGCAGCTGTATTTGGACGTGAGTCAGCAATAATCTCAATCGTCTATCTCCAACTCTTTCATTGCTTTGGCCAAAACTGTCCGCATGGCCCAAAGTCACCGCCGCCCCCTACATCTGCCCTCCAGCCCTTTGCCCGAGCCCCCCTGTCCTGGGAACTATTGGGGGGGGGGGGGGGGGGATTCGGTCAGGGAAGGACGCCAGGGAGCAGCTCCAAGGATGGTTGAAGGGCATGGTTGGGGGGGTGATGTATGGTGGAGGGTAGAGGTTGCTTTTTGTTTGGTCTGAATCTGTCTAAAAAAAAATCACTTTCTCCAGAAAATAAAAAACTGCTGTAGCTTTTGGGGAAATTCATCCTTGGTTTTTGAATGGCTCTGACAGCCCAGGGGTCATGAAATCTGATCAGTTTATTCAGGACCATGTACCATAAAGTCAGTTCAAGAAAAAACATGACAATCAAAAAGATTGAAGCTATGAGGTGAATGTTTTTTTGTTTTTCTTTTCCCTGGCAGCAGTGACATGCAGACAAGCTGAGTCCGGCAGCTGAAGCCCCAGTGGCTGCTCTGTCTGGCTCTGAAGTCCAGGCCTGTTTACCAAAACAGTGTTCCCTGGCTGGAGGGCATGGATGTGTGTGAGGGTGTGTGTCGGCTATAAGTGAGTGTCTGTCCTCTGTCTGAGGAGATCCAGCATTTGAACCTTTCACTTCTACTTTGGAATGTTTTATGAGCTTCATCTTACTCTTGTTACATTCTTTTGTTTTGTCCACATTTGAACCGATACAGTACCTGGAATTCAGCACCGGTATACCATGTTCGGTACTTTTTCTGTAATAACTCTTTCTGTAATGACAAACATTTAATTTTAGTTGCAAACCTCAGACTTCTCAACTTCATCATTGTTATTTATTTAGATAATTTTACACATCACATGAACCCATCTCATCAGATAGGACTCATGTCTTTTCAGCATCTCAATCAGCTGCAAAAGGCCCACTGAGTTGTCTGTTTATACCAATATTAACCCACTGGCGATGCTATAAGACGCTGTGAGCATCCAAACCAGTCTCATCCCAGTTCATCAACTACCAGTGCTGCTTTGTCACACCCCTCAGCATCTCATACCAATGTACAAGTTACCTTTTAGGACTGTATGAGACCTTTCTGCCAGAAAGCCTTTAAATATGTTGTGAAACAGTCACAGGTTGGGTAGGTTTAGAGAACAAAAGCGACTCACAAGACCAAAGTTATGTGACACACCATCTCCTCCCTCCTCAGACTACGTTGAAAGCCTGGAGCGTCTCAAACCAGCCGTGGATGGGTTTGCATTTAACCCACTTGAACGCCCTCTGCGCCTCTTTCTGCAGCTAACGGGTACTTGTGCAAGTCTGTATGAATCGCTGAGGGGCGGAGACAAAATGTCAGTTATTGACAAGTTGGGAATGAAAACAGGCTGAATATTTCTCTGTAAATGGGCAATTCACATACTGATTTTGTACTGAGGTTTCATACATACTAATAAATGTAGCACTTTAGCATCCTCAGTAGCATGTTGATAAGGAGTTCTGGATGCAGCCAGTAGCTGAATGTTTGCTAACTGCAGTAAAAATGCTAACACACTGCATATTCTCCTCGTGTCTGCGCGGATTCTCTCCAGGTACTCCAGTTTCCTCCCACAGTCCAAAGACATGCAGGTTAATGGGTTAATTGGTGGTTCTAAATTAGCCTCAGGTGTGAATGTGAGCATGAGTGGTTCTCTGTCTCTACGTGCAAGAACTGAGATGAACTGGTGACTTGTCCAGGGCCGCTTCTCGCCCAGTGTCAGCAGGGAGAGGCTCCAGCCCGCCCTGCAACCCTTCTTTGACAAGTGGTTACAGATAATAAATGAATGAATGTTAAAACTCCATAGGCTAAAATGGCAAACAAACAGCTCAACTTTTCACCCAAGCAGTGCTAAAAAAAAAAAGAAGGAAGCAGAAAATACCCAGCCAAGTCACACCCCGTTCATCCTGCTACTGTCAAGAGATACAGAAGTATCTAACCCTGCCATCAGACAAAAATAAATAAAAGTATATTTTTATTACTTATTATTTATTCAAACATTAAAAAAGGGTGAGAACAAAGGATGTGGAAGGCATCATGTCTGTGTTTTCCTTAAAGGCCCCAAAATGACTAAATCTACCCCTGCACCTGAGCAGAATCCTGACAGCTTAAAGCACCATTCTGAATACAGACAAACAATTTCTGTAATTTCTTCACTGCTGAGCATGAACATAACACCACCGCTGCTAATCTACATTGACGTCTCAGTCATTTAGCTAAAGCTCTCACCCACAGTGACAGTACAATAACTGCAGAAAACCAATACCCAATATTACAAGCAACCAAGAGTAAGGAGTGTAATAATCAGAGCCGCTGTGTCCTGACAGTTCTGTAGCAACCACAGATTGATCATGTAACAAAAACGACACAGAAGACATAAAATAAATACTAAAGACAGACTTACTGTGGAGGGGTTTTGTTGTTGTTGTTTTCAGAAAAATGAATGAACAGAAGATCAGAGACGTGATTCAGAAGGGAGAAGGAGGAGGCTGGAGGGAATTTGCTGAAAAGATGAATTTAAGATAAGATAAAAATAAGATGAAACTTGATCTGATCTTGATCCTGATGGGAGAACTAACAGAAAATGTAAGGATTCATCACAAAAGAGGAAAACTATAAGACAAGAAAAGTAAGCAATAAACCGAACCAGAACAAAACAGTCAAAAAGCAATAAATTAGAAGGGACGCAATTAATTGGTTTGTGCAAATGTGTGCCGATGATAATTTAAATTCTTAGGTGCAATGAGAGAGTGCAGAAATTGTGTCCTGGGGAAAAACTGTTTTCAAGTTAATGCCGACTGTCTGACATGTCTGTTACCTTTCCCTCATCCCTGCTGGTGTTTGTTGGAGATATCAGGGTTTGTTTTCCTCCCTTCAGAGGAAACTACAGCTTTTTCTTGTCGTACAGTGTGAGAAACAACCTCCACAGCGTGAGATAATTCATCACAGCAAACATGACAACTTAATTTGGGTTTGTCAAACTTTCTGTTTTATCATTGTTCACTGTAATTTTGTTGTGCGGCGCGGTGCAAGGTGTTGCGATACGCCCCGCTCATTGTCAGTCACCTGACAGCTGCAGGAAGAAACGGAAGCCTCTGACAGAAAAACAAAAATCTTTTTAAAAACTTGTTGCTATACAGTCACACTGCTCAAATCCAGGTCTTTTTTTTCTAAATCTGAGGCACCTTTGTTTATCAGGATTGCCTTCATTTCAAGATGAAGTTTTTAATTAAAAAGGTAAATGTTAAAAGAGTACCCTTAAGACGTTTTGAGGCGTGTACTCTGCCTTTGCCTCTGAGAATAGTCATAGTTACACAGCTGCGTGAGATCACTTCCCAGGAAATTTAAAACATAACTCATTTTAATAAGCATCAAATGCTGTCACTTTTTAATTAAATATATATATTTTGCCTTTCTGGTTAAGTGGAAGCGCTTATCTCTGAGTGACAGTAAATTAACGAGTTTCTGTAAAGCAGAAGAAGCAACAACATCGAGGTTTACTTGAAAACTTTGATTCTGTCAGCCATATAGCTTTTTCGATTAGCCACCTTTTCAACCTCAGATGATTTACATTAAAGCAATATTTTAGTTAGTTTTTCTTACTACCCATTTTTTGTATGCAGAAATACAGTGGCAATGTGTTAGATTGGTCTCATCTCAGAGTCGCCCACATTTTTACTTTTCTATGTTTTAGTGTCTTTGCTTGTGTCTTGTTTCACTTCATCCTTAGTTTACTCCTGTTTGGCCCTCTGCTGTTATTTTTCCATGGTATCCTGCTCTTGTGCTCTTTTACTTTGTCTGTCAAAGCACTTTGTAAACTCTGTTTTTAAAGGTGCTATATAAATAATGTTATTATTATTATTATTATTATATTCTCAGAGAAAAAGGACTCTGTGTCGGCCTGTGCATTGTCTGATTCATTCGTTAACATCATTACTCAGAAATGCAAACAAAAACTTTCTATATTGAAATTTTTGTCACTTTTTATGTCTGGTCATGGTCTTGTCTCGGTCTTGATGAACTCAGGTGTTGGTTATGACTTGGCCTTTGTTTAGGTGGTCTTGATTAAATCACTGGGAGTCATGAAGTGTTTTTTTCCCACTTTAAAATTCCCATTTGAAAATTTCCTTTTAATGATTTCCTCTCTGTTCCTGAGTGTATTGAATTTAACAATAGCACAGGTTGTTATGGCCATCGGTTTTAAGTATTTCATCTTATTCATTAGAAATCATGTTTTGTTTTTTCCCATCAGTTTGTATAGCAGATGGCACTTCATACCACAGTACCACTGAGCCCCAGCAGCCATTACTATTGAGAAGCAGCCAGTCAGAGGCATGAACTGTTCATCGTTACCATCGGGGAGAAAAAACAAAGAAGAACAGTTGCTGAATTAATCCAATCTTGACCCAGAATCTGCAAGTAAACTTATTTAAACTGCTAAATGGAATTTAGCTAATTTTAGTTAAATGCTAAAAGGAATTTTAAGCTCAGTGATTGAATGTTTCTTACTGAAACGTTTGGGAGTTGTAATTGACTTCTCTCCTTATGTTTTCATGAACACAGGCTCATATCTTTGACTTTTAAATCAAAGATGCAGACGAACTTTTGATCTTTTATACTGATGAAGCCTTGGAACTGCCAGTCAGAAAATGAACATGACTTTTACTTTTGAAACCCTGATTGACTGAAATAACTCCCATTACTTAGCACCTGTTTTGTAAATGTATTACAGTGACTATAACACACCTACTGTGTGGTGAAAATAAGGCAGTCAGCCGTGCTTTAGAAGGTCATATAGTTGAAATGCATGGCACCTTATCTGCCCTGCCTTCCTGCAGATTGTGTCTATTAGTAATCACCTCCCATGCTGTTGTGTTGAACACCTCGGGTTCATTTTCGGTATGTCCAGACAGTTGCACAAACAGTCCAAACACTCCTCAGCCCTCTGCTGCTGCAAAACAGAAATATTGATTCTGTATGAAAAGGCTACAGCTGAATGGACTGCATGTCTCTTTTTAAAAGAAAAAAAAAAAAAAAAAAAAAGACATGCTTGCCTTGTTTTGGAGAAAAAGACACCATGAGGTGGGAAGAGAGGAAGAAAAGAAAATCACAGTTGGAGTGTGAAGAAGCAGAGAGAGGAAGACTGAAGGAGGCTGAATGGGATAAAAAAAAAGAGAAAGGGAGAAATATTGAGTGAAAAGGGCAGAGGAGTCTACCATCCTTTGATGGCCCTGGCCGAAAGCAGGGCCCGAGCTTTATCTCCGGCGTCTGTCACCGTGGAGACAGCTGCTCACATCAGCGCCAGCCCAGGGGAATCCAAATCTCCACCAGGGAAAAATGAAGGAAGAGAAATAAGAGAAACCAAAAAGCAGAGCATCTCCTCTCCAGTTCCCCTTCGCTGTCAGAAATCAAAAGCAGAAAAAGAAGAAGAAGAAGAAGAAGAAGAAGAAGAGCAGGAGGGGGTTTACAGTGAATGGGACTGAAAGCATGACAACGAGCAGCCATTCATCCGTCGCTCCAAAACATACAGCTTTTTTCTGCAACTGCACTGAAAAGAAAGCGAGAGTCAAGGTAGAGGAACTGCCTGGTGTACAGCGGCTCTTTATTTAGCATGCACAGTATGTCTGTGGACACAATCACAGTCAAGTCTCTACAGTATTAGCCTCAGAGTGAAAAGCTCAGCCAACAAGGCACTTTACATGGAGGGGGTGACGCTGCAGGAATCCGTTCACAGTCAGGAACTGCACAGAGGTTGTGTACATACAGCGGCATGTCATCTGTAAATGTTAAGACACTGTCACCCGAATGACGGATCTGGTTAAGTAGGTTGAAACTTTAGAGACCTTAAATGGCAATTTGTCATCGGCAGCGGCCCCCACCCTCTGCTACAACCTGCTGCGGGAAAGAAGAAGAGAGAAAAAAAACTGCAATGCAGACAGAATGGATTGGACCGTTTGAAATTTTTAAATGTCAACTGTCAAATTTCCCAGTGTTCAATTTGATTGCGATGGAATAGGGTTACAGTTCAGCAGGCAATGTCTGATGGGATATATTCATCATTATTGGGTAATTGCAAGGAGCTCCGGTGTGCTCAGGCAGAGAAAAGCGAGGGATTGAAAGAGAGAGATGGGTTGAGAGGTAGGAGAAGGGTGGAGAGCATAAGAGGGAGATGGAGAAAGAGGGAAATAAAGAGGTACGGGCTGAAAACCATTAGAGGGGGATTCGCTCCGGTGAAATTATTCACAAATGTGTGAAAATGTGACATTAGGAGGGGTGTGCTATGTTATTAAAGCTCCACAATGCCAGAGTACTAAACATGGGTTCAGACGTTCCCTGACTATGTCGTTATACCCGTAAATGAGTGGTGTGTGATGGAGGTGGGTGAGAGGTCTGACACGGCTCTATTCCTGATGCAAAACGAACAGGGGTGAATTCACATTTTTGCTAATTTGCCGACTACAATGTGAAAATGGTTTTTATTCAGCCTTGACTTTCTTTCTGTAGCATGAGAAAAGCTTTTATTGTATGTAGTAAGTGCAAATCAACTCCTCTCAAGCAATTTTCTGAAGCAGGTTACATTAAAGCAATAATTTAAACCACTTTACTGACTGCATACTTTGTTAGTCTGGCAGTGATTATTTTAAACCCTATACAACCTTTGACTTCTTTCACTCCTCATTTCTTTCCTCTGAAATACAGTCCTGTGCACAAGAAGTGATGGAGTTTTTTTACTCTTTATAAAGATAATAGTTCCCATCAAGAGCAAGCAATGAGGCAACTGTGGTGAGGAAAAACGTCCTGCAGCCCACTGACTTTTCCTCTAGCACCACCATGAAGTTGATTTTTTTAGCGAACTATACGGTATTGGAAACTATTGGATGGATTGCTATAAAACTGCTGTAGACATTCAAGGGCCCTAGAGCCTTTGGAGTCTGGGACTCCCAAAGGGGTTGTAAGATCATTTCTATTGGTTGCCAGATGGTTGTGGAGAATAAAATAAAATGGCATATTGTGGCAAGTGGCATAAAATGATAGTCAGGAAGCAGCACTCTGCATTACATAATCTGTGCCGTTATACATTGTACATTAATTCCTGAAAATTCTCAAGCAGACAGGGCAGTCGTGACTTGAAAAAGTTGACAACAACTGTCCTAGAGGATGAATTGAAGTTACCCCAGTGTCCTGCTGTCTTTTCCTCACCAGCAGGTCAAAGTTTTCACTTATTCAGTGAATATTATAACATCGACTCAACGAGATCGGCACAATTTTCTTTTACAGACATTAATTATTCCCAGTCTTCTATTCCCAGATGTCTCCCATCAGCCTCTACTGTACTTTGTCTTTAGAGCTTATTAGCAAATCTTCTTTTTGTGACCATATTAGTGAGGGATGCCATGGTGGGAAAGTTTTTACACCAGCTAATAAACTCACTGACAAAAATGATGATGATGAGAGATGATGCTCTGCAAAGTTAGGGCACGTACTGTGATCTGAGGTAGATGGTTACATCCTCCCCTTATTTTTAGCAAAATTAATGCTTAGGTTAATAAGCACATTTCATGTTGCAGGTCTATCAGACATCCCCCACACTGACCATAACAAGTGGTGCTGACATTAGGGTTGCCATCTTTTTCACTACCGGACAAGGGACAGGTGTGCAGGTCCATGGCAGTGTCATGATGTGTGAACACAGTGTTTATTCATATCCTGATTAAACTGGAAAGGCAGAAGATTTGTATATTCCCTTTAATCTGTACTGTATCATTATGTAACCACATGGCCTTTGGTACTTTACAATAAAAAACAGGCAAAAGAAAAAAATCAAATACAAAAGATGAGCATGACTCACCAAGTTTACTTTTTCCATGGATACTTATTGCTGCTCTTGACGGAGTCTTTCGTCCCTTTGCACAGCCAGAGACGAGTCACAGTTCATTTTTGAACAGCTCTGTGCTGCATCTGTTCCTTGAGTCTGACCACTGAATGGAGAGAAAATCCTCTCCACAAAGTCATTTGAGCCCGGCACGCTGAGGACAAATGAGACGATCGTGAACGTGTTGATCAGGTTGGCTTTTTGCACTTTGTGGAAAACTGCTGCCCGCTATCCTGTCTGTCTTTCTGTATTTCCTCCCAGCTTTCACAGAATTCTTCATAGAATTGATCCAAACTGACTGTGAGTTTGAGGGCAGCCACCATGTGCTCCTCATAGAGCTCAGTTGGTTTCAATTTCACTGTTACATTTTCTGGTGAGAAAAATGTTTTCTTGGACTTTTGTGCTGATACTTGTTTGTCCATCAGCTGCTTGGTCTGTTATCCAAAAAAGCTGTCTTTTTTCCCACTGAAAAGCATCTTCATTTTGAACTTTCGGACTTCCTCGTACACATCTGTGATGCAGAGCTTTGTTTCCTTCAGTGTTTTTTTTTTTTTTTGGTTTTTTTTTACAAGTTGGTCAAAAACGCACCCCGCATAGTGGAAAAAGCACAGATAAATTCAGAGCCAGCCAGCTCTGGAGGAGACGACTGACAGCTGGATGGAGGGACAGCCATTGTGCACAAGCATGACATAGAATTTCAGACCACTCAGTGTCAACAAAGACAAAAATTCTCACAGTTCCCTTTTTTCAGGCTTGCTCAAAGCACTCTATGCTAAGTGCAGGCACACAGACAAACAACGGGGTGGATAAACTGTAGTTTACTTGCCTTGGTTCCCCTTATTGATTGTTTACTTTTATTGATATTGAATTTATCTGCAGAAAATGAAGAAACTGTAAACCTCATTTCAAAGAAGTGGATAAACTGAGTACACACTGCAGCCTCTTAGTCTTGTTTAATGTTCAAAGATTCTACCATGTCAAAACTTTAGAAAGTTTTGATCTCAGAGCTCAAGAGGTTCTTATTTTTATGGCTGACTGGAGTCCTAGTCTCAAATATCACATCTACATCGCTTGTAGTGACTATTGCTGCACAGACAAATAAGAGAGCGCCTATAGAAACTCCATTAACAAAAACACTCAATAAATGAGCACTTATTGCCCCAAATGGTTCCACTTGTATAATTAAGAAAGAAGTTGACCACTTTATGCAAATTTCTTTAACAAATTAAGCTCAATGGAGTTCGCAGGTTGTTCTGAAAAGTTTAAACAAAGGAAGACTAAACTGGTTGTAGACATTTTTTTTACAGTTTGACTTCCACTGAAAAACAATAATATGTCAACAGCACAGTCCTTTTTCATACCTCAGTGAACACAGTGTAATTGGAAACCGCACATTTACAAATGATATAGCCACTATGCTCCTAAAACAAATCCCAAAGCAGGCCATTAACAGGTAATACGCAATTAGTTAGCATGTGAACGTTCAGCTCCAGTGGGAGTGATTAGTCCAACACAAGATGTTCTATGGCGAAACAAAGCATGTGACCCATCTGTGGGCAGACAAGAGGAGGAGGGGGGGTTTAGCAGGTGTATTAACCCAGGAGGGAGCTCCAGGTAGGCAGGCAGGCAGGCATTTGACACCCGTCTAACCACATGAGACCTCAGAGGTTGACAGCCGGCGCTGCACGCTGCATGAAAAGTCACCGTTTCACACAGAGAAGATGGACTGCAGGTGATGCAGCTGCTATTTTTAACCCGAGGCCTCCCTCCAGGACTGAGTGCACCGTTTGAATTGTTGTTCTCACCCTTCTCTCTCTCTCTCCCTCCCTCCCTGACGCTCTGCCTGCAGAAATCTCCTTCCATTCAGAGTTTTATTCCAAAATGAGTTATTCACCATTTAAAAACGAGGTGACACCTCCGTGCAAAACGTTTGACACCACGAAATGAAATCGTATTCTACCATGCTTAAGTGCTAGTCTCGATTAAAAAAAAAAATCTCTCTTGCAGGACTGAATAATTTTTATTTTATTGATAGATTCTTGTTCCATTTTGCCTTTGAACGTTATGACGCTGCGAAAAACGAGAGCCGGCTCTCGGCTCGTTGTAATGAATGTTTCACAGAGCGTGTGAAGTTTGCACTTAACGAGTCAGTCGGCCCAGTTTCTGCTCTGCTGTGTGCTGCGACAGCGATATACATGCAGCAATGGGTGTCAGTGACAGCAGAGTAGAAGTGTGGTGACTATGTTTTTTGGGGAGTGGGGGCTTTTTGGAATGGATGACATAAGTGCCCATTGGTTATGCTGTGAAATCTAACAAAAAGCCTTGGGCCAGGGTTTAAAGTGATTTTAAAACTGTGTCATTCTGAAATCAATTGAGGAAAAACACGAGTACTTTAACCCCAGCAAGCCAGTGAAGATTGGTCACACTTTATTTCGGAGTGCACTAACAAGACATAACAACCGTACTTTATATCAAATTAGACAAAACAAGAAATAATATGTTCTTTGTTAAATAGTATTGGAGCCTTTGAAGGGTCTTTCAGGACTCATTACAACAGAACTGTCCTGTAAATTAAAATGTATTGTTTCCCAAGCTAAGACCCTTATTAGACTTAGGTTGCAAATAGGGACAAATTACAACAGAGCTGCACTGTAAACTAAAGTGAAATCCCATATTTGCTATTTGAGACACACCGTCATAGAATTAGCAGCCCGCTTCTTTGAACAATTCACATTATCTGCCTACATTCATACATTAAGTCTGTGCAGTCACCCATAGACAAAATATTGCTCTACCTCTATAATTTTGGCCTTTACATTATAGATCTGGTTCACATGTTTTGAATTTAGTAAGTAGCAGAAATGTGATTTCATCTTAGTTTACAGTACAGTTCTGATGCAGTGTGTCCCTAATTACCCTCTAATAGAGTCTAGTAAAGGTTAACAGTTGGAAACAATACACTTAAGTTTACAGTTCAGTTCGTAACGTGTTCATAACGTGTCTCTTAAAGTGTCACTTTAGTTTATGGGACATTTTTGGTTGTAATGTGCCCCAAATCACCCTCTAATAAAGTTTAATATGGTTCTACCAGTGGGAAATAATACACTTTAGTTTACAGTTCAGTTCTGTTGTAATGTGTCACAAATTAACTGAAAGTCTAATAGGGGTCCAACAGTGGGACATAATGCACTTTAGTTTACAGTACATTTTTGTTGTAATGTGCCCCAGATTACCCTCTAATAAAGGCTAACAATGGTCTAATACTGTCTATAATTTTGGTTTAATTTAAGGTGTATAATTTAATGTTTAAAAGGTCATCTTCTTGTGTTTAGTACACTGTAAAACTAAGTGCAACCCAAAGATTTATTAAAAGCAACATTTATTCAGAGAGTAAAATGACATGCAAAGTGAATATAGGCATATTTTTTGACAGGTTGGATAAGAAACACTGCAGAGACTCATCATGGAAACAGTTCTAGAAAATATAAAAAAAAACTTATCTCACTCTCAGGTTCCCTGTGAATATGGTGGGACAGGCTTGTGTCTTTTGTGTATAAAACCTCTGGCAGCTCTTGCAAACCTTAAAGGGGCTCTCCCTCAACTTTATATGTCAATGTGAATTTATTAGTCACAGGTTGTGCTACACAGCCTGTGAAAACGGTTGTGTAACTCTTTTGTGACTCTAGAAGGAGCATTGTCAGAAAATTACTCGAGTTATCTCAGCTTGAGCTCGGAGACTACAAATTTTTAATAGAAAGCCTGTGTGACACACTTGGGGCTTGAAGGAAGAATTTGACATTTTTTATTTGCTTTCTTGCCGAGCTTTAGATGAGAAGCTCGACTTTCATATCTGTATGCGAAATATGAAGCTGGAGCCAGAGCAGCTGTTAGCTTATAGGTTAGGTTATATCTCCTTTGTTTAATCCATACAGAAACCAAAATGTCAAAAGGGAAGTTTTGCTCTCAGCTATGTCTTAGCCAGTTGCAAGACGGCGAATAAGCGAATTTCCTCAGAAACCTTTCCTTTAAAACAGGGGTTGTCAAACTGCCTGGGGGGGGGGGGGGGGGGGGGCATACAACCTCTGCAGGGGGGCATGAAGGATCAGCATGGGGTGCAAGAAACTGGAACAAATATGATTTATGTTTTGAAAATAAACAAACAAGTTTGCTGATACTATCATGCTGGCTGTTATTTCACAAAAATTCAACTCGGATCCTTTTTTATTAGTTGTTTCTCCTGATATTGTTGGTGACTGATAAAAAATGTGTGGTGGGGGGCCGTGAGCTTTACCACTTTCCCAAATATTGTTCATAGCTGACAGCAGTGTGGACCCTAGTCACATGATTTGGACTTGAGTTAGAGTCGAGTCATAAATTTGATGACTTTAGACTCAACTTGACAAATTCACAAAGGACCAGCTCGACATGGACTTTAGTCTTTTAAAAATATTTGATACCCCCCCCCCCAAGCCTGAAGATTAAATTCTGTTATTTAAGAGAAAAATCTGTATTATATTTACTGCAATAAATCATAAAATGATCAATACATGTCATCAGAGATTAATGAAACATGATAAGTTGAAATACTTGTGGGATCGAAGGCATTACGTTTGGTGAAGAGCGCAGTGTGACTTGTTTAGACTCGAAAACAGATTGTTTTCCATTTCAAGAAATGCTCAAGATCAATCCAAATGAAAAAAACACAGAAGTCATTTTGATAATAAACAAATGAAACAACAGCAATTATTTTTACTGTAGTTCATAACAATTTTTCATCATGACAATAATAAAATAACAATTAGTATTCACAAGTGGGCTAGACTGCAACCACAAAATGTTTTTTTTTTATTTCTGCCTTCTGCCTTAAAAAAAAGGAAGAACAAATAAAGGGACAGTGCAAATAACATAAACTAATTATTAATTTAATTTATTTAACTTAGTAAGCTGCAACAAGCCGTGACAGTGCGCCCCAGTCACACACACATGCATGAAGAGGGACAGAGAGAAGTACACGCAATCCCATGCTATCAAACAGCCAAACAAATAATGATACTGTAGTGTTACAAGTCGTATCAAAGTTGTACTGAGTGACTGGATGAATTTACCTATCTAATAAATACTATTTTTAATACACTGTAATTATTCATGTATTTAAAGACCAGCCCAACACAGGGTAAACCAGCCCAAATTCTGTCCACCCACCCAAAACAATTTTAACCCACACAGTACAACCCAAAACAGCCCAATGGTGGAAACTCACTTGACTCAGGACTTGCCTGTCTTGACTTTGGATTTGACGTGAGTGCAAAGACTTGCCTTGCAAAACCTCTTCACCTCTGGTATTGATATATTAACTTGCTCAACCTGCATCCAATGGGGGGCGTGACAGAGAAGTCACAGTGATAAAGCATCAGGAACATTTACACACACACACACACACACACACACACACACACACACACACACACACACACACACACACACAGATGCAGGGATGTGTACTGTGGGTGAAGTCAGAGGGAGTCTTTGCATGAACTCAGGGGCTGAAAGCACAGCCTTTAATACACACACCAGCGTGCACGCATGCATCTTTTATCCCCTCACACATCAGGTGTCCATGTAAAGCCAAGGCTCTGGCAGAGTTGCACACACACACACAGCTGTCTCTTTCTCACATACACACACAGACATTCATACTCACACCTACTGTGCATGCACGTAGACTCTGTAGCACACTGAGGAAAAGGGCGCGCGGGGCTTCTTCCCCTTGTCAACAGGATGAGAAGCAGGGAGATGGAAGCTGGGGCATTCGTCTCCTCGGGGCTAGCTCTGGGATTTCCTCCTGAGGACAGAATAGGAAAATACAACACCATAAAAATAGATTCTCCCTGCTGAAAATACTGATATGGCCTCAGCGGGGAGAGCTGACGCGGGGGGGGCAAGATGAGATTTGCATTGAATTTCCTGCTTTCTGTAATCCCCATGTGTTTTCTTTCATCCATGTGGATCTTTGTCTCACTTAAGTGTTTTATTGTATTTTTCTCCCGCCTCCCACAGGGCAACAATAACATTAACAAAGCTTCTTGATGCAGTGTAATTCGTTGATAGGGGGTTATTTTTGTATTATGGATTTGATGCCTGTGAATAGCACTCTGTTTCTGGATGTTTTATGACTGCAATTTCAGAAATTTAGGCCAGTTGTGGGTGTGTGTTTGCACGTGTGTGAATGCATGGGTACCCTCGTGTGTCGTGAGCATTTGTCCAGCAGGCAGGCTGGGCTGAAAGGCTGAAACTCATTGTCCTCTCTCCCCCACTGTGGTGCCTGCAGGGCGGAAAGGAGCCAGTCAGTTTGTCCAACGTACAAACTACAGCTGGAGGAGTGTCTGTCTGCCGAGCAGGTGCCCACCCCAGAGCTCATCCAGGGCTACGTCAAGAAGGTAGGGCTGCTTTACAAATGCCAAACTGAAGGTTTTGTCGGCTCGTGCCCAGCTGGAAGGAAGGATGCAGGGAGGAAGGAAGGGAGCAAGAGATAGGGAGGAATAAATACAGAAAAATTGTGGTGGTTTTTATACATAGAGTCAGAGATCCAAAGCAGACATAGAAGAGCATGTGAAAAAATGTTCCCAATAGCAGAATAAAAACTCAGTCTGCCACCAGCACATGACTTTGTTCAGCATGTCACAGAACACAGTGTTTGTATGTTTACAACTGAATCAGCCACATGGCTGAACTGGCTCTGTGAGCACGCTGCTGTCAGGCTGGAGGCTCTTAACTGCAGCTTGTCACAGAGTGCTCGGAGCGCAGATGCCTATAAAGTTCACCGTGTTGGAGGAATGACAAAAGGATTTTTTTAAAATGTAATTACCACTTATAAAATAACAAAGAAACGATAGGGGTGGTGGTGAAGTGCGTATTTTAGGAGATGTCATGTATAAATTAGTGGTAACTTTACAACTTTTTTGTTGCCACTCCATTTATATGAGTCATGTTGACAGATTTATACTACTACAAGAAATGTGCTTGTGGCAGATTATTATTAACTTCGGCATCTGAGATTTTCCGAACAGTTTCCACTTGAGATAAAGTATCCAACAGATTACCAACATAGTCTAAAAACTTTGATAAATAGCAATTTTGTCATGGAGCAGTTTGTCTTGAATTGCATGGAGTCAAATTCGGCAAAAGATGAAGAGATGTAGCCTGGATTTGCAAAATTCTTGCAATATCTTGTTAATTTTGGGGAAGGTTAGGGACAAACCAGACCAGTGTTCAGGAAATGTCATGGTGTGGGTTTAAAAGATCACTCACAAGATCCTTCATGGGTCTGGGGTTCCCTTCTAGAGATGAGCAGAGGTCTTAGGATTTTGGTGGCCCTGGACAAGATTTTGTTTGTGGCCCAAAAAGATCACACACACTCTTTTCATGATTGAATGATCACACTTTGCTTGTTAGCTACATTACTGAGGTTGTTACTGTCATATAAATTATGAATGTGCAACTATTTTCTCCTACAGCCTGTGCCTTTTCATGGTCTGCACCTCTCATCAATCCTCTTAGCTGCGTTACCTACCACTGTTTTCTTGCAACATTAAAGTCACATTTGATTTTGAACCTATTAAATTGAAGCCACAATCATTTTTACCTGTCAAGCTGGCTAGAAAGTAATGGATGTATTATTAATTTTAGTTTAAACATCATGAGAAGAAGCTTGATTTCTTGTTATTTGCTTGTCAGCTAACCATCATTACACAGTGATTTGTACAGTGAGCAAGTCAACAAAGTGAGAGGAGCAAACAACTTGGAAAGTCACACTGATCGTGATCGGCCCAACTAACAGTTGTGACCATAAAAAAAACTGCATGTATTGTTTATGCCAGCGGCTGACCCTGGCTGGGAAACTTTAATTCGATGTGTTATTGGCATCAATAGTGGTAGAAATATCCAAATTAGAGATCTTGACTGGTCTTCATCCAATCTGAAAAAACTTGTGGAAAATACACCTGAACTCACTGAAAAGACAAAGGGGACCCAGGGACAGCGGTGCAAGAAGTATTCAAATCTTTTAGCAGTGCAGCAGTAGTATTAATAGTAAAATGTACCTGAAGTATTTAAGTAAATCACTTTTTTGTTTCTAAAATCTTACTGTGAAAACTAACTCCAAAGTTGCTTTAAACAAAGTATGTTTCTTTAAAGCCGTGACAAAGACCTAGAAGACCAGTGGTCAAGACACGCTGGCTCTTTTAATTTAGATTTAGCAACTACAATAAAAGCTTTTAATATTTTCCTCCTCATATTTTTACTGATATTTTGGAGTGTCTGAATTGCCCCACAGTTTAGTCTAAATTGTACTTGAATAAAGTACTTCTGAAGTGCTTAGCTGCTTACCACCGCAGCCCAAGGACAGGCAGACCAGGTTCAAACAGTCCCAAGAATAATTGGACCCAATCCAAAATGCGGTTGACCCGACAGACCCAAATAGAGAGAACAACAGACTGATGCGGCACCAATTAACGAGCAGCAGCGGTCAAAAAGAGCAGCGCTACATGTAATTTTTACCAACATTTCAAAGTTCACTTTCTCCACCTCTCCTCAAAAGAAGGCATTTTTCTCCTGCTGTAATTATAAGGCTCCACATGCTGATAACAGGTCTGTTCAGATCCACTTGAGGATTATACATATTTACACAGACTCTCCTTCTATAATACAAGAGGGCCTTACCTGAGCTGATTAGACTGAATGTAATTTTAACCTGGCATGACTCAGGTCAGAGGTTGTCTTGGTTACTATGGACCTGTGAAGAGCTCTTATTCTCTTATACAATACAAGAAGAACTATGAACATATTAGCAGCAAAATTTACAATAGTAAATCAAATATCAATGTTGTTGTCACTGCTTCCATCAGCCACTCATACAGACGCTCATGGTACCCATCCATACCCGTGTGAAATGCACCAGGCTTTTGACATTGTGTGTGTAGAAGAGGTGGGGTAGATGAATGGTTCAGACAAACACAGGACTTTCCAAGAGGCTCAGGGATCGCAGTTTGTGTCCCATCTGAAAACCAAAACGTCATTAAACTTATAGCTTATAGTAAACAAACAATAACATGGTCTTATTCTACACCTATCCAAGTCGTTGTGCTGCCGTAACCAAACCGAGATGGTTTCACTGCATTGACCATTTGTTAAAATGGCTTTCTGGCAGCTTGTGCATAAATATGAGACATCGAAGGGCAGTGACAAAACATGTGAATTCAGCTCCTTCTCTTCAATCTGTGTACAAATGACAAAACTTTAGACTTTGAAATTGCGTGCAGTGCATACACCAATGTTCAGTTTTTTGTGCAGGTGATCTTTCCTATTGTTAACACATAGTATAAAGAAAGAAAAAGTCCTTGCATGGAGGAGGTGTGGTGGGTAGATGGGTCAAACAAAAAGGACTTTCACCCAGAAGGTGAGATTTGTGTCCCATGTAAAACCAAATGGCAAAGTTATTTAGTAAGTTATTTGTTATTTAAAGTATTAACTTACATAACATTAGATCACATGACTTGACCTTCATGATCCTTTCCTAAATCTAACCAAGTCGCTTTGTTGCCTAAACCCACCCAAACTGCGATTTTTAAACAATGTTGACAACATGTTTTTTTTTCTTACCATGACAATGAACATCAGCTGACCATAGATGATAATGAAAGTCACCTGACCATCTGCTCTACACAGAAGTTAATAGAAATGACTGGCACATGCACTGCGTATAATTTGAAGGTGTAAAGTCGTGTTATTCGTACACAGAATAAAGAGCTTGGGTTGGTTAAATTACTGATGCATTCATGTTAATTTGTCCACCTAGGAATGAGACTCAGCAGTCAACTAAATTTCCAAAATCACGTACTGCACCTTTGAGGGAGAGGAGGGCATGAGTGAGTAGAAGTTTTAATTCGAGAAACACGAGAACAAATGCAGATGGAGTCGTAGTACACTACTTGAGCAAATGCATGTTTTCCACCTCTGATTTGGACCACGGTGCAACATCTGTGAAGTTTTAACATTTAAAGGGACAGTTCACCGCAAAATCAAAAATAGATATTCTCCCCTGGCCTCTAGTTCTGTTTATCCAGGTAGATTTATTTGGTGTGAGGTGTAGAGTTTTGGAGATATCGGCTGCAGAGATGTCTGCCCTCTCTCCAATATAATGGGACTAAATAGCATTCGGTTTGTGGTGCTCAAAGCGCCAAAAATACATTTGAAAAATTTAAAACAAACTAAAATTCAATTCCACAGACATTGTTGTGAGCAGTTTCATGTAGAAGCTACTTTCTTTCCACTTGAAAGAAGTAGATTTGAAAGTAGTGAAATAGATTGTACTGCAGAAGGAAAGTAGTTTCTACATGAAACATGACAAAGCCTGTTGGTTATTTTAAGCAACTGGACCCTAACTTCTGACACTGATTTTGAGCACCACAAGCCAAGCGCCATTTAGTCCCATTATACTGGAGAGAGTACAGACGATGCCTCCAAAACTCTGCAACTCACCCTAAAAAAATCTAGATGGATAAATAGCACTACAGGCCGGGTAAAAAAATGTAATTTTGATTTGAAGGTGAACTGTCCCCTTAAAAGTTTTATGTAGCTGTCATTCTTATCCACAAATCTCTCTCTCTTCAAATCCATAATCTAAATCTGTCTCACAGACATCACAGGGTTTATTTCTGGGTGCAAAGAGAGTTAAATATTTGTATGATCTGGCCTCTTAAAATACTGCATACTGTTCAATCTCAGTGCTTCCTGGTGCCTGAATGTGGGGTATGTATGTAATACACTAAAAGCTGTGTTTCCTTAATGGTTCAAGGCTGAAGTTAATTAGCAAACCAAATAGCTGAACATTTCTGTATTTTCCATAGAGGAGATGAAAGCAGCCAACAGCAGCCAGAAAGCTGAAATCACATTCACTGGTCTGATAATGAATTGGCTTTGTAGCATATATGTCACTCTTATGAATGCACTGCTGTTTGAAATAGCACTTCAGATGATGTATATATGAACACGCCCTCCTCTCTCGTGGGCTCGTTACGCTGCGTCATCATGATTCAACCCCCGCTACTTAATCTGTGTATTACTGGCCGTTATGTCGGCCTTTGAAGACTCGCTCCTGAACTTTTCTGTACATTTTGCCCTTCGATTAGTCATGCAACCGCAGTCCTGTAGGACCTCATTACTGTTGGTTATCATTTTAATCTAGTGAGCTGCTACAGGACTGCTGGAGGAGGAGGAGGGGGAGGAGGAGGGGGAGGAGGAGGAGGAGAGGAAGGAGGAGGAGGAGAAGGAGGAGGAGGAGGAGGAGGAGGAGGGGGAGGGGGAGGGGGAGGAGGAGGAGGCCATGCTAGAAATCTATTAAAAGGGAAGTGGACATGGATGAGTGGTGGAGGAGTGACTCCATTCCCCTCAGCCCTTCTCTCTCAGATTCTGTTTCTTTCTGTTTCTCTCTCTCTTCGTCTCCTTTTTTTTTTTCCTGCTTTCATTTTCTTTCCTCTCCTCACTTTCTCAATCTCTGTCGTTATCCCTCGGCCTCTCTTTCCGTCATCTCTCCTCTGCCTCTCTCAATCTCTCTCTCTCCGGGGTTTTCATCTTGACCTTCAGACACCTCCTCCTGGTGCCACTTTAATAACTTACGGGGGAAATAGGAAATGTGGTCTCAAGTCAAAATTGAAATGGGTTTTTCACTGCAGGCTGTTGATATTCTGGTGGCAGAATAAGGGAAGCTGCTTCCAGAATATTTTTCATCAAGTTTGTGCTCGGCATCATCTCGCTTAATGAAGAGAAATGATGTGATGCAAAGTTTTCTTTTTGACCTTAAAACCTCATTTTCTTGACCTGAGGTGTTTCCTTCTGAGCCGGAAAAACTTGTCTGTTCATTTAGATTAACAAGTTTAGAAGAATGCTAATGTTTGTCCTCCAATTATTCTGTATTGATACTGCAGAAAGTGGATTGCAGTATATCCCAGTAGGATATATGGAACATGACTGTTGAAGGGCTGCACCTCACTTATTCTCATATTCAATTAGCTCCTTATCATGTAGTCCCCCCCTTATTTCCCTTTAGCCAGTAGCTTTCCACTTATTAAAGTTGTCTTATTCTACACTGATGGACACTATGCATAATATATATTCTCTATCATCTTGTTCATGCTTTTAATTGAAACTCTATGATGTTTGTATCAAGGGAAATACTCAAACCCAAAGCCATAGCTGCATTCCAGATCACATACTTTTTTAAACTTATAGCATATGCTGCAGCTGCCCTTACAAAATGCATACTTTTGCATGTATGTGTATAATTTGTACAGATAACTGTGTCACAACGCTGCACCTTGAACTTTGACCCTCTTGCTCATAAATTTGTAACCTGAAAATATGTACTATTTGAATGTGCTGTCATCATATTGCAGCTTCTCTTTCAGGCTGTGACGGTATGAATTTTCCTTTACCACGGCGTCAAAGCGATGCATTACTGCTGGATGGCGGTTTACTGCGACTGCCTTAATGATTATGTTTTATTGGATTTTATTGAAGCATACTGCCATTAGCATAGCGTAGCTTCTTTAAGGAATTGACCATTATGTAAGTGCATGCAATGTGCAAGTGAGGGAGAGCAAGCAGCTGCTGCTCATAGTGGAGCAGAAACTAAAACTTATCACAGTGTGTCAGTTAATAAATGCTGCAGCTTCTGAGGACCAAATCTGATGACAGTAATGACCTCAGCCCCATGGTAGGCATCACATGATTGTCGTATTGCAGTTAAGTAGACTGTACACTGTGGGCTTAAGCCTGCCTTTGGCTGACTGTTTCAGTCTCCATCCTATCTGGATCTCCATCGCGATGGGAAACAGCAACAACTTCTGCACTAGCAACCTACATGCTGAAAATGTAGCAGCTGTTACCCTTTTCTTTTATCCATTGTAACGCCAGCGTTCGCCGCCTTATGTACAAAAGTTCCACCAAAACAAGCTGCAGGAGCACCATCGCTGTTGTGATTTGTTTAAAGAAGTAAACAAGACAGTGTTTTTCCTCTATAGCAGAAAAATAATGTGTGGAGCCAGACCCTTCTCCAACACTGAGTGCTGTGGAGATAAGCCTGACTATGTCAGACAACCCTGAGGTTGACATTTTTGTTTTTTTCAGTGAGATGCCTTCAGGATGACTTGCAATAACTTTGGTGATCCCTTTACTTTCCGTTTGCACCGACATGTCAGAATTTTAATTTGTCCAAACCTTTGCAAAATCATGTAATTCCCATCAGCCTCGGTTATACGAGGTGTCCACAAAGTCTCTTTACAATTTAAAAAAAATATTACAAAAACAATTGATGAGATGTGTTAATCAGATTTGTTATATGTACTCAGTAGTTATCAAAGTTTTTAATCACATTCATGCTTCACACATGAAGCAAAAGATCACTGATGCCATTGCCACCATTGATGAGGCCATGCTACAGCGAACATGGCAAGAAATCGAGTACCGTCTTGATGTGCTTCATGCAACTAGTGGTGTCCATATAGAGGTTTATTAAATGAGGCAAAAAAAAATCAATATCTACTTTTCATTTTGTAATAATTTCCACAGATTTGTCCATTCATTTGCTTTTATGATAAACTTGCTTACATCAGGCCATCCTCGCCAAAACTCAAGAAGTCGTCTATTTTAGAACGTAAACACGACACACATTTACATGCATGACCTTTGACCATCTGACTGGTTCTTCCGTACATAACGGAAAGTTATGGTCTTACAGAATTGTTACAGGTGATCATACTGTAGAGAATTAAGTTTTTAATTTACATTTATTGACTTTTCTGCACCGACTCATAATCTTTCAAGACAGAATCACAGTACAGCTAAGCTCTAAAAAGTGCGACTGTTCTTAAGAGAGGCCGTGCAGGGCTGCTGGCGAGGATGTAGAATCATATAGTATTTCTCCCCAAATTCAGCCTGACATATTTGGTCTCTTTTAACAGAAACAAGCGCCAAATCCTCACAATTAAGAAGCTGGAACCAGCAAATAATGACTGATCAATTAATCATCTCATCAATTCAACATGAGACTCATTTATTTATCGTTCTATTTAATTCATCTGAAAGACAAATTGGCAGTAGCTTACATTTGACATTGTGCTCACATAAATAGTGATTCATCCCCATTTTGTCACTCAGATACACTCACAGTATATTTGTGTTTTATCTGCAATCATTGTTATGATTGTGGACGGTTGCTTAGATGTCTCTGGAGAAAGAAATCTAATCTGAATGCTTCTACTTTGTCAAACAAGAGATTTGGTGAAATGATAACGATAATAATAATGGTACTAAAAATAAATTTGATCATTACAGCCCTCTATTCAAATGTACTTTGCTATCAACTGCACCAACATTAGACAGTCACAGCCATTCATCTCTCTCTCTCTGACTGCCTGCATTACCATTAAATGAGATACAACAGTTGCTCTCTTTTATCTCAGCAATTCCATTTCAACATATTGGTATGAGGAATATGATGTGGAAGCACCAGAGAGCGTTCACTGATATTAAACAATATGGCTGGAAACAATGTGACTGTTTTCCAATTTAATTTCATAGTGAATAACCTGCGAATTTGATTTGATATTTATTCTCTTCCCTCACTGTGGCTTGAGATAGAGACAGGCACCGCCCTGACTCGGCGGGGGCGGGGTGGTTGGTGGCGTGGGGTGGCAGGGGGGGCAGAAATGGAGAATGGCATCATTAACATTCTCTGACAGTTAACGTTTCAATCTCGCTCTGTGGCAGAATCCCAATATTGACATAAAATACCAGATGACAATAAGGCGGATGAAAAAAAAAAAGGGGGTGGGGGCGCTGGATTTGGGATGCGGCCCGGGCCTGACTGGGGTTGTGGCCGCTCCAATGTAATCAACAACCGTGCGATTGGAGAAGCTGCTGGGAGGGAACGAAAAGAAACGGGGGGGAAGAGACGAAGAAAAAAAAACAAAGATCCAACAGATGCAGAGTGCTCTGTGAAAATTATTGTGGGAAAAACAATTTCATTTCAAGATAATTGATGTCAAACTCATTCTGAAAGTTTGGTTGCAGTTTGGGATCTCCTGGGAAATAACTTCTTGTATATGTTCTGCTTCACAGGTTGTTCCTATTTTGCATCCTGAATTTACATTTTTGGCATCGTGCTGATGCTGTAAACCCAAAAATAATCCAAGGTTGCAGACAGTTCATGCAGTCAAGTACAGGGCTGCAACGAAGTATTATTTTGCACCTGGGTGAGAATGGGCACACAGCAGCTATTCGGCTATTCTATTTGGCTTAGTTTAGCTATAAAGAAACAAAGTCTCCGTAGGAAAGATGGTGTGGTGGGTGAATCTGTTTACCTCGGAGGTCGAAAGTCAGAATGACTAGGAATTACATCACACCTGAGTTGACTGCAGTCCAGTACAGTCAAAAGAAACTTTTTTGTGCCTGATGACAATGCATTACTCTGTATTTTGTACATACAAACACCGTAGCAACATGACAACAGGCAGTACTGTGTGTAAACTGATACTGCTGACGTGCAGTGCAGCCATGTTGGATTTTGATATCAGTGTCAGTGAGAAGCCTCTGACTTTCCAAGTCGGAATCCAACTTCACGTAGCGTTCCAGTTAAAATTTCCAAACTTAGAAGTCAGGATTTCAAAGTTTCCAGTTCAAATGGAACACACCAGCAGACTGGGGTTTGATGCTGCATTCGAGACGGCATCAGAGGTCATAATTTCGTAGCCGAAATGTCCAACTTCTGACCTCAAAGTGTTCCAGGTGCAAAAGCTGATGACTTTCTTTCACTCAGCTGAACCTTGAGCAGTGCAGCCTCCTTGCATAAATGACACTGAGGAGAAAAAATGACACATGAGGTAAAAGACACCATCATACATTTTATTCTACGGCACTTAATAACATTGGCGACTTATTTTGAGATCACTTTACGTGATAGTCTGTATTATTTTAGGCTTCCATCAGTGCAGCCATTGAAACTCTGTCTTTGAGTGACCTTCCATTGTGTGTTTTCTAGGTTGTTTTTTGCTGTTCTTATTTTAGTCTTTAACATTACAAAGTCTTTGCTTTGTGTTGTGTGTGTGTGTGTGTTTTATTGTTTTGTTTTGTATTGTGTGAAGCACTTTGTGTTGCACTTGTATGAAAAGTGCTATATAAAGTCTGATTGATTGATCAAAATTCAGATTAATATCATATATGACAAAGAAAAGCAGCAAATTCTTCTTCTTTTACAGCCTGAGCCGACAAAAAAGATAACAAATAATTAATCAATCATCAAAGTAGTAGCTGATTAATTTCTTTTTAACTCAAAATCAAATTGAAATCAGTCGATGCACAGCAGCAGCAGTGGCATTACTTCTTTTTTGTAGCATTTATCATCATCATTCTAACTTAGATTTTTTTATTTTTGCTCTCAACAGCAGATCCAGGATGCTGCTGACCAGGGGGTGATGTTTGTGGGATTTGTCCAAGAACCCTACGGGGCCCCATGCACCAGGATAAGGGAACCGGACACCCCCTCCCTTTCCCTGCACTCCAGCCCCAGCTCTGTGCTCGGTTCCCTGGACAGCTGCAGCCCCTCGAACCCCTCAAGCCCCAGAAACCACGCAGAAACAGGAGCCCAAGCAGACGCAGTGGACAAAGAGGGTAAGGAGGAGGCCTCATGTGAAGCCGGGGAAGGCGCATCAAAGAAGAATCAGAGCGAGAACACTGGGAACCATTCAGAGTGCGGGGTGGAGGGCAGTCTGGATGAGGTCTCGCCTGCGGCGTCTCCAATATCAGAGGGAGATCTAGAGTGCAATGAGGAGCTGACGGAGGTGGACTCGCCGTGTCACAATAACAACAAAGACAGTGGCAGAGACACAAAGGAGAGGCTGAGATACCGCCTACGGAGGGGTGATGGTGAGTAGTCCCTATGGTTGCCATCATAAACTCAAACTGAAAGGAAAAAAAAATCTTCAGCAAATAACATGTAAATTAGGGCTGTAAAGCTCCTAAAAGTGTGAGAAAAAGGAATGAATCTGGGGCTTTTGGGTCTTTTATTGGACAATTCCAGTTCTAAGTAACAGACAAGCATGGAGAAGTTTCATGTGCTGCAGTTACATAGAATAAAAAAATAAACATGCAGATGTTGCTGTGGAAATTTTTCAAATGTAATTCATTGAGCATCACAAATAAAGTCCTGTGCACCGCCCGTTCGAGAGTAAAGGCAGGAAAAAATTGGAGGCAAGTATCTCAAAATGTGGGTGTATAAAACATAAAGTATTTGCATGGCTTCATATCACTGGAGGTGAATGAGTAAATATGTTATTTTTTTATTTGGGCGAACAGGCCCTGTGCTAATTGGCCCAATGGGAGCATTCTGATTAAAGGTCAAAATTTCAAAACTTTACAAAGCTTTTAAACTTGACATGACTCTTAAATCCAAATGACACAGGACCCGCCGCACAGCTATCTCTACAAATTACATAGAGAGGCCTAATGAGGGATGATAATTAAGATAATTAAAGGTCAAAACTTCAAACTGCAACTGCTGCACCGCCAAAGGCCCAGTGTGGCTGAAACTGGTTTCTGCATCATTTTATGGACATTGGTTGAGTGTTATCTTAGCATTTATCAAAAAATGCCAAAATGTTTGTGTGTGTGTGTGTGTGTGTGTGTGTGTGTGTGCGTGTGTGTGTGTGTGTGTGTGTGTGTGTGTGTGTGTGTGTATGTGTGTGTGTGTGTGTGTGTGCTGTACCTATTCTTGAGAATTAGGACAAATCATGTCGTACCAAAAAAAAAAGTTTTAAAATTATTGATACCAATACTCTAATTCGAGGGATTTTATTAAATATTTTAGTTTAGTTTTCTTTGAATTTCTAAACTTGCTCTTTGCCAGAAAACACTCATTCCAGACAAGAATTCACAAATTCAAACACTTAAAAAATGTATTAAAAGGCTTCAAATTCTAAAACTAACAAGACCCACTCATAAAAACATAACATAAAAAGTGTTAGCTTTACCCTAAAGATCCCTGTCTCACTTCTTGGCTTCAAAAAAAAAGATGGGAAAACTCCTCAAGCACTGGCAAACTTTCTGTTTTACAAATTTATTAATAACATTGCTATCAGATGTGTCTCTGTAGCTCTTCTAAATCAAAGCTTAATAAGAATTATGGTTTAAAAAATGTGTATTTTGATTAGCATTAAGAGAACTCCAAGCAACTTTAAAAAATAAAATGGCTAGTCACAGTAACTATGATTTGAAATGAGAAAACATTTTGTCAGCTCTGTCAGAAATCAACTCTGTCACTGTAACCACTTGGAGGTTTAATAGGCAAGAGTTTGATCTTTTAAAATATACTTTCTTAGCGAAATTGAAGAGTAAAAATCAAAACCAGCTCAAAACGTGTTTTTTTCCCCAGTTTTGTTTTTATGCACATAACTGAGCTCCTTCATCGAACCACAGTCGACTGCTGGTCCCAGAGAAACTAAAGCAGTCGGGGGTTAAATCCGTCACTCAAGGGCATCGACTGTAAACTGTAGCTTCTTGTCTCATGTTTTCACACAGATAGATTTAAGCTGACAGCCTCTAATCTGTAGCCAATATCTGCATACATATCTGTGTAACTTGTGTTTCGGTTTCATTTGGAGCCATACCTTTTGGCTGTTTAACTAAAGAACAGTGTGGCGCCGTAGATCCCTCTTGAAACACTTGGCAACTGCGGAGGTGTCATTTCCTGCTATTGCCTCAATGTTACACAACAATGTGCTGCCTTGGGATATAATCCTCTCTATCCGTTACACAAAAGGAATCGTCTTATAGCTGTGGCGCATACAAATTCTCACTCACACTTAGCCGATGAAACGGGGAGTCTGTGAAATTCGCCACAACAGTTTGGTCGTGTTTTTCGGAAGCTGCACATTTCATGGCTCACTTTTCTGTCTTCCCAGAAAGTGTGGCATACGTAGCTACACCTCCTTTAGTTATTCATCCTACCCCCCTCCTCCCCTCTCTTCTGTGGGAATGGTGTTGAAATTAGCGCAGACATTTATAGTTTCGGCTTTATTTGAGCATTTCAAATTGACAGATGGAGACACCCACCACTATCACCCCCTCCTACAGTCTCTCCTCCTCTCACAGAACCTATTTGTGATATGTGTCAGTGCAATGTGCAAACCATGCATTAGATACACATCCCAGTGGGAGTGTTAATGTGTGTGTGTATGTATATTTGTGTGTACAATAGATTCAAAGCAACCAGTACTAGGTGTTGCATAATTAATTTAGTCTTTGGTTTGCGCGTACTTTGTGCTTTTGTCTGCATGTCTTTGTCTTTATATGTGTGCAGTAACACACTTGGCATCACAGCAGACCACAGCCCACTGGTCCATCTGGGCCTCCCTACAGTGCATTTTGCAGTGAGATAATCCCCCATTGCCTCGTCCTCTACCTCCCTCAGCTTCACAGCTCTCTCCCTCTACCCCCACCTTCATCCCCCCTGAATCTCTGCGACAACGCCAGCAGCGCCGGTGTAGCAGCCAGCCGGGGTGGTAGGAGCGCCTGCCAAGCGCCCATGTCCCTCTCTACTAATGCCCAGTCTGCCGAGGAGGCCCAAGAGTCTCGGCTGCTGCTGGCTTGTCCTCGCTAATCCTCAGATCTTGAGGTGAACGCCATGCAAGTGTTGGCAGCGGAGCTGGCGAAAGTCTGCGGCTTACGGTTCGAAAGAGGATCTCCATCCCTGAGACTGGAGCTCTGGATAGAAACTGAGCCCATAAGTTTGGAGACTTAAATGCTTGGATGGTTTGAAAGAAAGAGATTCTGGTGGGAGAGCAAATGGAAAGTATAACATGGTAGTGACAGCTGTACAATTATGTCTCAGTAAGACAACCATGTGTCCTAAAAAAAATACTTTCAGATGCAACTGATTTGCATGAGCAAAAACTTTTTCTAGGAAATACATTTTCATTTTTTAATGAAGATATTGACGAATAATACAGAAGGGATCATGTACAGTGAGCAGGTGAGTTATGCAAAATAAACCCCAACAAGGTGATGCAAGACCCCAACACAAAGTTGAGAGGTCTTGAATTATTCTAAAGGGGTTTATTTTGCAATAATAACCTGCTCACTGTGTATAATCCATCTTATTACATGATTACTTACCCAAAAAAATCAATTATTTGAAAAGAATATTGATATTAAAATGATTTATCTGTCCTAACCTTTGCTTTTCCATTTTTAGTAGTAGCTAACTTACCAACTAGCTGACGGTCATGTTCACTAACAGTAGCTAGCTTTAGTGTTCACCTTCACAAGCTAACAGTAGTCTTTACAGTGTCTAATGGTAATGTTTGCAAACAGTAGCCAATGATAGTGTTTGCTAAAAGTAGCTAACTTTAGGGTTCACTAATAGTAGCAAATAGTTAGGTTTACAGTATCTAGCAGTGGTGTTTGCTAACTTGTTTAATTTGTATTATTGCTCTATTATTGCTTTTAAACCTGTTCTATATAATACAGGATTGTCCTGTATTAAAAAATAAAATGTCCTGTCCCTTACTGAATCAGTACGGGTTGCAATATGTCCCTCATTTTCATGCACATCCTATTTTAATGCATAACATTAAATTTTCACTTGGAATGATGTCAGAAATAATAAAACCAAAACAGTTTCATGAGACGTAGTGGAGAAGCATTAAATCAGAATGACAGCCAAGTTGTCTGTCACTCAAAGTCATCGACTCTGATTCAGACACACATCTTTTTGTGGTTGTTGTTGTTGTAGCTCATGTCCACCTGTAAAAAGAGAGAAGCAGTCCAAGTACAGATCTAAATGTCAGACAGACCATGAGTAGATCAGTCCTGTCAGTGGGAATGAGTACAAGGCAAACTGTGCAGAGTGTTTTCTGTCGTCTGTGGCGGACTGTCCAACCTGGAGCAAGTACGAGGGCAGAGGCCCAGAGTGGAGTTATTTTGACAGACAGTGACTATGATCTGATGTTTGAATCCTTAATATAACTGATGTAACTGTTCTTTACTCTCTGTGTCTCTTTATCACCTTTATAGTTATGTTCAGAGCAGCTGCAGACTCAGAAACTGATGCATAAAAAGCACAAATCAGTGAATAAAAATTCATCAGACTGCAGGAAATATATTTCTGACACTCAAAATCTCATGGGGGAGGATCCCAAGACCCCCTGCTTAATTTGTGTCCCCGCGCCTGGGGTCGCTGGCAAGGTGTCCCTTAGTTTTCCACAATGAAGATGGCAACCCTGTACACAACAGATGCCAGATACGGGGGAAACTGTGTGTGCTCAGCTCACCGTCTTTCTTTTATGGCCCAAGTTAGCTTTGTTGGAAATCCACAGATGTTACTAAAAACCCCCAACTCATCTGTCTTGAAGTTAATTACCTGTTGCTGTTTTTGCTCCATTTTTGTATGTTTCAATGAGAAAAACCAAAATGTAAAAGTTGACACGAGAACCTGGGATAAGATAGGACTCTTAAAGTTAGTAAGGATTTGCTTTTCTGATACCAAGTGGGGAAAAAATCTTGAACTCTTCATATCTTAACTTATGACTTAGGTGAGGAAGTTCCTGTAATTCGGCCCCCGATGCTGAACTACATTGATTGAGTTTCCTGCCATGACAGAAGTTTATCAAGGCTACAAACACATATTACGAGCTTTGAACAAACAACATGATGATTCAGATTATATCAGAGGTTGTAAACCTGAGGGATATCAGTCAGAAATGTTCAGCATCTTAGTCAAAGTGCAGAAGGAGTCTTTTCAGCTGCTTTGGTTTTATCCTTGAGATCTCTGCTCTGATGGGATCAGTGTCCAGCTTCTCAGATTATAGAAACAGACGTTGAAATGATGACATGTCGAGTTGGAAAGCCAGCGCTGCTGAGATCATGGCAGGGTTGCCGCCACCGACCCTGTTATTTGGACAGCCGGGCTGCCATCAGATAAGCCTTTGAAGCAACATGCTTTCAACGTCCTAACAACACTCACGCGCTCATTTTCTTGTTAGTCAGGCTGGCAGTGACAACAAGAGTCAGGTTAGCTACACAGACTTTATTCTGAAAGGCTTAGAGGTCGTCTGCTGATGTAATGAATTTGTGCAATTAGATTCAAAGGACTTAGTCGTACTCCTCTGTGTGTGTCTGTGTGTGTCTGACAAGAGGATAAACAAGTATATCTATAAATATCCAATTATTGGGATATTAAGTAAGATTTTACTGCCCTATTGCACACAAGTGACCATAACAGTTCTCCGAAACATTAATAAAGTTATCGATTTGGTTCAATTACTATGTAATTTTGTTCTTGATATACAGCCAAAAGCACATTGTTTCTTTGAAAAATATCACTGCTCAGAAAAGTTTATTTGTTTTCGATTATCCAGTAACGTTTGCCTCAGTCCTTTTCAGGCCAGTGTAGCAGAAGGGGACAGGAGGAGTGGTGAGCTTGGCAAGAGGCTTGTTTTAGAGATTTATGTTGGTTTCTAATGGAGTTTCTTAAAGATCAAAGATTACTTAACCTTGTGTTCTCCATAACAATAAAGTATCCGCTCCTCTGCAGTGTCTCAGGAATTATAAGGTGTTTCTGTGAACTGGTGGGTGAGGGTTAGGAGACTGAAGATGTATGCAATCTGTTTATTATCCGTCGCTATAATTTTGAGTTTTAAAATCATTTTATGTGTAAATTAATTGTGCTTTCATATGTGAGTCATGCTGTTCTGCACCGCGCAGCCTTCCAGTTCCACCGTTCTGTTTTCATCATAATTAGTTTTGTGGTTAGATCATTTTGAGACTCTCTTTGTAAATGTTTACAGGCTGCTATTATTCTGGGCTGCTCTGTGAACCAGAATGCAAACTAAAATAATAAGATTAATAGTAGAAACATTAGGAAACACTTTATTTTAACTGGGTGTGCATAATACTGTCATTACCCTATCATGACCATGTTATGAGTCATGACACCAGAGTGTTTTTAATCATGTTTATGACTGTTGTCTTCAAGTGTCATTCAGTCAATTATGTCATTTTTAATGATGTTGTAGATATCGGTGTTATGACAAGTTGACATTAATCAAAAAAACAAAGTCTTTGTTGTGACAGTTTGACATTAACCAAGACAAAAATGTCTCTATTATGACAACTTCACATTAATCAAGTCAATAATGTCTTTGTTATGACAATGGCGGTCAGCGGTTCTAGGGGGGGTCCAACAGGGGTCAGAGCCCCTGTAACACTGAGTGTGGCCTCCCCTCCAATAGTCTACAATAATGGTATTTTGTGCACAATAATGGTATTTTGTGCACAATAACGGTTATTTTCGTGCTCTATTACTTTATGTTTTATTTCTGCACAGGTCAAATGTGCTCCTCTTACAAAACAGCTGGACATTATCAAACTTAAAGACGCTGTTTCACTTTACTTTTTAACATTACATTATACTGTCATGTGTCCAAGATGACGACGGTCAGTTTGACGATGGGGAACACAGTACTGATGTGGTTTTCTTGCTGGGTTTGGCTCGTGGACCCCCAGGTCTGAGACAGCTAATCTGGTGGCTAGCTAACTAGCTAATGCCACCTACAGATAACAACAGACAGCAGTTAGCCTACAGCTAACCGCTGTTTGTCCATCAGCTGTCTCTCGCCTTGGACATGTACTCAGCTGGACTTGTCAGACTGGTCTTATGACATTTAATGACGAGATCCGGGAAATTATTCATGACAGTGTTACAAAAGCATTTGACAGTGTAATAAAACCTAATGACATCTTTATGACAAGTGCAAAATTTAGCATTTTACTTGAGATCAAGGGAAATATTCATGACATATTTATAATGATCTCATGACGGCCAGTGTCAAAACTAATCACACGTGACATTTTAATGCAATGTTAAAACACAAAGCTAAACAGTTTCTTTAATTTTGATCATGTGAAGCTGTCGTGACTAAAACATTTTCGTCTTGATGATTTCAAGTTGTCATTGCAAAGACATCTCAATTAATATGAGCTTTGCATTAAAATGACGAATGACACTTAATGACAACTGTCATGATAGGTGTCATAACAGTCTTATGCACACCCCTTCAAATAAAGTCTTGCCAAAAATGAAAAAGGCGGTGTTCTGACTGACAAAATACGAGTCAGCTCAGGTGACTCTTAACCTGATTACTCTCAGGGCAGCCCGACATGTGTCTCCAGTTTGACTTACTATTACCCTGCAGTCCAGAGTGATGGACATCAGCGAGACACATTTTTTTTAATGTCTACATATAAATATCAGAAGATAGTCTCCTCTTATCTTTTGGTACATCCCTCTCTCCCTATTTTGCCCTGCTGAGGTTCCCCTCAGGCACAGCACTTAATCCTTTTGACGCTCCGGTGTGTCTCCTGTGACCACGGCACTGCTGAAAAGATGTTTACAGACCCAGAAAGCCTTCCCTGACCAAATTAAGGTTAGAAAATGAGCCACCTAGCCCTCCGCCTGAATTACAGTCGCCTCGGTGCCATAATCACAGCGTAATTAGACTGTAACGAAGTATAATGAATGGAAAACTCTCAGCTATTATAGAGAAACATCTAACATTGTGACAAAAGCAGAGGCAGGGCAGCATGTTTCTTTACCAGTGGCTGTTACTTTATGTCAAGCTGTTATAAATGGAGCAAATCTGTCCCATCAGGAGCAGTAGAATCATCAGTGTTAAATATGTTTTAATGTTGGTGGTTATCTAATTACACTGTGACCCAAAGCTTTACCACATTTTCTAAATCAGTTAGTACATATGACACAATTTTTTTAAAAGTCTTGTCCATGACCTGCCTGATGCTCCCTGACACACAGGGACGATTCATGGGACGAACGGTAGTGATGCATCATCTGAGGCTCGTGCACATAAACTGTAAATCAGTTTATATGATACAGATCGCTACGAAATCATTCACAGTGAAGAAACGTGTTGTTTTGGCAAGTCTGAGGCATGTTGAATGGGATGTCATTTTGTTGCTGTGTCTCGTCCAAGATTTGTTTGCCATATTGTCCTTGTTGTTACATGTGTAACATGAGGAGGACGAGGGGAGGGTGTGCAAACGTTCTGCTGTGATTCAACTTTTCTCAAGAGTGACAAATGACAAGATTTAGGGAATTTGGTGGCCAGCTGTCACATCAGTCAGACGAGCCAGACAAGAAATGGTTATAAATGATTCATTCTTCCTGGGTGTCTGCTGGACGGATGGACGGATGCTAGAACCAGAGCGACTGAGCCATGACTCCCCCGCCAACGCCGCCGCCACCCCACGTCAAAGTGTGTGTGTCTGTGGCGAGGGGGGGGGGGGGGGTTGCAGGAGGGTGGGTGGCAGCACCGGCACATTCTGCTCATCCATCTGGTTCACTTGGGGAATGACAGTCCGACATTTGCATTGGAAAGAAAGGGGAAAATGTTAGCAGACTCGATCTGAATTGCTTTCTGTCTGATTCAAACCCCGCTCACATCTCACGTTTTGTGTTTTTCCAAAGCTAAGCAGAGCAAATATTTCACTCACTCACATCACAACAAATAAAACTCTTTCCACTTTGATTTAGTATGATATGAGCGAGGAGCAGTGACATACGTACTGTGGACAGATTTCCAAGCCCGTTTCTCCCTCCCGAGGCCCACTGCATTATGTATATTTCTTCTTGATGTAAACAACAGCTAGCTGGAGAGCTTTTAATGCATTATTCAAGGTTATACTATGAATTAGCTCGGTTACAATGAAATGGTCCCCTTTTAAGTTCTGCATCAGCAGGGTAACGTCACTTCTGGAAAACATTAAAAGCAATCTGAGCAAGACTTGTAGTATGAATATGATCAAATTGCTTTTGATTCACTTCACGTTTGTTGTTGAAAGAGAACCAACGGGAAAAAAAGCAGCATCCTTGGAAAAAGATTTTCAGCATTTTGTGGGTCCAGCTCAGGGCAACACAAATCTCATCTAGTATTACTTTTTCATTCTGCTTTGCACCTGCCAGGTAGAACTTTTGTTCATGATATGATAATGATGTTGAAGTTTTATTACAGTGTCTTGCATACAAATTTGTCCTTACAAGGCACCAGAAATTAATGTAAAACAGATGCAGAAAGCAGCACATAAATGATCCAAAAAAGTCCTAAAAATAAAGAACACAAGTTTCACATTAGTTACATAATCAGATTCTCTGCAAAAATATTGTAGTTGTTACACAAATATATACACACATATTGTGTAACAGAGGTGTGGATTCAAGTCACAAGACTGAGTTGAGTCAGACTCGAGTCACAGATTCGATGACTTCAGACTTGACGTGACAAAATCAAGAGAGACTTGCAACTTGACTTTGACATTTGCACCAGTGACTCTGATCTTCACATGGACTTGAGCCTTTTGACTTGAATACTTGATACTTTCCCCAAAGCCCAAAGATTAAAACATTTAAAAATCCACAAATCAAGGGTTATCATATGCAACATTTCGACTCTCGTCCAAGAGGCTTCTTCATTTCTAAATGACTAGTGGGGAGTTATCCAGACAGGTTAAATACAAGGAACTCAACACTTGTCAATTAGAACTGTAGAAGCTGAGTAAGTCCAGTTGTCTACGATAACCCTTAGCAAATATGTTACTAAGCTTTAGCTTGAAAAAATTATATCAAAGGTAATTTCAATTGGTTCAGTATGTAAAACATGAAGGTTGCAGTTGCACAAAGAATGGTCAGTTGAGATCATGATATTACAATGGCATTACATTTAGTGAGAAGCTCATTGTGGCTTGTTTAGGACTCGAAACACAAAGTTTAGGACTTGGCACTTGACTTGGACTTGAAAGCAAAAAATTAACACTTGCTTGTAACTTGAAAAACAATGATTTAGTCCCTCCTCTGTTGTAAAATCATTAGCTACAAGAAAAATCTTGATTAATTAGAAGAGAGACTCTCAGGAGAGTCCAGATGAGTGCAACCTGAAAACAATATTTGGATGTTACCCCTTTATAATCTTTATCATTTGGTAAATTGATTACATGTAACTAGTTACATGTAAGTCGTTACTTTCCAGCTAGTGTCTTAGTAGACATTTGTGTGAAATTTAGTCATGATTAGTCAATAGCATGTTCTCTGAGGTCACAGTGACCTTTCACCTTTGGCCACCAAAATCTAATCAGTTCATCCTTGATCCTCATGAGCGTGTGTACCAAGTTTGAAGAAATTCTCTCTTGAGATATCATGTTCACAAGAATGGGATGGACATGAGGTCACAATGACCTTGACCTTTGATCTTTGACAACCAACATTTAACCAGTCTGCTCTTGAGTGCATGTGGTCATTTGTACTCGATTTGAAGAAGATCTTTCAAGGCCTTCTTGAGATATCATGTTCACAAGAATGGGACGACCTGAGCCTGTTGCTGACGTAGAGCCATGGAAAAAGGGTTGTCAAAAATTGTGAATCACAGAGGTCCTTCAGGAGACAGTCATGAATATGAACAAAAAATTTAGACTGATGGGTCCAGTTGTATACAAGATTAGCTGCAGACAAGCCCCAGGTCCAAAACAGTCCAAGATCTTGTCTTTTTGAGACAAAGGAAGCTCTCAAAAACATCCAAATGAAACCATACATTTACATTTAGAAGTTAGGGTCCAATTCATTGAAATGTCTTGCAGACTCTATTGTATTTTTGCCTTGAGTCTGTCCAATTTTAGTGAAGTAATTTCCATGTCAATGCCCACTTTTATAATGGCCAATTTCTTGAGCTCAGCATTTGGAATTATCTGCAAGAACCCATGCAAATTGTCCACTTTACTGAGCTGGTTTTTAATATCATCCATGTTTTGTTTTTTTTGGAGAAATTTTATCTTCTACAGTGCCACATTTTTCGAAGACAAGGAAATCAGACTGGTTGGAAAACAAGAAAGCACAGAAATGGTTATTTGCTGTTGACAGCTGATGACCAGGAACACTGTGGCCAACTTTTCTTGGCCAAGAACCTTGTTGACTGTCCACACATTGGCTGAGTTTCCTTGTTTGCTTATCTTGTAGGAAATAAATCTACTTCCAATCGATTATCACTACATTGTTCCCATTGTGGTTTTGTGATTAGTGTTGAAAACTTCTCCAATCATAAGAAGTCCTTGAAGGTGTTGAAAAAGGATTCATTTCCTGCATCCTATCATAACTTAATATAGCAGACAGTTGTTTGCTTTGTAACAAAAGTTATAGGTTTTAAACCAAAACTCTGCTGTAACTCGGCCAACCGTTTACCGGACAATTTCAAATAACTTCTGGCAGCTGAGTGGAGGGAAAGTGCTCCAACAGATGGAGCCAAATTATACTTTGGACTATGGCCAGTGTACAGCAGTAGTTCAATAATCATGCAGTGAAACGAGGGACTTCCATAGAGGCTACATCTGTATTGTCACAACCCTTACTGAGTTCAATCAATGGCCGGGTTTTGTTTTCTGTCGTGTCCCAACAGGGGTGGAGCTGCTCGCTTTGTACAACCACCCGCCAGTCCGAGAGGGCCAGGTGAAGTACTACACTGTCAAGGTGCCACTGCGGGTGCAAAACTGTGATGAAGGGGTGAAAGGCGTGGAGGCCAACTGGCTGGATCACATGACCCAGCATTTCAACAATGGAGCCTCGCTGGTTGATGGATACTTCTACCTGGGCAACGTGAATGGTGAGCTGGCATGACTTGCTATTACAGCAGAACACAGGGGCTTCCCTGGAAAATGATGTTGGATTAAAACTCAATATCCACATTTGCTGTTTTAGGTTACATCTCAAAAAGCATTAAAATGAGAGGTATGTAATGTGCAAACAACACAAATAACATAAAACTCAATGTTGTGTTAACTGTAAATAAAAACACAATTAAATTATTTGCAAAACCTTTTTATTTGGTTGAATAAAGTACAAAGAAAAGCTTTTTAATGTTCAAACTGATAAACTTGATTACACATTCTAAATTTGATGCTTGATACTCATTTCAAGAAGTTAGGACAGGGGCAAGAAAAGACTGAGAAAGGAACATTCAACAGGTATCATTTAGGAATTTCACCTTCTACAATCCATAATATCATTAAAAGATTTAGAGAATCTTCAGAGAATCTCGGCACATGAGGGGCAAGGCTGAAAACCAGAATTCAATGTCTGTGACCTTTGACCCCTCAGGTGGCACTGCTTTAAAAACTGCATTAACTGCAAACTAGTAAACACAGTTTATTGCTGCATCTAAAAATGCAAGTTAAGACTCTACCATGCAAAGAGAAAGCTGTATGTCGACAACATCCAGAAACGCTGCAGACTTGCACTCAAGCTCACCTGAGATGAACTGATGCAAAGAGGAAAACTGTGCTGTAGTCTGACAAGTCCACATTTCAGATTGTTTTCAGAAATCATGGACGTCATGACCTCCAGACTAAAGAAGAGAAAGATCATCTAGATTGTTACTAGTGCTAACTTCAAAAGCCAGCATCTGTCACGGTATGGGGATGTGTTATAGCCCACATACAGGTTTTGGAGCAACACATGCTGCCATCCAGGCGATGTCTGTCTCAGAGACGTCCCTGCTGATTTCAGCAAGACAATGCTAAGACACATTCTGCACATGTTACAACAGTGAGGCTTCATAGTAAAAGAGTTCAGGTGCTAGACTGGCCTTCCTGCAGTCCACACCTGTCTAACACTGAAAATGTGTTGTGAATTATGAAGCAAAAAATACAGAGACCCTGGACTGTTGAGCACCTAAAGTTGTATATCAAGTGAGAATGAGTGCTGTTAAAAGAAAAGTTAATATATCACAAACATGACAACTTTTTCAGGAGGTGTTGCAGGCATCAGAATCAGAATGAGTCGATGTTTTCAGTCAGCAGTTTGAACATTAAATATATTGTCTTTGTACTGTATTCAGCTGAAGAGGTCAGAATGTTTTTGCAAAACATTGCATCATGATTTTATTTACGTTTTACATAACATACCAACTTTTTTGAAACTGGGGATGTAGCATAGTATAGTATAATTTCTTTCTATATTAAAAGAGCCTTCACCTTTCATCTTGGCTTCTCCTGAGTTGTTCTTGTGCTTGTACTCTCAGAGCTCAGACTCTAACAGTTATTAAAACTCAAGAAGGTTCCCAAATTGCCTCTTTTTCCCCTTCACTGCCTTACCACTAAAAATGTCAACATCAGGCAGGAGCCAAATTCACGTCGCCCTCTATAAAATAAAAAGCCTGGAGCAGGTACAGTAATGATGCACCTTGGCCCGTGTGTCATTAATTATGCATTAGCTGGTGTTCGTTCTCCGCCAGAAAACAATCAGCACATATTTGAATAACACTTGTACATGACTCTGATAATGCTTCCTCCGTCAGTGTCATGAAGTAGTGAAACACTGCAGGATTTTCTACTGCAAACACACACCGGATGACTGCGGCAGCTGTGGCCATCATGTGTTTGCAATGTGAAGCTCCATTAAAGGATTTCATCGGTGTTAACTTTAAATTAAATGAAACTGTAATGTAAGAAGTTTTTATTCATAGTGCCGGACCAACAGAGAATCAACACCTCAGTCTGAAGCTTTACACAGCCTTGAAACTTCAGTATTTCATTTCATTGCTTTGATCCTCTGACTGATACAGACTGTACAACTGACAAATAAAACTGCAGGCAGCTATTTCCAACAAGCAAGCTCAGGCGAGCCAAGCTATCTGCCAAACAAGAAATAGTAGAAAGTGTTGTGTGAAAGGATAAGTGAAAGGTTACAGAAAGTTTAGAAGCTAGCAACCAACTACCCAGATATTGTTCTCAGGAGTTAATGGATAAAAGTAAAGCTCGAAATCAAGTGGATGTTGGACTTACATTCAGAAACATGACTAATGTTTGCTCATGTTGATCTGTGTTTGCTGATGTCAAAGGAGCTTTTGCTTTTGCTTTAGCCATAACAAAATATTGAGCCGATGATATGTCAAAGCTGTCTTTGTATGAGTTTTTTGAAGATCCGTTGTAAGGTTTAGTGTGGTGGCTCAGGCCTTCACCATCTGGCAGTGCCAGACTCCGTCTAAATCTTGGGCAATCCAAAAATGTGCAAAGAGTTGTGCGTGGGTGGAGCTGAGGCCGAATGAAGAGGCTAAGTCACCTGTGATGGCACCCACCTGTCACTCAAAGCGGCCATGTCCTTAATTATCTAGAACTTTAAGCCTTAATATATTTTAAATTGGTGACATAACAGTTTTTTTTTTTTTTGTTTTTTTGTACCAGGCTGTGAACACATTAATTTGTCTGTAAAGTTGGGCATTTTAATATGAGAGTCTGTGGGGACTGACTCACTTTAGGAGCCAGCTGCAAGGGGCCATTTGATGAGGTCATGTCTAGACCTGCAAAATATCTTGCTAGTGATCGTTTTATCCCAAACCATGATCTTTCCCTTTTTGCCCCTAAACGATTCTCAAAACAGCAGAATGGCAATATATTGAATGATAATCTGTGTAACCTGATGTATATCATATTGCCACATTCTCACCAATACACAGCCCTGCCCAGCTCTTAACCACAAAGCTGTCACATTATAAAACATATTTAGTGTGTACAATTTGCAAAATGATTAAATAATGAATGCAAATCTCACAAGAGTTTCGCAAATCAAGGGTTTGCACGTGGGAAGGTGAGCCCAGACATTAAAATGGATAAATCCCTGCAAAAGAAAAGGCAACGAGCTTGTTTATGTTCATACCATTAGCGAACCAGTGTGGCTGTGAATGTCAGTAACTTGCCATTTTCAGCATGTTGCTTGCTAGCTTGGAGGCTGTTGTTGTTTCCTGTAGTAATTGGGATTTTGAAAACAGGTAGGTTTATACCTGCAGTTTACATCCAGTGAGTCAGACTAGTGATCATGACAAACATTACATTTGCTTAACATGTCATTGTTAGCATGTTAATAATGTTCTAGGGATGCACTGATCGACCGGCCAAAGACCGGAACCAGACGATCAAAATAGTGTAGACAGACAGTCTACAAGGAGACGCAACAGCTCTGAGCAGCTGACAATGTTGCAGAACAGCCAAAAAATTTCCAGCTCTTCAGGCTTATGTTAGCCAGGAGCAGACTGCTGTTCACAGACTGACAGTTAAAATCTCACCTCCTGTTCTGGCTGAAGAATAACCAACCTGTGTTGATGCATCTCCTCAAACATTTTCTCATCCAGACTGGTTTAACTTTTCATTGTGTTTTTCTCACTGCAAAGCTTTACTACAGCAAACTGTTGCACCGCGTCTGTCTCCGGTTTGTTTACATCTGCTTCCACAGGAGATCACGTGAAATCGCTTCCTGCGAAATCCCACGAGATTCCATGAGATCGTGCAAGACTGTTTTCCCTCTGGCTGTAACCTGCAGGACTTTTGGAGAAAATGTGAAATAGTGTTTAATGAATATTTAATAGTCAGTGTTTTATTATGAACATCCAATTTAATTTGACAAGAAAGTGTTTGTGATTGTCAATTATAATTCTTAGAAAGGCTGGTTTTATATAAAACTGAAACACTGCACTGGTGTTTTAATGATAGAAGGATGGATGTTTTCACCAGTGTGCTGTGTGTCTGACATGAACATTCCTTCTTTAATTCTTCAGAAGCTGGAGTTCATGTAGCTGTTTGGTATCCTCTTTTAAACTATTTCCTGTTTGGGTTTTCCTCTTCCATCAGACGCCGGCGGCTCAGTGCTTCGCTCTGACACTGGAGAAATAAGCCAGCCAGAGTAAATAAGAGTCATAATTCATTAATCTGGGAAAGTGAACGCCTCAGCAACTCTGAAACATAGATAATTAACCTGATAACAAATTAGTGCCTCCTTGCATATTTTATGTCCTGAGAATGGAGTAATGAAGTGTATTATTATGATTCAATTTTTTTCTGCCTATTAGGGTCCTCTAACATATTTTGCATTTTTCATGCTCTGCTAAGATATGCGTCTCTTGAACAGTGAAATTACAGGGTAGGATAGAAAACAGATCAGCTGCATTATGAAACCATCTCTGCCTTCACTGACTTATAGGACCGAATTCAGCTCACAGCTTAAGCTCAACCTCTTTAGAAAACAGACAACTTTACAGAGGTGAATGCTGTTACTTTGTGGATTTTGGTCTCCTGAGAGCAGCTGGCAGTGTGACATCAAAGCGGCATCCCATTTGTTGTTAGCAGCTAATTACATCAAACAGCCGTGCAGCTCGGGTTTAGAATCAGTATCCACTCCTGCCGTTTCCATATTTAGCACCGTCTTTGAGATGAGTTTGTGAATTCGTGATGAGACGCTCGACACGATGCAGGAGACCATCTCAACCTCATAAACATCAAGGACACGTCTGACAGCAAAACAGCACGTTAAAGGACGTGGACTGACAGAGACAGACGCACGCGGGTGGATGGGAGATGGTAGTGACAGTGACATCCTTGTTTTGAGATACAGAGCAACTGGCGTGCTTCAGCTTTCATGTGCTGACAGATACATGTGCCGTCTAATGAGTGTAATTTTGTTTTTGTTTTTTCAGACTGACCTTCCTCTGCCCTTTTTTTTGCTATTATCCTGTTGTGCTAAAATCATTTTTACAGTAGGCCTATTTATTCCTTAGAGGAAGTGTTGGTGAAGCTGCCTGTTTTTTATTCAGCCTTTTCTCACTGTCAGTCAGTCAAAAATGGCAGCTTGGTCAGTCCTCCTATGCTTCAAAATATGACGCTGTAGGTATGACGTCATTTCTGGAGGCGCCCCTCTGCTGTTATGTTTCAGTGTGCCATCACAGTCAGGTGGATGGGTGGCACATGGAAGATGTTAGCTGACAAAATCCACATCAGGAGCAGGCTGTGGTGAACAGATGGGTTAAGTATAGGATTTCCCCCCTGGAGACTGAGGTTTGACTCATTCTACTTATTTCAGCATAGTTTGGGTCAAAATAGACCATGAACCACATGTTAGAAAACCTATTCTGACAGAAAGATTTAAAGCATAACTTCTACCTTTTTTCTGTCAGAGTTTAGGCAACAAAATGTCAGTGTTAGGTTTAGGAAAAGATTTGGGTTAAAAAGCCCATTCTGGCTAACTTTTCTCATGTTCAGATTGGTCATGTGCCATGTGATATGTAACATGTAACTTACATGAGTTAAATAACATATAAGTTATGTATCATCTCATTTCACTTCTCACTTATATACTTATTTCAACACAAATCATGATTTTTTTCCCCAAACCTAGCCAAGTAATTTTTATTTTATTCTGAAAGTCACATGTTGCAAATTTATTATTTCAAACTTGACTAGCAGACACTAGAGTTTGAAGTGTAGGGTCACTGACCAGGCTGCAGTGCTGTTTTATTATAAATGGCAAAGTCAGTCAGTCCTCCACTTTGGTCCAGACTGAAACATCTCAACAACTGATGGATAGATTACTATGACATTTGGCATAGATGTAAATGATATTAATGATGTTGATGATCCTGTCACTTTGATTTGATAATTCCTTCGCTCTTTGTCCAGTGTCATCATCAGGAAAATGTTTAGGTGGTCCATTACTTTGGTTTATGATCAAATACCTGCAAAGCTAATGACATTCCCAGCCTCAGCTGTAGTTTGTGTTTAGTGATAATTAGGAAATGTTAGCATGCTAACATGCAAAATTTAGACATTGAACATGTTTAACACGATTAAACCTGTGTGTGCATGTTAGCATGCAGAGGTAAGCATCAACCTCAAAGCTCTGTTGTGCTGAAGCAGAGCCTCACAGAGCTGTAGCCTCTGAAGTGCATTTCTCACAGACAAATAGCCTGAAGGATGGGAGAGGATGCTGGTCCTAGTTTGAATCAGACACTGTCAGATTAAAATCCTGCAAACCTGCCTGATTGGAAAGTTTTAAGCAGTTGTAATGCTGTGTAATCTGAGACAGATTAAAAATCAAATCTGGCGTCTTTGAAAATACAACAGATTTCCCATCAGTCATCCACCCAAATACTATATAGATATTCAGTACCAGCAGTGCAGCCGAGGCTGTCTGTCCTCTGTCTCATATGCAAAAAAAAAGTCACCCTACAAGTCATACTGTAACACTAACAGTTTATTTTGAAAACATAACTAAATAACTGGTTACTTGATTTGAAAAACCAAGGTGTTACATTACAGGTGTACTACAACAAAGTAATCTAGTAATACTCTAACAAGTTAGAGTACTCAGATGTTACCCACAACCCTGCGCATCAGCATGCTGATACATCAGTATATGACCCTTAAGCAGGATTCATTCAGTTTTTGAAACTATTTAAAGATTTTTTAAACCTAAATTACATTTTTAGAGCTAAAAATCCCTTTACATTTATTGCAGGAAGCATGAAATGATAATGGTTACTTTACATTTCTTTAGAAATCATAAAGGTTTGTCGTTTTTGTCTTTAGAGTTTATAGATTATTGGCATCACTGTCATGTTCCTGCAGTTAGTCCTCGATTCTGGCCTTTTCCTAAATATGTTGCTACCTTTCCATTGTCTCTGCCAGTCGGCTGTTTGGCGTGGTCCAGAGGGACGCACACTTACACACAAACACACACAAAAACACGCCATGTCCCTGTGCTCCTTCTAAAGATGCGTTTCCATGGTGAAGCTGGATGAGAAAGCATTACGGGGCATTGTTTGCATACGCATGTGTATGTGTATATTTGTGTGTGTGTGTGTGTGTATGACGGATCGCTCAGACGGTGAAAGTCCTGTCTGGTGTGGCAGCATTGTTTGCAGTGAGTGGAGAACCTGCCTGAGCCACAGAATAGGATATTATAGCGATATTGAATTGAATTTACAGGTCCTAAGCTGCACGCAGGCCCCACTGTCATAAGACACGCATTAAAGATTTATACATATTGTCGCACTGGCTGCAAACACAGACACACACACAGGCCTGCATACATCCACATCTACTTACAAAGACACACACTTACACCCATTTGCACACACATGCATGTACACAGCACACACATAAGTACACACTACCTCCCTGGAGTTGGAGCAGGGTGTGGGGTTGAGTTTGTTTACTGAAGAACTGACAGTTATGGTGTTGACGGGGAGTTTGCCTTTGTTACTTGTATAGCTTAAGCTATCTCCAGAGCCACAATGAGGATTTGTAGCCCGGTTGTGAGACATTGAGCTATTCATATGCATGACAGTCAGCCCTCACTGGTTTCTAAATTTGGGCAAAGCCAGTGGTGGAAGAAAAAAAAAAGGAGAGAGAGGGAGAGATACGGGGAACATGAAATTCCAATAAGGTTTTTTTTCTTTACTGTGAGAAGAAATCCAGGGAAAGGATGATGTGCAAGCGTTTCTTTTAGACAAAAGTTGATGAGAGGGGGAATTAGAACTGCCATGTTTGTGCGCGCGTGTGTGTGTGTGTACTCATGCATATACTGGATGCATGCGAGTATTTCTACGTGGTTGCAGTTATGTGTGTATAGGTTTTGACAGCACAGCATGTGTCTTTCCCAGCTCTGAGTTGCAGTCACAGGACAGGTTGAGTGTTCTTCTACTGTGCTCACTTAAAAGGGATAGTTCAGATAATTTGAAGTAGGGTTGCATGAGGCACTTTTCAATAGTCAGTGTTTTACCTGCAGTAGATGGCAGTCAGATTTCAATAACTCGTGTTTTATTTAAGGGTTTATAAACTACATGGAGAATGAAAACAAAGTTTCATTTTTATTTCTAACTTACTCCACATAGATCATGGGTCCTTGAAAAATAACTGTCATCATGCTTTTTATCAAGAAAACCGCAGCTCACACTTTTACTTGTATTTGTTCACATGTCAGTCCAATATGGCAGCGATGTAACTCTACGACGGACTCTTTGTGTATATGTTTACGGTGGAAACAGCTAATCTTTTCTTATTAACTTAATGTAAAAATAAAAATTTTAATTATTCAAGTTAATTAAAGTTAAAATTTCTGCATTTATTTTCAGAACAATTCTAAATTTACAGTGTAAACATGACTTCTTATAACTTGAAGTCTTGACTTGAAATGATGAGTTTAATGAATGTACTGTATAGAGTTCAATCAACTCATTAAATTACACTTCTAAAGAGGCTTGATCAGCATATTTGCAGACTTCCCAGCATGCATTGTGTAATGAAACAATGAGCCGACTCAAATTTAAAGAGTTGTTGGTACAGTTTATTTTTGTAGTGCATGTCAAAGTGTCCCTGAGCAAAACAGTGAAGTCCATATTGCTCTCGATGGTTGGACAGAGAATCAGCTCTTCTTCTCCCCATGGTCAGGCCAGCACCTTGCAGGAAGGCCAGCACCTTGCAGGAAGACCAGCACCTTCCAGGAAGGCCAGCACCTTGCAGGAAGCTCGCTGCCATCACTGTGTGTTAGATATTCAGCCATTAACTATTTACCGTGTTGTACACAAGGCTGTCCTTTTCAAGATGATTTCACCTGCACAAGATTTAATCACAGGAATATACTTGTCCTTAAATTTCACCATGTTAAAAATGTAAAAACCCAGGTGCGTAATTGCCAAGATGGATGGAGAATAAATCCCTTCCAGAGCTGTAAGACAGCAAATTTCTCATCCTGAATATTTCTGAGTTAACCAACTCCAAAGTGCATTTGAATGCATCAATGAACACCCTGTGGTTCACTCTGGCCTTTGCACATGGCTGGACTCATGCAGTGTAAGAACATATCAGCTCTAAGTTAGTGGAAAATAGAAGCTAATGAATACTAACATCGATTAAAAATTCATATGTTCTAAATTATGTGTTTATTGATAAAACAGGTGAATCTTTGCTTGCATGCACATGGAGTTTTCACCCCTGTCTCCTTTCTGTATTCAGACCAAAGCAAATGGACTATACATTTGTAAACACCCCCTGGTATCCAATCATCATGCTGTCCATCCTCTGCTCCTTTTCTACCAGCTAAAGTCTGCCCGGTAACCCACAGGTACCAGCCTGCCAGCTGCCAAACCTTTGGCTCCGCAGGGAAGAGCCACATCCAATCCACACACACGCTCAGACACCCTCGCCTTGCTCTCTGTTTCTCTCTCTGTCCCTCTCTCTGGATGTCCACTCGTCCTGTTTGAAATATAGATAAGCTGTCAGCGGCATGTCTCCAGCTCTCTGAGGCAGTGCCTGGCACACATGTTTAAATCATGTCAGCAGACATGACCCCGGGCAGGGTCACCTTCCGGCTCGACAGCGGTCAGCTGGACTCGAACACATACAGTGACCTATATACTGATCTGGGCAAGTGCATGGACTTGTAAGCATAAAAATGCACACCTTATGAATGTTTTATGTAATTTAATTCTAGTAAAAATATATTAATACATATATAAATGATAATAAAAAGAATTTAATAGTTTACAGCCCTTCAACCAGTAAAAACAGTTTGCTTTACATCAAAGGAAGACTCAACCAAATATCTGCCTTTTAAGTATTCCAACCCACTGCAGAATATCAAGGTTTATTCCAATGGTGAATCACAGTTTAACCAGAAATAAAATAAAAAAAATGTCCATATAAACTTCTCAAACCACACCTGCAGCATATTATACCTCTCCACTGTTGATCCGTATGTTCGACAAGCTCCAAACAATTGTTACCTCTCTAATAAATACCTAATACACTAAATGTTCGACACTCAAAACAGTCAGTCAGTCCTCAGGACCAAGAGAACCCAGCACTAGACAGACTGCCAAAATAAAAGACTAAAAAAAATGCCACTTTGACATCTTTGACATAACACTATGGAGGCTCAGAAAAGCTTGAGGGTGTTTTAAGCACACATAAAGAATTGCATCTGTTCCTCGCTGTCTGTTGGACATCTGAGTCTGCAGACTGAGCTGAGTTCTGCTCAGAGTTCTGGCTCACAGTCTGGACAGACCTGCCTGTTCTCTGGCCACCTACATCTTTACACAGGCAGATACCAAATCAAATGCCTCATTATCCTTTGGAAAGTTTCTTTGGTGGTTTTGAAAGTTGATCTGGTTTCCATTTTGTGTCTCATAAATGTGCTTCAGTGTGGCAGTAAATTCATGTATCTCCTTTTATATTTAGTTTTAATGGTAAATTCCAATTGCAAATGTGTCCAGTAGTTTATCATGACCCAGCCTTATACTCTAAATACTCATTTAAAGGACCATACCAGTGTTTTAGCTTCTTTAAACACAACTGAGTAGTTTGAATTACTAACATATAACCAAAACAAGTGAAACCAAAACATTCCCCTGTTGGCTGGCTGCAGTAAAGTCATAAACCCCAACTCCTCCATAATAGATGAGGCATGGGCCAAACTAAAAAGATAAAAGTACAAGTAAAATATAAATTGTCCCTAAATATGCGCTCTGTAATTTTGGGTAGTTCACATCAGGCTGATGTTTTGGGACTTTTTAACGTTCGGTGCTATAAGAGGGTGTCATGTCATGACTGACAGATTGAGTTGTGTGGGTGCATGGATGGGACCTCAATACCACAGCTCCACGCCCGATTGCAGACTCTGGCTTCAAATGATGCTGCCAGCACAAGTTGGCAGCATTTGTATCTGGGAAATTGTGGCTTAATTTTTGTACAGTGGGAGGAAGTAGAGATATTTAAATGTTTGCCAGAATTAGAGCTGCAACCATTAAATGATTAAGCGAATAGTCAACTGACAGAAAAATATCGGTTAGTATTTTTGTAATCAGTCAATTATTTAATGGGATAGTCCAGATAATTTGATGTAATCTGTATGTAGTCTGCAGGATCAATTAGCCACGTTAAAAAGATCCAGCTAAAAAAATCTAAATCAGTTTAAGTGCACACTATATTTAGAACGTTTTCACTGCTTTACTTTGCCATCTGACAGCTATATCCAATGGGAAACCACCATAATACAAGCCAAACCAAACCCTAAATCAGTAATTTTACCTCACAGCACAGGGGAGTTGCTGGTCTACCACTGCCTCAATCTGTTAGTTTGTTTGTCTTATAGACTCATTCAGATTTACCCAAGTCACTATAAAACAAAACTAATTACTTAAATGTTGCTTATCATGTTTGGTTAGTTTACAAAGAGTCATATTTGGCTTATAAAGCGACAGTTTCCTGTCAGATAAGGCTGTCTGGCAGCAAAGTAAAGTGGTGAAAATGTTTAAAATATAGCATACACTTAAACTGGTATTTATTTCTTTTGGGTGGAGCTTTTTTAAGTGGCCAACATGCCTTTTTTGCTGACTCTGTCCACAGCAGTTCATTGCTTATCTTCCATGCTGGTATTCTACTAATCTTATACACTGACTATCCATAACTACATCATACAGCCCCAAATTAATTAGTCTGAACTATCCCTTTAAGTCAGTTTTCAAGCAAAGATGCAAACAATTGATGGTCCTAGCTTCTCAAATGTGACAACTTGCTGCATTTCTGTATCTTAACATGAGAGTAATTTAAATCTCTTTGGATTTTGGAGTGTTGCTTGGACAAAACAAGACAAAACATCACCTTGAGTTCTGGGAAATTGTGATGAGCACTTTTCTGTTTTGTGATGTTTTACAGACTAAATAATTAATTGAGAAAATAATCAGGGAACAAAAGAGAAGAAAATAATTAGTTGCAGCCCGAGTTAGAATAATAACCAATTCTGAAGCCAGACCGACTGCAACAGAGACTCATGCACAGCTGCACACAGCTTCATGGAACAACTCACCATTTACTTTCTCTGCTCGTTCAAAACACTGTGTGGTACAAATCGATGTACAACAGCAGGTCTGTGAACTGTCCATGAATATTAGGAACAAACAGCTTCCAAAATGACTTGATATGTGCCGCCAGAGACCTCACATCTACATTCAAACACACCCACCCACCAAAAACGACAACAAACTTCAATTTAAGTCTCTGTGTGTCAGCTCTGTCTGCACTGTTGATCCTCTCCACTGTCATTTGGGTGCTGATTTCAGCTGCTGCATGTCACCGGGTGTCACTCACCATCACCCTGCCTCTCCAGCTATCCGATTCTCCCCCTCCATTTGCTTCTGCGTCTTTCGGTCCCAGTGCTGTCACTCCCTGTTTTTAGTGTGACTGTATTTGCATGCCTCGCCCTGCGACCTTGAGTGTGTGAGTCACGGGGGGATGGAGAACAATTTGACTGAGGGCGCGCAGTGGTTTTTGCAAGTGTAAACAACTTATTCTCAGTCGGCCCGCTGGCTGCTCAGCTCAGCTCTCAGTCAATAGGCGCGAGATAATGTTTATTCGTGCACGCAACCGGTGCATTCCCCTGACGGACTCGACGCCCCCAGCAACCAACTCCTTCTCATCCACTTCTCTCCTTCTCCCTCTGTCTCTCTCCTCTGCTCAGCCGCCGTCTGTATTATCACCAGAGACAGGCTGCTCCCGCTAGAGCAACGTGACAGAAACCCCGTGTCGATCTCACCTGAGTGATCCCTGTCGCACTGGCAGGGAGCTGATGGTGGGCCTCGGCGGTACTGTACATTTTATGAAAAGGCATCGTTCCAATTATACCAAGGCCTGACCAGTGAGATGGAGACAGGGCAACCAGATGACCTGAAAAAGTCAGGACAGTCCCGAATTACAAGCAGTTGTCCCAATCCCAACTCCTGTCCCAAAAATGAAAAGAGAAATCTGTTATATATTTACTGTAAGAAATCATAAAATGACCATTCAACCATTTTGTAGAAAGACTAGATGTTTAAAACGGTTTAATTGAGCAATATTTTAATGGAGTCTGGTTGGTAGTTACACTTATTTTTTCCTGCGCAATAGCTAAACAACTCACCTGTCACCTGTGCATAATGGTTTATATGTCACTGAACTTCATAAATACAAAGTCGTCATGCAATGGAAATCAGAATGCTAATTTGTTTCAACATCTGACATGCGTCCGGTAAAAGCAGGAATTTAAGGTGAGACTTGTCACAGTAGCCGATAGCGCAGCGTGAGCGTTTATGCAACAACAGCACTAGGAGTTCCTGAACACGGCAAGACTCGGATCAAACACCACCTCCGAGACCAACAGAGGTTTGACAACAGAAAATACAGTACAACAGTGGTTTGGCTCCTTTGACCACTGACTTAGCAGTTAGCTACTTTAGCAACAAGTAAAACTGTCAGGATATTCATGAAAGCACCAGGAAACTGTGTTAATGACCTCTGTAGTATTTCTTGTCCAGCCGGTCATGTTCAGTCCCACTCTGGCTGTGTTCACTGGTAGGCTGCTGAACCTGGTTCTCTTGCCTGCTAACGGCTGCTAGGTTAGCAGAAACTCTGAGCCAGAGTTGAAGCTGGGCAGGCAGTCGACATCGGAGGGTAAACCACAAAACATGTTCTCCATAGACATGGTCCTGTTTTCTCCCAAATCAGTGAAAAGTCATAACTTTGTAACCTTGTGTCATAACCTTGCTAACGTTTGCTAGCTGCTGTAGCATTCCACTGTAAAAAGCCTCATGTATAATCTGCTGTCACAGATACCAGTTTCCCCAAAGTCAGTAACTTGTAGCCAGAGGGCCTGTAACCACAGTGTTTTGGTGATGCAGAACAACATCTGAGGTAGTGAACACCTTGGAAGACACAACGATGTACTCTACTGTCGCTAACAAGCTAAATAATGAATTGGCTTTGGTGCTGAGCACCAGTTGAAGATTGTTGAAGATTAATTGACAGATATGACTTGTTGAAAGTGGTTAATTCTAGTTTACCTAAGCACCCATCAGATTTTGTTTTACCGGAAGAAATTATGAAGGGATTTTTCATGATTTTAATATATAAATACTATACTTTTGCGGCATATGTTGTTAAATGTGTGCACAATATGACTGGGGATGTGATCTAAAAGGGTTTTAAAAAACTTCATTTTAGCTCACCTTTAATAAGAAATAATCTGATGTTTCTGTTAAATATTCTATACATTTTAATCCTCCTGTCTTGACACGTTCACCTCCAGATGCTGTCCTGAATTTCACCCATTCATCTGGTCACCCTGGATGGAGAGGCGTTGGACTGAGGACGGAAGGGAAAGGGGTTGATGGAAGGAGCTTAGGAAGGGAAAGGGTTAAAGGGGTGGATGGGGTGAACAACGACAATGTCTGTATTTGAGAGAGCCAGTAGATGTCTGAGAGATGTCTTCAATTGAGCGTGCACAGGTCCTAAATGGGTTTTCAGGGAGGGGGAAAATAAAAGAGCCTGTCATCCCTCCACTCTGCCTCTCCCTCTGTCTTCCTCACTCCCCCCTTCTCTTTCTCCCTCCCTCTCTCCACGGGCTCTCCAGCCGCCTCTCATCCCCCTATTATTAGGGCCCAGTAATGAAATGTGGAGTGTCTCGTATTGGTGCCTGGGCCCCGGCAAACTGTATTAGTGTGTAAATGGCGTGGGAGTAATGAGAAAGCACTCAGGCCAGCCAGGAAGACTGGACCATAGGGTGTGTATTGTGTGTGTCCATGTGTGTGTGTGTGTGTGTGAGCCTGCATGTAATGTGCATGTGCATCAAATGAATGACAAGAGACGCTGGGTGGAGAGGGGTCCCGGCTCATGGGGGCCAGAGTGGTGTTTCTGTCTCGGATGCCAATCCCGCGATTGTTAGCCTCAGAACAGAAGAGAAGCTTTGGAAAATCTATCTGGTCAGTTGCACACAATCCTGCTCGTGGCCTGAAGCGTCAGCGTCAACGTCTTTATGTGGCTCACTTAATTTAAGTCTTTTTAAGGTGAATTATGCAGGCTTAGCAAAAGGATTTATGCTTTAATGCCTTACGGACTGACTTCATTAAATCAGTGGCTACATTTTGCCATCACTAAAAATCTGTCCATCCTTTTTAACACCGTACTTCTCAGTCCTGATCCTCTGAATCCTCTCAGCTATTGCATTCACCTTGCTTCTCAGCTGTAATTAGCCTCTGTTTAGCTGTCTAGCAGGGAAACCAGCAGGGCTCTGGGCTTTCTGAAAAACCACTGATGTAGCGCATAATGTCTGCTCTTCTTTTTTTAACATCCCAGAAGGGGAATACCTGCTCCTTTTCTTTTACACTGTCTCCCTGCATAATGTATAAGTGCACATTGCTCATACAAATGGCCCACACCACTGGCTATGTAATAAAGGGTTGTGTGTGAATGTGGCTGAGTGATATCATTCCATTTCCTCTGGCCTGGAGGGCCTAAAGGAGCAGCAGAGACAAGACAGACACGCTCCATCCAGTAAATACTCTTTTCACGCCTGGGTTTTCTCCCTCTCCTCTGCAGATATGCTGCCTAAGTCGGTGGAAAGTGTCTTCATCTTCCAGGAGGGAAGCGAGGGCGAGCCGAACGCAGCCGCCCCGACGTACGACGCCATCGTAGTGGAGCAGTGGACTGTCATCGACGTGAGTGTAGAGATTTTCCTTTTTTCTTTTGCAGGTTATGCACTCCTTGCCACTAATAACGAGGAGGTTTGTGCATAATTTTTAGCTGTGACCTGAAGCTCTGTAGCTCGTTCTGTCAGTTGTTCGGCCCACAAATATTTCCCCACACTTTGGGGGCCACAGTTTTTGCCCTTTGAGGCTGAAATTTAGGATGGAAGTCAAGTGTGTGTCTGTGTGTGTATGAAAGTGTGTGTTTGTGTTCATGCCAACTGGCAAAAAGCAGACGTGACAGTGGGAGTGGCCTGTGACAAAAAGGTTTATAACTTTTAAACAAATTCATGCAACATGATCAAACTTTGTAGAAAGAGACACATAGACAGACTAAACACAAACACAAACACATTAGAGGCAGACAGATATATCTTTATATTTTGGCCTGTCACACCTATATCTTTCTACATCAGTATCAGAGTTTTTGTTGTCCAACAATGAGCATAATGCTGATTGTTGGGTTTTTGTTTAGGTTCTCATTTCTTTTCTTAATGGAAGTTTGTTCAATTTTTGTTTTTTTTTATTTATAGTTATTCATAATTACTTAAAATACCTGTGAAAGTTTACTTTTTCAGTGCCCTGATGTTATTTATGAGCTGCAAAAAAAAATCCAGTATTAGTGAGGGTCTAATACACACACAGACACAACTGCAGCTTTCTATCTGAGGCTGAAATTTGCCGTGGTTGCAGGTATTGTGCTTTTACACTTTTTAAAATGCATGCTGTACATGTGACTAATTTAAATGGCATCATAACTTAATTTATTTCTTTAAAAAGGGCATACAGTGGCGCATTAAAAGCTAGGGCAAATTAAATCATCATCTCTCAAAATGTGGCTTCCCAAATTAAAACAGCTTAGTATTCAGCGAATTACATTCATGCTGGACGCTTATACAACTGATGATTTACTTCAAATGTGCAGACCGACGTTCAGAGCCAGTGCATTGATTGAAGTGGCCTAAATCAAGCATGTTGAGATCTGGGCAGTGAATAGGTGTGTAGCACCCTTACCTTGCAGGACACCAGAGTTTGTGGCCTATCAACATTCACCTTTTTATTAGCCAAAACCGTGACTATGCCTTAACCTTAATCCTGAACGTAATTCAGGGTTTGTAGAATCGTCCAAAAGTGACACTTTTGAAATGACCAACGAATTTAGTTGTTGTACTGTAAATGTTTCTCACTGAAATACAGTTAACGCACTTGATGATCAGTGTGATTACTTTACAAGTGTTCGTCCAAATCATGATGTAGCTGTTAGCTGATTTATTAATGTTTAATTGTTGTGATTTGTTTTTTCACCTGCAACTAGTTTTATTCAACCTTTCTTTAATTAGGAAAAATCCCACTGAGATTCAAAATCTCCTTTTCAAGGGAGTCCTGGCCAAGACAGGCAGCAGTACAAAATAAGAACAGATAATTAAAAACAGATACGAAAGAAAACAGATGGCATATGGAATAAAAGTACAATACAGGCCATGTGTCCAACAGTATCAGTTTAAGCAATGACACCCCAATGTTTATGGATGGATTTAAAACTATGCAATGTTGTCAGATCATTGAGTTTTAAAACTTTCTGTAGTGTATTTCAGTCTGAGGGTGCGAAGTATATAAATACCGACTTCCTAATCTCTGTGCGAATATTTTGTACAGACAACATATAAAAATCCACTGACCAAAGAGTTGTCCATTGATTTCCTGTGAAATATTAGTATGTAGGTAAGATGCAAGCAGCTCAAGAATGGCCTTGTAGATAAAAGTATACCAGTGTGTGTTCCTGCAGGTTATCTTATCCCGGCGTAAAGCTCACAGTGGTGAGTCAAGGCTTTACAGTTCGTGATGAACCTAAGGGCAGTGTGGTAAGCTGTGTCAATCATATGCAAAGCCTGAGCAGAGGCATGCATATATAAAAGATCCCCATAATCCAACACAGGTAAAAACATTGCAGCAATAAGTCTCTTTTTTAGGTTAAAAGAAAAACACAATTTGATTCTAAAATCGAAACTCAATTTAAGCCTCTGGGTTTTGGGGGTTTTTTTTGTTTTGTTTTTTTTTTGTTTTTTTTTTGTGGGGCTTAAAAGTAAGAGACTTGTCAATCAGAATGCGTAGGTATTTGTAGGAATTGATATTCTCAATGACCTCTCCCTCAAGACTAACAACTGAAGGGATAGTCTGTGGCCGACTCTTAGCATCCATACATCCATTGTCCATAACCGCTTATCCTGACGGGTCACAGGGGGGCTGGAGCCTGTCCCAGCTGACACTGGGCGAGAGGTGGGGTACACCCTGGACAGTTTTCCCTGGACAAGTCACCAGTTCATGGTAGGGCTGACACATAGAGACAAACAACCACTCGCGCTCACATTCAAACCTATGGGCAGTTTAGAGTTACCAATTAACCAATTATGCTGCATGTCTTTGCACTGAGGGAGGAAGTACCTGGAGAGAGTCCATGTGGACACAAGGAAAACATGCAAATTCTGCACAGAAAGGTTCTGCCCCAGCCACAAACTCCCAAGCCGAACTCTGAACCTTCTTGCTGTGAGGAGACAGTGCAGTACTACTGCGCCACATTAGTTTGGTCGTATTAACATTGAGAACATGTTTCAACTGTGATGAGGTATTCTGGACAACATCAAAGGCACTTTGCAGGTTGTCAAGAGCATCGGCAAGGGTTGACACACAGCAATAAATACCCATTGCATCAGCATGCAAATGAAAATGAGCATCTGTCACATCTCAAATCATTTATATAAATGGTTAAAACAAGCAAGCCAAGCACAGAACCCTGTGGAGCAAGCCAGGACACTGACTCATGAATTGGTTCTGTATTTTTTAATTATAATACTTTAATAATATGGTCAGGGCCACAGATTCTAACACAGAACTCAGTCAGTTTAAGGATCAATGAGTCAGATCACCCACTGACTACTGCTAAATAAAGGTAAAACCTGCATAAATGACAGGAGAAACAATAGGAAGGCAGAGTCTTATGCTGGTTATAAGGGCTCGCTGAATGGTTTGATGAGTATGAAAATGATGTGAATCATAAGCTCTGGCCTTCAAAGTTACCACATCTCAACCAAAATGAGCACATCTGGGAGATTTTGAGATGACGTGTCAGACAGCGGTCTCCACCACCATCATCAAAAATACCAAATAAGGGAAAATCTTTTTGAAGAATATTGTTTATCCCTCCGGTCAAGATTCAGAGACACAGTGAAGCTGTTTTGAAGGCTTACCTCTTCTTTTTTATGTTGGCTTTTTCTTAAATTTGTCACTGATCAATCTTGGAAAAATATCCTCATTAATATTTTGGTATCCAACAACATATTTATCCTACATTGCCCAGCCGTGTTCAGAGCACAAATCCTCTGGTCCTCTGGCATTGAAATCGGTTGTCACTCAGATAGTTTGCCCTTCCAACCCCTCCTCACTCTCCAGCCAACCTTTCCCCCAACAACCCCAAAGGCAAATCTGGCAAATCTCAATTTATGGGACATGTGTCGCAGACGCTTGTCTTATCAGGAGCAAACAAGCCCTTATCTGCCCGCCGATTAGTGTCTCTCCTCGGCACAAGTTCCAAGTTGGAAATTGATTTCTGTCTAGAGTTGAAGGGTTTGCGGCCATTTCATCGCCTTTCATCCTGCATGTATGTGTGTGTGTGTCTGCTTGTATACATGTTTGTGCATGCAGCTATATGTGCATGTGCTTGTGTCCACTAAGAGTTTTGTGTGTCTGTATGTGTTTGTCGATGCTATCTCTGTAATTGAATTTAGACTTTTTGCGACCCGTGGCTGTCCAAGTGTGAAAGGAGACTTTTGTCCCCCCAAATGCAGCCCTCCGATTGTCCAGCCTGGTGCTGATGGCCACATGTGCCAATGAAAAAACAGACTCCTGTAGTCGTCTGGCGGCGGCAAGAGAGCCTCCCCTCCTCTGAGATGAATGGTAATAAGGTTACAGCTTAATGGATTTCAAGGCTTCCTCAGGAACATCAACAGTGAACGACACCCACTGTTCCAGTAGATCCAATCAACTCCTCCACCGGGACTTTATCAAAAACTGTTTCACCCGAGCAATCTGCGCCATGCCAAATCAGATTGACAACACACTCTTTCACAAAGGGCGATCAGGGCCTCACATCATCCCTATTCATTGTGATAACTGTCTAAAATTGGTATGCAAAGTATCCTCACAGCTCATTATTGTTTCAGTGCCGAGATAATTACTATGAAAAATAATGCAGAATATTGATTGAGAGTGTTTTTTTTATTCTTTATATACGTCATCTTCCCCCCAATCCTTTACAGTTTTATTTATCCGAAAGTCTGGCAGGTGGTTGGATGTGTGAAGCTCAGAGAAGAGGAGGAAAACAAGCTGTTTCATTCAAGCAATCATTTATATTGTCGTCAAGTGGGAGTGTATCATCTCAGGGACGGTGTCTGTTCATCACTGAAGTGGGGAAAAAAAGTGTTTTTGATTGTTTCATTTATAAATGAGTCACAAATAATCAGAGATTTGCTTGTGAAAAGTGTCGATCTACAGGTGTTCGCAAAAGCAGCAGAGTTGTGATGTGCTGCACAATTTAACTCATTTCATTTGCTGAACATTACTTTTTTTAATGAGTAATGAACAACTGATTTCATTTTTCAAATAACTCGCCCAGCGCTGGTGAAGTTTAAGCCTGGATTTTCATTATTTTATGGGCAAGGCCAGCTGGCCTTTGGCGTTGTCAATTTTTTGAGGGCATGAAGAAAAAAATTACCAAGGCCATCAAATAAAACAAAATGAATTTTAGTCCAAGGAAAAAATGAATTTAACTGGAGGGCTAAAGATGATTATTCATTTTAACACATTTTATAACTTTCAGTGAAATACATAAAGGAGCTGTTTATTTCACAAAATAATTAATTGGTATTTACAATTTACCAATATCTGTAAAAGTTCATACACGCTCACCTGAACTAATCAGAGACACTGGACTCGTTTGAAGATGGGAAGACGGGGGGTGATGGATTTTGTTTTGTTTTTTTGTGTGTATGTTGTTGTTGTTGTTGTTTTGTTTTTTGTTTTTTTGTTTTTTCACTTGCTGGGTCAGGTAATTGGATCAGAAATCTACTTGCCCAAAGTCAGTTTTACTTGCCCCTCTACAAATTGTTTTATTTATTAGCGGTTATGAAAAAACAAAGACCAAAGTCATTGACTTTAAATGTTTTGTTCTGTCAGTCCAAAACCCAAAGATAATGCTTAACATTATAGTTTCTTGGGTTTCTCAAGTCTCCTTGTCTCAGTTCCCTAATTTATCATTTTTTTCTGACATCAGCTCAGTTTAACTTTTCTTCTGAGAAGTTGTCTCAGTCACGGTTTCGTGGCGATGGCACATCAGGATGAGATCATTTAAGTTTCGTGTTAGATTTTTGTCATACTGCCGTCATAAGTAGCCTGGTTTTCAAACTGTTCTTGCAGGCTTGATATTGAACCCACCACCAGTTATGTGCACATCGTTTCACTTGATGTTGCCCAATAAGGATTCAGAATCCCAACATCTAAAACCTGTATTGACACTGAAGTGGCAGAGGAGAAAACAGCTAAATAAGACAATCCAGGTGGAGCTTCTGTGGTATATAATTTTTTGAGGTGCATAAGACCAAACTGAGGGGCTGTGGCCATTATGACCCCCATGAAATTCCTGTCATGCAAAAAAAAGCTTGACATTAATAACCTTTACAGTAACTCTACTTTGGATAAGAAGACATATAATCCAAGACTGATCTTACTTACAAGTAAGAGAGGCCACCATCAAGAGGATCAATTATTCATTGACATCTATTACCAAATAATAAACTAAATAAGTTTAGTTTAATTTAATTTGGCTGCATTGTGATAACACAGAGAAATTATTAAAATAAGGAGTAAAATACTGCAAAGTTATGATAAAAGGCGTTGCATATGAGACAAACAAAAACTTTTTAAAACAAATCAGAGGATGACATTAAAGAAGAAAACAAGCAGCAAAAATAAATGCCAAACTGACCAACTAAGATGCCAGTGCCATGGAAACCTCCCTCTTCTTTTGGCTTCTCCCCGATCAGGGGTCACTACAGCAGATCATCCACTGGCAAACCAGGCGCCACCTAACCCGGAATGGGAGATGTGCATATTTGATTTGGCATAGGCTCCTTCCTGCCCTTCCTGGCATTTAATTCATTTAATTTATCCAGGCTTGGGACTGGCAGTTAGGAGTGCGCTGGCTTGTACACACATACAATGTTGTTTCTGTGACTCTGGTGGGAGATGGGGACCATCCTGGGAATTAGCGTCTTGCCCAGAGACACTTCAAAATGTGGACAGGAGGAGGTGGGTATTGAACCACCAACCCTTTGATCAGTTAGTTCAGTTGTACTGTGATAAGACAGAGAAATGATATTTTAAGAGGTAGTACTGATAAAAAAAAATAATAATGATAAAAACGTCTTGCATATGAGACTTACAAAAGATTCTGACTTCAAAACAAATCAGAAATTAAAGAAGAAAACAATAAAAAACCACAACAATAAATGTCAAACTGACAAACTAAGATACAAGTGCCATGGAAAGTGTTCCTACTAAATGACAGCAGAGTACAGCCTGGAGGGAAACAGAACAAAAACAAAATCCATACACGGTGCTCAGCATGTCGAAGGCTGCATATACTCTGCATAAAAATCCCATCAGCACTAAAGAGCTGATACAGACTCCAAGAGCAAAACAACACAGACTTTGGACAGATGTCCTAAATACATTTGAAGATGCAGCAGTTGCCTGAACATGACAGTTTTTTTTTTTCCTGAGCAAAATGACCTGAATAGGAGCCATATGGATGCTGGTGAAGTGCTCCAAATGAATAACTCATCAAGGGTCTCTGCTATGAAACTCCAATTAGGACTTTGCTTTGCATCTATTGGGTCCTGTGGGGAAATCAATACAGGAGCTGCCTTCCAACTAATGTACTGAAAGCCCTCTCTCCTATTCCAGAGGAGCAATATTCAAACAAAACATGTCCTCCTTCAAACCTCAGCTCTGGTTGGTCTCAATATGTTTGCTTGCCGTGAGCTGCTGAGGGAGAATTTATTTATCAAGAGGGACAAAGTGCATTAGCAGGACGGTGTTGTTTTTCAGTCTTTCTGAATCCAGATAAAACAGTGAAGGAGCACCAGAGTCACAAAAACATCCATCTGCGTGTGTTTTATTAAAAGATGAACTGATATTCACCTTAGCAGAGCTAACAGGAGTCTGATGTTTCTTAGAAGCCTCTCATCCTGTTTTTCATACACCCCTAAAATGTTGTTTATAGCACCATCATCCACTTGAAGTCTGCCAGACCCAGCAGTGGGTCCATTATGACAAATATTGTGCAACAAGCTGTATAGTGTTACAATTTTATGATATCTAACATGTCATGCTAAAGGGGAAATGTTTATTAGATTGTGCACATAATATTTTCATCTGATCCGTCATAAAAATGCCATCTTAATAAACATCAAATCTCTGGTTTGAGTGTTAGCATCCTTGGGCTGAAGGCTGCAGGTTTGAAAATGAAATAAATCCAGAGGTGTGGAGAAAGAAAGAAATGGCCTTATCAGACTAATATCTCTTGCTCCCTACCTCTGCTTAAGGCTAGCAGCCCGAGGCCACAATAGCCACCACTCGCATAACACTGTCAGTGATCAAGTTGCACTTAAAGGAATAATATGAAACATTTTCCTTAGAAACAATGTACAGACTGCTAGGGACATTACATCAATCCAAACCGTCCTGGTTTCTTTATGCATTTACAAACTCAAAGCAGCAACTGAAAAATGAAGCCAGCGCTGAAATGTCAAAAACTGCAGTTCTTTGAATGGCCACCTGAAGCTCACTCCAAAACTGAGTCAGTCCCCAGTGACCCCTGTATCAAAATACCCATCTTAACTGAAGAAACAAACACATTTGGTCTTAAAAGCTAATTTCCAAGTTCATGACAACTGTACGGTCACCTATGTAAATTATTTCAAGGCTAAAGGTTATGCATAATTGAAGGGGCCTTCACATTATAAGAATTTCATCCTGGGCTCTCTGTGATGTACGGCACACAGAGGCAAAGCACAGCGATATACAGTACATCATACATCATATACAAACGGCTAAACGGCAAAGTTTATAAACTATATGACTCACAGCTCTTGTAGCCTGATCTGAATGTTGATATTTTGCCAAGCATTACACCAAGCAGGACTGCGGTGTGTTTTCACTGTTGTGTTATAGAGTTTGGTGAACCCATCACTCTCTGTCCTGTCTAGAAGGGAACCCTTGATTTGTGAAACTCTCACAAGCCTTGTACACTTTCTTTCTCTATTTTGTATATCGTGCAAACGTTAAAATGATCACTCTCTTGTGATCTTGGTCTGCTTTGATCGACAGGTGGGGGTCATCACATAGTTAACCGCCTGCCTCAGCTCCAGCCTCACTCCACCTCTTTGTCGTTTTTGGTGCATAACCATAAATATACAGTGGTGGGTAGAAAAATCTATGGAGAGAAAAGAGCAAGTGCTGCAAGTGAAGAAGCATAATTGAAAATTGAAAATTGACAATAAAATGTGGATATAAAAAAATATATTATTTAAATGAAAGAGCTGTACATTTCTATGCAGGAATGTGCAGAAGTTCACACACTGCCTTTAGAGAATATTTGAAATTTGTAAGATAGTTCCTTAAAGTCCTTTAAGCTTCAAAATCCTTTCTTTCTAACTGCGTCTTTCCTTAGATCCTACCTAACTCATAAACGGCCATGTTTTCATAATTATTATTATGAAAACGTTTTGTCTTGAGCCCCAACTGACTTTAATCAAGTTTTCTTAGACTTGACAGAGCTCCTCCAGAGAGGACATTATACAGCACTTTTTTACAGGCTGTGTAGTGCTTCCTTCAGCTATTAAATTGACTTTGACATATAATCTTGTTGAAGTGCCCCTTTAAGAAGAAAATCAGGGATAAGGAGGTCAGAAATCAATGTGCAGCTACAGCATCTGACCACGGTTCTGTAAACGATCATCCTTAAAAGGTCAATTTACACAAATCCCATATTTTTACACTTACTCCTGGTGATATCCAGCCATCCACGCAATCTTGGTTTTATGTGCCATGTGTGCAGAAGTGCCACCACCCCAATACAAAGAAGATGAGTGGAATTTGAGCAGAACAAACAAAAGTCTGTTCACCTCTGTTTCAGGGTGTCAGCACAAATCTCCATATCCCCAGACCTCAGCACATAAAACTGAAAAAGCCCTGCAGGGCCATACATACCACTGGAGGCAAATGATAAAATGTTTTTTGTTTAATTTTGTTTTTTTTTTTGTTTTTAATAAGGGTCTAACAGTAGGGAATAATACAATGCAGTTTAAAGTACAGTTCTGTAATAATGTGTCCCTAATTATCCTTTAACAAAGTCTAATAAGGGGTCTAATACTGTCTAATAAACAACATATTCCAAAGATACAAGATACAAATATACAAATTATGGCTTGTTACGTCTTATTACTGTAAAATAAAGTGCAACCAAGTAATCCTTACCACAGCAGTTATTCTGGCATGAGTGTTTGCTACTCTAATTAGGTGCATATTCAGTGAGGCTCTTGTGCCTATAATCACAGCAAGAAATATAAAAAAAATCCTCAAGAAAATGATTACTTCTGTGCAGTGGTTGCCAGTGCTTTATACATATCATTTTGAAAAATGGAAAGAGCAGAAAGTAAGACAGATTGCAAACTATAGCTCCCTGGTTGCCACAAGGAAAGCCTTTTATGGGTATTATTAGAGCACTTAGAACATAAAAAAATAACCATTGTTTTATGAGTTTGGTGATTTAAAGTGATTTCTCTCTGACTTCACATAGAAGATCTAAGGGCAGATTTAATAAGGAGCTGTTTATGCTTTATTTCCTCAGGATTTACAGCTTTTTAAGCATATATCGTCTATATTTTGATATATTTTGATATTTGGTAAAACTGTAGCATGATTAGATGATAAAGTAAAATGTTTCCTCAGTCACTTCAAGCACTGTAGTTTGATGTTGCAGGCTTGCTCACTCATCCTTGATCCTGACAACTCACAGCCCGAAAGACAAACAAGAAAAACTGCGAGGAGAGTTTGGAGAAAAGTGTCTACTCCAGCAGAGAGACACCTTAAAGTTAGTATCAGTGAGGTTCAAATTTAAAAAATGGCAGTCCAAAGTCAAAGCCAAGTGAAAGGAGCTTAACAGCACTGACATTGTTGTCACTCGTTCACAGAATTTACTTGCATCCGCCAGCTTTGAAGAGCAGCACTTCACAGTCTCCGGAAATTAGGAAGGAAAAAGGGATTAGGGCCTCACATCATAGCATCGGTACGACAGGGAGGGATGTTTGAAGAAATAGTCTCAACACATAGAAGAGGAAACCTCAATCACACACACATGAATATATCACGTGTGTGCATTCAGTCATTCTTTTAAGGTTCACACAAAAGGTGTCTGGTTCCTACGGAGCGATTCCTCTGGGTTCACTACAAGCACTTCAGTGGTTGATGCAAAGAACACAGGATGTAGTTTTTTTCTAACATTAAACCTGGTGCATTATTTACAGTACAGCAACATGCTTTGTTATGTGTCCTGTTTGTGTGTGCTGTGGCCGGCATGTTGTGCAGACAGCTCATCATTAACGTGTGTCGCCTGTCCATGATATCTCTATCCTATCTGACTCAGGTGAGAGGAGAGGTGACCTAGATAGGAGCAGAGTAATTTGCACTGTCCCTGCAAGTGAGAGATCGCGCCCGCTCTGTCAGACAACAGATGATGCTGATAGATCCGACGCAGAGGGAGACGTTTGGGTACAGAAGGTGTAGTTGCTTATCAGGTGGAGGAAAATATTAGAAACAAATAATAACATGCACCTAAAAAAATAGCAGTTTTAATATGAATGTTCAAACAGTGGTGGAAAGTAACATTAATTTAAGTTCTGTACTTCTGCACAATTTTGAGGTGTTCCTATTTTAAACTCCTCAACATTGTAGAAGGAAATATCATCTCACATTTGTAAACTGCTATAGTTATTAATTATGTGACTGGGGAAGGTTATTGCTGATCCTACCGACAACGCCAAAAGAAATGTGGCTGGCAGCCAGTTCAACAACCTATGAAATCAACTTTTAAATACCAAAACTATGAATGTTAAAAATAATTTAAGTGTAATTTTAAAGGCCGACAGTGCCACCTAGGAAATGTCAGAGCCCTAGGGCTCATTTAAACACGGCTTACAGGTTCTTTTAAAAAAAACATAGGATAAATGATAAATTTAAAAGGTTTATAACAATAAAACTGTAATCAGTAAAAAACAGATGATGCCAAAAAGTACCAAAAATAAAAAGCTAACCCCCTGCCAGTCCTCTGCCGTCCCTCCTTTCAGTTGAGCCACCAGTCCACACAAACGCCAGTGGCCTCGGCGTCCCCAGCAGCCCGTTCCTCTCTCCTCTGCAGCCGCTCCCAGCCTCTCTCATCTCCCCGTCACCGCAGCTTTTCTGCTGGTGCTCTGCTCGGTCTGGTCAAAGCAGACAGACGAAATACAATTTATTACTCCTTGCAGAGTATTTTATATTGTTTAAAACATGACTGGAAGTGGACTTAAGGTAAAAGATCTAAGCTCCACAGTCCATTGAGGACTGAAGAAAACGGTTTAATATACAGCAGGCATCAGGCAAAAAAGACGTCAGAGAAGAACCAGTGTGTTGTTCAATAATGAGCAAGAACTGTCTAAGGAGGCAGATTTGAGGTTAACATGACACAGAAACTGTCTTGTCTTTATCTCTTATTCCTCTCCTCTCCAAAGTAGGTTGTGGTTAAAAGAGTCGGCTCAGTTAACCCAAAAAAACATGTATTTCTTAGCGAACTAGCTGGCAGGCTAATTTAACAAAGGAATAAACAGACATGCAGGGAGGAACTCCTGTCAGAATGTGACTCTGGGCCATCTCTGTTTTTTTTTATATAAAATAATTAGGGCTGCTGCTTTTTAAGTTGATGATTTCTCTGTTGATCTGTCTCAGAACCCCATTTGAATCATCACTTTCAATCATCAAATACTAATATTTTTATTCTCCCTGCAAAGGTACATGATAAAAGTTTTCACTAACAGCATGAGGGGAACGCTAACAACTCCACGCACTGACTGATCCTTTGTTTTTCAAACTACCTCATCATGTCTTACCAGGCTACATAGTTTAGTCTTTACTCAAAGGTAAGCTAATGCCTCATAAAAGTCTGAAGTTTGGATGCACTTTGGATGTCTTTCATTAAGCTGTATTATTGTTGCAGCAATGCAATTTAAGCAGGGAAAAGGCCTCTAGATTGTGCATAGGTGTGCGTGGGGAGGACTGAGCTGTATGATATATGTACATCCTGTGACAACAATCAAAAGCTCCAGAACAGCAATAAAATGGACCTTGTGGTAAGATTGTTTTTATACCTACAGCTAAAACTATTTACAAGGTCAAGAACAAACTTTCAGTCTGAACTTTTAAGCCAACTTGGACAAGAAGTCCTTGAGGTGGTTTGGTGGCAGTAGCTCAGTCCGTACGATCTTGGTTTGGAAACCAGAATGTGGCCGGTTCAAGTCCAGCACGGACCACAGTATGAAGTACAGACTGGGAGCAGGAGAGATGCCAGTTCACCTCCTGGTCAACACCAACGTGCACTTGGGTCAGACACCAAACGGCAAACAGCTTGAGGTGCTGACTATGTGGCAGCTCTGTCAATCTCTCTGACTAATGCATGTTTTTTCTGCAGCGTTGTGCAAATTCACACTTCACCAGAGCTAACACAAAGTTCACTTCACAGAGATTCAAATGAACCAGTTCATGTAAATAGTTCGCAATTATGAATTTTGACTCCAAATATAAACTTGTTCACATTCATTTTTCCTGTTAAATTTAATTTGGAATAGATTCCCCTCCTACCAGGGACCCTGGAGTCTATACAATGATGCCAAACTAAACAATGTGAGATATTTATGTTTCTTTATTTGAATGGACAGGACAATTTATGTCTATAGTTATTAACAATCATTTACAACAATGTGAGGATGTTTTGCACTACAGCAGACAGCAAACCTGAACACCAACATACTGTTGAAATTTCCAACTGGGAACTCGAACGCTTGACTTTCCAGTTCAAAGTGAATGCACCATAATGCATGAAAACTGCATGGCACAGAGATGAAGACGGAGACGAGATTAGAGGAGTGAGCATAAGCCCATATAACACAGATCTATCTGTCAGTCTCTCTCTCTAATGATGCATGAACAAGAATATTTTTCGGCTGTATCTGAACAACATTTCTGACGAAATTCATGCTCTCTCTCTTTCTTCTTTCTAAAGTACTCAGAATAATGTAAAATTTAAAATCTTCAGTTAGGCTACATGACAATTGAACAAATTCATCTGTTTGTGGTGTGATATGACCAAAAGCTCCAGAACAGTTACTAAATGGACGTTGTTTTAAGCTGAACCGCTGTTAGTAGCTCATTAGCCTTAGCACAAATCAGATGTGTTCACACAAGAGGCACTGATAACATCTGACCAATAATCTGAGAACCAAGCAGTAACAACATGAGGGAAAATAGGTAAAAATAGAAATAGCACACATATTAAATATTTCTTTTAAATGCCCTTGAAAGAGCCAATCACATTTAGAAAAGGTTATTGCTGTGCTCTAAAACATGTTGGATGCTGAATTTTCTGTTGCTGTGACAACGCTCCAGGCCAAGTGAGCCTATCAGGAAAGAGTATCTGAATGCCCTTTTTTAAAGGTATTTGCTTCATCATTACTGGACTGTGCCTGCAAACCTGTTGACCCTTGTAGTCTGCAAAATTACAGCTATATCCAGAGCTGGTGGAAAACAGATTCATGGTTTGTTATGTCTGCCTTGCAGACCCAGTGGAGGGGGGCTTAAAGAAAAACAATATGCTCGTGTTTTTGTTGAGCTGACTATCAGGGTGCACTCTGAACTTCGACTTGACCTGCAGCTGCACCCTCCTCTGCCACAGGCCTGAAAACAAACCTTTTCTTATTGGAATATATTCCCAAACGCTGGAAAATATATATCCATATGTTCTCTGAAATGATAGAGGTGAGGTTTAGTTTCAAAAACTTTACAGTGATAGTTCAGATTATTTAATATAGGGTTGTATAAGTTACTTTTCAACAGTCAGTTTATTAGCAGAGAGGAGTGCCAGTACGGAAGCTAAGCAGTGTAATGCTTTGCACAGGTCAGCAACAAAAGCCATTTAAAAAAGTCCACCTAAAGAAATCAATATCAATTTAAGTGTATGCTATATTTAGCATATTTTCACCACTTTACCTTGCTATCTGAAAGCCTTTTGTGATGGGAAACCGCCATTATATAAGTCATTTATTGCTCTCTCCAAACCAACCAAACTCCTTAATGGGAATGGGAATCCACATTGTGTTAGCATTGAGCTAACAGATCAAGTGCAATTTATTTATATAAAAAAAATCAATTCATCAATCAAAAAATCGACTCAGGAATCGTCCAAAGAAAGATAATCAAATTGTTTTCTCCCATCCCTAGCGCCGACGCCCATCTACTGTTGCTAATACACTGATTATCGATAAGTATCTCATCCAACCCCACATTTAATAATCCAGACGATCCCTTCCAGGTCAGATGTGGGTTGTTGTCTCTGCAGCTTCCACCATCAGCAGGAAAAGCTGTGACGGTGAAAGTGTCTGACATGTTCTTCTCTTCCCGCTGAGATGCCCTTTAGCAAGGCGGTCACAACACGTCACCGCAAGATACAAATGCGTTTAACTGTGTGAGGAACTCATCTCAGAAAAAAAAAATGGATTTAATTTAAAGTTGCTTTGACTGAGGCTGTTAAACTACAGCTCCTCTCTCCTCTTACCGCGTGGTCCTTCTTTATAGTCTGATAACATCGAAGACAAAGATTGCGGTGACGATTGTTTTTTAGTCTCGCAGGTTGGTGCTGGAGTGCTGATGCAGCGCGGTGGCCCTGCATAATAAGTCAGGAAGAGAGGGGAAGCCAGACTCCGGGGACTGTGATTAACTCTCACCTTCTCCAAAGAACAGCAAGCCATTACACAAAAATTATTTCTCAATTTACTTTCCGGGCAAGCTTTGAAAGAGAGCCTGTTTCTGGGAGTGCTTCCAACACAAACCCCCGAAAAATGTAGATGCGCCGCTCCCTGCAGGAACTTAGAAAGTAATGCCTGTGTAAATAATGTCTGGAACAGTGTCTTGTATTTTAACGATTAGCTCTTTGCAAACTACAACTTGATATGTGGCTGCTTTAGGTCTGTTTGTGCATGTTCTGTCATCATGGTCAATAAGGATCTGTGGAAGAAAAATGAGGCGTTGTGTGGTGGAGTGGGTTTAAGTGTTTGGACTTAAAGTCTGTCTGATGGCAGAAAATGAGCACTGCATGCTGATCAGTCTCTCTTTTTCTCAGAAATGCCCTCACTCTTCAATCTCTCTGTATGACTAATAGAGAGACACAATGTGTAATAGTCGTAGGAAAGTACTGCAGTCATAGTAGTAATTATACCTTCTGTAGTAACAGCTATAGAAGTAGAAGTTACAGCTTGGGTGATAGCAGTAGATTCAGTTGTTAATGTAATGCTAATGTAAAGTTGTGGTAGTAGTTATTGTAATACACCAAACCGTCAAATACAGGTACTTTGCCCAAATGTCATGGCCACGCCCCTTTTTGCGGAAGATCCCATAGACAATAATGCAATTTACAAGTTAGTTTGTATGAATTCCTGTGGAGTTTTATAGACATTTCTAATAATTATTTTGCAACTCTGACCTGAACCTGAACGTTTGAGATATCTTGATAAATTAAAATTGATCAGTCAGCCGTCATGCCCCTTCGGTCTTCTCCCATCCAGGCAGATCGATGAGGCAACAGTGAGCAGCGACGCCCACACAATCTTACTGCTCTGCTTATGGGATCCTTGTCTGAACCAGAAAAGATATGAAACCAGCAGCTTTTCTGCATTTTCTCTCATTATATGAAACTGTGAGCTTTTCACCAAAAGTGGGTGTGGCCTTCATGATTGGATCCCAGTGACGTATTGCTGGTTTGATATACTGCTGGCATTAATTTACCTCCTCCAAAATGTGTCATTATATCACATGAGCATGTGGTTTGTGCAAACTGACCCTTTAAAATGTTATTTCCAAGAATATTCTTGTTTTAAATGTACAAGTAATACAGAAAAACAACTTTTAATATTTTTATGAATAGACTGCCAACTAGCACCCTAGTTACCACAATAAAAGCTTTTATTTGCAGTAACTTGCACTCACTAAAGCTGCAATGAACAATATGCATGTGAACTACGATGTCATCAGTAAACCGCACACAATGTTCATGTGTGTTAACGCGGCTCTGTGATAAAGGCAGATGAAGGCGGGTGTACAGTACATCCACACGAAAACGCTGCCTGGTGCAGCTTTAATTAGGGAAGACTTTCACACTTCACAGTACACTGAAGGCTAATGTGGCGTGTGTAGGTGTGATGTATTCTCAACGCTCTGTTCTTGTACCGTTGATCATGATGCACTATGAATAGACTCTGCAAAGTTCTGAGGTGTGCTTCGTTCATGTTCGCTGCCTCCTTGACTCATATCACTACTCATACTGAACCAACGGGTGTAACTGTCTCAAATATATGCAAAAAAGTCAATGGTCCTGAATGCTGTGACTTTTATTTTATTATTGTCTTTCAAAAAGAGCTGAAATATGGTGAAAAAAAAACCCCACATCAAATTGTGATTATTTTGACAGATACGGCAATTTCGTTATGAGTCACGATTATTGGAAATGGTCATTTTTACATCACAATTTTCATTTTAATTAAAAAAAACTACTAAAATAATGATGATGTGACATTTGTTGGGGTTTGTACCACACAAACATGTTTTACTACATCTGGACAAGACCATTTGAAGTTCCAGAGCATCTTGGCAACACTACAGTACTTCATTATAACACTGTTTTGTCTCTCATTTTTCCTTTACCAAAAAAAATTCAGCTTCTCCGATTTCAGCCAAACTTAAAAATTTGAAATATGAAAATCTTCTGCAGCCCAACAAACCTTTAATCGCAACTTTAATCAAATACAGTGTAACAGTGCAACATGTAACTTGAATCTCATGGCCTTTTATTTTTAATGTAGCATTTGTATGTGTAAAAATGAGTACAGCAAACCAAACAGGAAGTTGGACGGTAGATTAAATAGGTTGAAATCCTATTTAAAATATGATTTTTGGTTGAAGAGAGCTCCCCACCTCTTCCCCAGTTTCAGGGAAGCTCTGCGAATTGCAGGAACACCGCAGTAGCGCAGGATGGGTGCAGCACCATAAATTGACAATAACAAGCGACGACAAGTCATCCACTGTAAGCTGATCAGTTGTTTATAACTGTCAGTTGTCTGTCAATGCAAAGTTAACCTGTTGTCCTGAAAACAAAAGCCCACTGCTCTGAAAACACACACACTGGACTTGGAGTTAAATGCCTACTTGTCTCACTGCCCGCCAGACTTCATTAACATATTGCTCAATTTAACAGTTATAACCATCTGTGGCTACTACAAGATAACTGATGATTTTTTACAAGTTATCAGCAGACACAAACTCATTTGGAGAAACATTCGGCGCTATTTTGAACTCTAATTAACGTGAAACAGGCAAGTAAAAACAATTATTCCGGCCTGGAATGGGGATTTCAAAAGATGGGCATCCTTTGTGAGAATATGAACCAGTTCCTTGAGGTCTCTTCATAACTGGCAGCTCTGTGGGTGTGTGTGGTTTTGTGTGTGTGCGTCTGTGTGTGCGTGCGAATGCGTATGTCGCTGTGAGTCGAATCAATCTGAGTGACACGCGTTGCGGTTTCTCATTTTCAGCAGGTGCCTAACATGGCAAGAATGACAAACCGCAGTACACTTCCTCTCTGAAAACAGCATGTGTGTGTTCTGAAAGTACATTAAATAATCTGTGTGTATTTCAGTTTGAATCACGGACAGGCACGTGTTCTAGATTTAAATCTATGGCTCATTTAACATTATTTCAAAAGCACAAACAGCATTAAACTGTTTACCACAAAGTGAGCAGTTTCATATGAGCAGCCTTTTAGTTGAAGGACTCGCTGTGCTGACACATACGTACGTATTTGCCATGAATAGAGATGGTTGCCATGTTGAGTCATGGCAACGAGACAGCTTCTGTATACAGTTGATTAATATTTTATTTTTTTATTCTTTCCTGTGTACATTGCCTCTGATAAACAACCTCTAGGACAGCCACATACATTGTATTAAAGCTTTTATATCTGAGAGGGAAGATTTAAAAGGAGATTTGAGTTTTTATGTGATGCTGAAAGCGTTTGATTGCATCTCATACCTTGATGCTCCACAGCTGTAATCACAGCAGTGAGTGCACTCTGGTACATAATCTGTTCATTGTTCGGTGTCTGTGGTGATGTTGATTATGTACAGGTTTAGAGTTGTTTGGATAATGGACATGTTGTTTTCTCCACAGGGTTTGCAGGTGAAGGCAGATTATATTCCTCTGCTTCAGTCCCTGGCCACGTATGGATGGAGACTCACCTGTGTGCTGCCAACTCCTGTAATTAAGACGAACAGGTAATGACCCTCATCTGACTCTTTAAGGGACGTTAAGTAATCTATGACCTCTAACGACCCCTGTTGGCTGCCAGTAGAAACTGCAACAGCAACTACATGACTTTCTGCTACTTTTTTACCAGTTAAAACCAACATTAGATCCTCAGATCCTTACTAAAGTAGAACAAATAAAGCCTCAGTATAGAAATAATCTATTACAAATGAATCATGCATTAAAATTTTACTTAAGTAAAAGCACATAAGTATTAGCAGCAGAAATGTGCTTCTTGTATCAAAAGTTAAAGTACTCCTTATGCAGAATGGCCCTTAATAGAGTGTGATTATTTTTGTTATATTATTGGATAAGTATGACTGATGCATTCACATGTAAGCAGCATTTTAATGCTGCAGCTGTAGTACAAAGTACCATAAATTGGAAATATTCAAGGCCAGTTTATGTGTAGGGGAGAGCAGGGACAGAGGAATAATTTTTTTGTATGTCCCCCTTTACATAGATATGCATTTATTTGGAGCAACCATGTTTTATTGTGAACAACATGCACATGTCCTCTACCAATGCCAACTGTTTTCTAATACTCTGGATAAATGAGTCAGACGCAAACAGACTGAAAATTGACCCTGAGCATTATTACTTACACCCCTCTCTGTCGAAACAAAAGAAACACGGGTTGCAGGATGAATGTAGTGGTTGAATGAATCAGCCACAAAGCAGATAAGCATTAAATATTTTTGGTATTGTAAGATGAGATTTATTTTTGTGAGGACATATTCAGTAGATTGTCTTATTTTTCTCTGTTCATTATTTTGTGTCTACATAATTTAATGTTTACATTTAAACTAGAACTATATAATACGGTGCACTTTACGTGCAGGTAATGTAAGTTATGATTAAGATTGGCAGAGTTATATGGAAAATGTGAGATGTCCTACGTTCTTATTTGGACATTAAAGTGGATCGAGTTACACAGATGAAGCTGTCCCCACACTCTTGCTTTACACACAGACATTAGATTTAGTTTAATTCAGTAACATGTATGTTTATAGTTAAGACAGAAAGAGAACCCCGTCTTATAGCATATATTGCTTATTAATGACCTCACTCTTCCTCAATCTAACCCTGGACATATCCTGCAAATATGATGAGCAAAGAAATATATTTTTAATAGTAGTAAGTGAAAACACTGTTACTCTTGTCCATCCCCAGTCTTCGCCAACTTTACCCTGACCAAAGATAAAGTGGCATCATAAATTAAACCCTCACTAATAAACCTACAGATAGATCTAACAGATGACAGTCTTCAACAAAGAAACATTACCTTAAAAACAGCTTTGTTATGACAGTTTTTCTACCATAACTGGACAAACTGATTAAATGAGGCTGATTTTTGCCTTAAAGATGCATTCAGACAATACTGGAAAGCAACCAAACAAATACTAAAAAGATATATGTTAATAGGACTTTAAAAGAATAAAAGTAATATATTAGCACAGTGCTTGAGTTAATGTACTTGAGTATGTTCCAGCACTGTTATTTAAAATGAATTAAAATTATCCCAAAAAACACATCATCACCAAGCTTGAAACAAGACTCTTTTTAGTTCATAAAAAAAGCTGAGATTTGGGAAATACTGTATATTTTTCTCACAAGATATCAGTAAAGTAGCTTTTTGATAGTATAACCTGATGTAAGAGCTCTTTGTCACTTCAGTGTGTACAAAGAATACACCTACATGGATTTTTTTCTTCTTTTTTTGTTAAATGATCTGTGAATAAAATGAAAACATCTTTTATTTGTGTTGAGGGGAACCAAAGCCTAAGTTTACACGAGACCTTCAAAGTTTTTCTGAAGAAAAGTGAAGCTGAAAGCCTTGTGCAGGACGTTATTGTAACTTAAAATCCAACAATATTATGAACTTATAGCATGAGAATATCACCTGCTGTATAATGCTACAGTGTTCCTGTGAAAACTGGAGCACAGTCTAAATTATGACACACACACCTTGTCTGTTCAAGTTATTGTTCAAAGAAATATGACAGCTTTTAGAATATATTGACCTAAATCTGTTCCAATTTAGGCTGAGCTTCAAGTCGAGCAGCCGCTCTGACTGTTGGTGGAAAATCTCTTCACGGAAATGTAACGGTCCCTCAGCTAAGCCGGCGCTGACTCATCACTCATGTTTGCTATATGAGTGTACATCCGCTTATGGTCAAAGGCCTTGCATGTTCACCAGGCACCCTGAAGAGTTTCACTTCAAAACAGAATCTGTCCTTCAACGTGCTGATAATGTGCTGTACCAGTCAAATCTGTCACTGCTGTGTGGCTCCCTTTAACCCAGTCATAGAGGCCACTCATTCTGTAGCTGTAAAATAGAAAATACAAAACATGATGAAAACAAAATAGCTGAAGACCCTCATCATCACACACTACAATAAATGCATGAGCATACTTTGAGGTAGCAGCACTTTCTACTTAGCCTCTGCAGCAAGAAGCTCAGGTCGGCCTGTTTCATCTGAAAAGCACATTGAAAAAACATGACAACAACAACATGAACACTATGATTCTACGCTATTAGCAGTTAGCGTTAGCGTCATTGTAGCAGAACAACAAGGACGCTGGATTCACTGAAGTGTAGACTAGCTGTTTAATTAGTTATGTCGTCCCTTGAGGAAAAAAACAGGTGAAAGATTAACATTAACTCCTCATATGAAAACAAGTTCACACTCTTAGATTAACAGTATCTATGAAACTGCATCAAGTTCGTTGCTGTATTAATCAGCCCTGTGAGAAAAGCAACTACTAGTACTGCTGTCCTGACCTGGAGCCCGCTCCCTGTGCTGAGCGACCCGCCCCGCCCCGCACAAACTCACTCACTCTCGCTCGACCTCCCAGCTCGGAGCGGAGCTCTGCCTCGGGCTGCAAGAATCACTCATTTACCCACAAGTTGCATGACACAGTCAGTAACCATCCATGAATGGGTGTCACAACCCCCGCAAAATGATTCAGTTCACTGTCAGAATTTGATCCATTCAATGATTATATTTAGAGTCTAGAAGAGCTGCATGATTAAAATTATTTTATCCCATTAAAGTTAGCTGATGGCTAAAGCGGAAGTTAGACGTCTCGGCACTCTGGGTGTCGAGTGACTTGAAAACACAATTCTTTTTAATGAGTGACTTCTACAAACTTGATTTTAGTGAAATGAGCCAAGTTTCCCCATCCCTAATAATAACGCTGCCTCTTGTGGTATTTCATTACATCGAAAGTGGAAATTTTCTGAAAGCTCTGAGTTCCAATTTAAGGCAACTATAGAAGTCTGCCAGTAGTGGTTGCTATAGCAACAAAATCTTCATGTGAAACTAGCTGCTAGTAGCAGCATAATAATATCAACAGCAAAAGTGATATTATATGTATAAATACTAAGTAAGTGCAATTACAAACTATCACTTAGTCAAACTTACTCATTCTGATAAGAAAGTCCAGTTCACAGCCATTGTTAACACTTAACTATCAGAATGTTATTCCATGTTTTGCACTGAACAATAGGTTCACATTTTTCAACTCAACCACTTCTTCCTGCCGTCCGTACTGGCCACAAAGAGATCCATCCTACTGTAAACACAATTCCTTGATCTGTGCCAAAATGACATCCACGGTTCAGCTGGATCGGTCGTGTGATGTTACTTCCTTCCCCTCCGCTGTGACCAACTCAGCACAGAAACATTGCCTGGGAGAGCACAAGGAGGGAGTACATACTAAAACCACTATGACTTTGGAGGTGCTCCACCTGATTTGCTGAACTCACCCTGAAGCCAAACTTTTTGCGCAGAGCGAGGACGGTGGATTTTGTTCTCCATCACTTGCAATGAAGTCAGTTTGGACAGGAGGAAAGATTACAGCAACCAGTAACAGTTTGAATGTACATACAGGCATTCAAATGTATATATATATATATTTAATATGAAACTATTTTCTAACATAATGTTGTGATGTGTCATCCTGATGAAGTGTGCATGTAGTATTTCCATCAGCGCAGTGACCGATGGTTTGCTCTGCCCCCACCTCAGCTGGTCATGTTTGCTGCTCTTTCATAACACAGCTGATTAATTACCTCTCTATTTTCATCCTTTGTTTTTTTTTCTACCTTCCCTCTCTCCCTCTCTCCTCTCTCTCAAAATGCCACAACACAACAGCACAACATGGCTAATTAATCAGAGTCGGCCTAGATACAGTACAAGACGGAGCTCATTTCTCTCCCTGCCTTGAGAACATTTTGCACGCCGAAATAATGGTTGATGATCTATTTCAGATTAGCAATACTCATTACACTTGTTTTTGTGCTGTTGACTCCTCCATTTTTAAATAGCAAATTTGCAAATGCACGCTTTTTGTAGTCTGAGGGTTTGCAGACTGCACTTCATCTGGAGGGGTCGGATAAGTGTCAGTGATCTCAGCAGCGTCTGAAATTAATGCTAACTGGTGCTCAGCGGCTTCTCCACACAACATTAATTCATGTAGTTGTCTCAGAGCATGCATTCATGTTCGCCGCATTCAATTAATGCAGATGTTAATTACATTTTAGAGCCATTAACTACAGTAAATGCGAATTTCTCTACATTAACTATGAAGCGAGTGAACAAGAGGGTTCAGACAAATTAGTCAATTATTCCAGGTATCTAAATTTGTCTGAGAATAAATAGTGATCACCATACAGTATATATCATAGAATCTTAAAGGGATAGTTCAGATTATTTAATGTGGGGTTGTACATGTTGTATGTATGAACCAACCAAACTCTGTGGGTAAAATCAATAATTTTACTTTGCAGAAAACAGGAGTTGCTGACCCCCTCCACAGCAGCTTCTGTGCAGACCTGTAGCTGCTACTGACTGGTCGTTTCCTCTCCATTTTTTCTGTCTTTTTTAATTTTTTTGAATATGTCTAAAATAAATAAATATGTTCACATGTATGAGAAGTCAGTCAGCTTTCTTAATTTCTTTTCCTCTCTAATATACCGCCTTCGTGTATCAGAATCTTTGCAGGAAATGATAGCTAGGTGTGTGCTCAATGATTATTACCAGATCTTTCAGTGATACCTTATAAGTCAATATAACATCTTGATCAATAACAAGAAATACCTCTTACTTTTATTTTATTTCAAATAAAATAAATACCACATTTTTTTTCTTATTTTAAAGGACATAATTAGATATTATTTAATTTAAAGACATACCAGGCTCTTGTATCTTTTTAACAATTTAATGCAACTTTCTTGAATCCTAGAATTTAAAAAATACATATATTTATTCTTTTTTATATATTGCAACGAAAACAAGTTTAAATCAGTTTGTAAGTTTCCAAGTCAAATATTTTCCAGCACCTTTCTTCCTATTTTTACTGGGTTTAGAAACCACCAAATTAAAAACAATTAAAAGAAAAAGAAAAATTAAGCTGCATTAAAGTGTTTAGATTTATGCTATAGTTTTCTCAGGGGGCATGTCCTCAGAGGTTCTAGGACTCAGTATTTTGAAAATACTTGTTACGGCCCTGCTTCTGCATCGGTGCCCCTCTCTGCTTCACTAAACTAGGAGACATGCTGACCAGCATCTACTCTAGTTAATACACCAACCATCAATAAGTACCTCATACAACCCCACATTAAATAATCCAAACTCTCCATTACATTTTAGGTTTTGGAAGAAATATTTTTATTTTTGGGGATGCACAATTGATGTGTCAGGGTTTTTTTTTTTTTTTGGTTTTTTTTTTTTTAATCAAGTGGCAGTTTGCAGCAGAGGTGTGCAGTCGACGTTTTCTCTAAAGATGAAGCCACCAACAAGTACATTCATCTATAAATTGACACAGGCTATTGCTGTTCTATATGGCTTCAAGTTATAATAGTGCTGGTGACACTGACAGCTGAGAGTAGGCTCAGTAAAGGCCTGTAATTTTCTAAGCCATCCACTCCTTTCTAGCTTAATGGGCTGGGGCTTTTGCTGGGAACTCTGGGTTAGTTTTCAGCTTTGATTCGCCAGGAAGCCATCCAGCATTCTTGACAGCCTAGAAAATAGCGTATGGATAAATGGTGGAAGGAAGGAGGTAATGGAAAAAAGCAGTTGTGGTGGGCTTTGGATGGTTTAGATAGTAAGCCTTCTGCTGGAGGAGTCTCAGACCCATTTGATGTTGAGAAAGGGAAGATTTGTTGCAGGCTTTTAGGGTTCTGCAGCGATCATAAACCTGCCATCTTTCCTCATGTGCAAGGCTGAGCGGGCAGCTTAACTTTAGACAGCATCTAACCTTTGTGTCTATGTGCGTGCACGTGTTATTGAACTTGTGTCAGATAGCAGCACTGGACAACATATCTCCTTTTAAGCCGTGTCCAATAATAGCAAAAGATAATAGAAGGAGTAAAGCAGAAACAAACAATAAAACTGTCAGAAATGTGGCTGTCACAGGAGATAAAAGCAGAGCAGTACAACTATGTGTGGGGTGAGTATAGTGAAAGCACACTGGACTATGAAAAGGGCTGTGCATGACAAAGACGAGCAGACGAAGGAGTGAGAGCGAGCGTGAGAGACAGGAAGCCCACTCAGAAATGAATCTGCATTTCCTGCCACGATTAATCTGTCAGCGTGAGCAGATTATCCCTCTCAGAACACAGGAGTGTGACATGTGCATGGGACGGAGGATTATTTTCGGGGAATTGAGGAAAAGAGAAGAAATACGTGTTCTGAGAAGCTGAAGATGTTCACAAGTTGCACACACACTCTTAGAAATAAGGGTTCCAAAAGAGTTCTTCCTGAAGGTTCTACCCAGAACCATTTGCTTCTGAAGAACCCCTTTTTAAGAAAGAGCTTGTCAAGGGTTCTTAATATTAATTGTTGCATTAGAGAACCCTTTTCTTCCAAAGAACCCTTTTTGGAAGGACTTGAAGAATTCTTTCATCAAGGGTTCTTTGTACGATAATATGAAAGGGTTTTGGTAGAACTCTAGTTCTAGATAAACCTCTTGGAATATGAAACGGTTCTTGGGAGACCCACTTGGGTAGGATCTGGATAATGTCCTTGGAATATAAAAAGGTTCTCAGTAGAACCCCCTTGGTGGGTTCTAGATAAAACCCTTGGAATATAAAAATGGTTTTAGGAGACTTCCCTTGGTGGGTTCTAAAACCCTTAGAATATAAAAAGGCTGTTGGCAGAACCCCCTGGTTGGGTTCTAGATAAACCCTTATAGTATAAAAAGGTTATCAGTAGAACCCCCTGGCTGGGTTCTACATAAAACTCTTGAGTTCTAGATAGATTAGATAAAGCCCTTGGAATATAAAGAGGTTCTCAATGTAATTCCCTAGGTGGGTTCTTGTTGGCACTTAGAAGGAGGAACGGTTCTGGTTCAAACCCTTGAGAGGGTTCTGGATGGACCCATTACACCATAGAAGGGTCTCTATAGAACCTGTTATAGGGGCCTCTAGGTGAAACCATTCGCAGATGGTTCTAGGTATAGACCTTTATGATGGGTTCTTGTTAGAACTCTCTGAAAGGGCTCAGAGTGGAACCTTTATAACAGGTTTAACCTGGAACCAGAAAGGGTTTTCCTTTATGGTTCTAGTTAGCGCCTTTATTTCTACGAGTGCAAACAACAAGGCGAACTTTGAAATCTGCAGTAGCAGTTTCCTGGCGAGAGTCAAGGAGGAAAGTGAGTAAACGACAGTGACAGATGACATCAGCGAAGAGGGTGGGACACTAATGTGAGCCTATATCCTTAAACTGTCAGATAAGAGTGTGAAGCATGAGCAGCGGCCGGCGATCATTTGACTATATTGATGGAAGGTCAGACAGCGTGTGGATCGCTCTGCTTTATCCCGGGATTGAACTCGAATGAATTATACATGTTTATCTTGGAGTTTCTGCAACAATTTTTCAGGCAAAGAAAACAATAAATTATGAAGAATCTATCAGCACTCAAAACATTGTTTAAATGTTGAAAAGCAAATGGGAAAAGCTTATTTCAATCTACTATTCATTCTCATTTTATTTTTAATCATTTCTAAATTAATTAGCACTCAAAAAAAGTGTTTGATTAAAGACATTGAATTTTTTCAGAGTCTCGCTGAATTTTCAGCATTTTCGGCTAATGTCCTCTCCTGTTTCCTTTTCTCTCTCTGACCTCATTTTTCAGTGATGGAAGTCTGTCCACCAAACAGATTGTTTTCCTGCAGAGACCCGTCTTGGGCCGAAAGAGGAGGGAATCAAAGGTACACGACCTCACATTCCTCTCTGTATTTCTTGGCAAATTTGGGGTCTCCCCCCGATCGTTCTATCACCTGCTCATTGTGCATTATATTCAAGGCTAACATCACCTTTTGCCACCTCTAATTCCACAGTTGTTTTTGTTTTAAGTAGCCAAACACACACAGTTCTTGCCAAATGTTAACGGACTTGTCTCCGTTTGAGATATCAGGAATTGCAACAGACAAATGTGTCGTTGGGGTAAGCAGGGTTGGTAATGCTTTCTTGGCGACCCTGAGTAGTGGCGATAACCTCTAAAGCCGACCTTTGTCCTCAGTGGAATGAATCCATGTTGACGCCTTCTGTGACCCGAATTTAAACTGCCATCACAACAACAAATTTAATAGGCCGTAAGACTCAGGGAATCGCTGGCGTTAACAAGATTTTCTTGCCCGTTTCTTTGCAGTTTATCTCAGTTCTCTCTACATCCCTGCAGTGTGTAGAACCCTGCAGAAGTTGTTCAAATAATTGAGGACATATTGCATTAAATTTTTTGCCTGTTTGTTTGGTCAGACTGCAGGCCTCGAGGCCACCAATAACTCCCCTCAAAATGGCCTCAATTTCCTTCTCGGCATCAATGAGACTCATTTGAATTAGCTCGTTATCCCGGCGCATTATTAGATCCACCATGATCCATTCTTAATTAAGTCTGTGTGTACTGCTTCGTAGCCAAAAGCATATTTAAAGAGTTACAATGCATTCCACTTACATGCTAATGTAAACTCTGAATCTTTCAGAAATTGATCTTCAAGCCCCGAAGCAAGTCCAACAAGAACTGCATCAAAGACACAGCAAAGAACAAGAAAAAGAAGAAAACAAAAAGCGAGAAGGATGCAGAGGATCCTAAGATTCTTGATGACAGAGAAAAGGCTGAGAAAGAGGAAGACAAGGGTGGCGATGAAAGGGTGAACGCAACAGATGTAGAGGGAGCAGAGGAAAGAGAGACAACGAAAGAAAGGGAGATGAGGTGTGAAGAAGATACAAAGATTGATGATGGGATCGAAATCAGCATAGAGACTGCTGAAAAGGAAGATGGAGGAGTGGAGACAAAAGACAAAGGAGCAAAGAACAGCACAGAGGAGGAGGGAGAGGAAAAGATGGCAGTGGATGGTGAGGGATCAAAAGAGAACGGGGAGCCTTTAGAAAACGGCGAGGTCCAGGAGGTGACGGAAATCGTTGCGACTGTCGAAACACAGAGCAAGACCAAAGAAAAGGAGGACGAGGGCGTAGCGGAAGTTGAAGCTGTGATCGAAAACGGGGTTGAGACGGACGAGGAGAAAGACGAGGGCAAAGAGAACGCGATCAAACACAAGACAGAAGAGCCGGCAGACGTGGAGGTCATTGCCATGGAGATTGTGGCCGAGTCACAGGCTAATCAAAGCCCAGAGGACACTGAAGAGTAGCCCCAAGTAGTCAAAGTCAAGGTTTTTCCCCGCCCTACCTCTCAAATTCCCCATCTTAAGAACTGGTCCACAGTGTCGTCCCTGATCCAAATTAAAGGGGCTTCTGTCCCCATCGCTGCAGCATTCTCCAAAACATCTTTCATAGACGATTCCCCTGCAACCTGCCACAGTATTGCAACGGAACAATTTCATTTAACTACAGACATCAGCCCTACTGTATACCCACACATACTGAATGTATATATCCCAAACAGGAGATGTTGGTGCAGGATAGTCAATGTGGAGACACTGGAATAACTGGATGAGGATCAACAGGGGGTTGAATATCTACACCATGATCAGACTGGGTGCAGAAACAGTTTAAAGGCCTGGTTACACCAGTATTTCAAACAATAGCATTTATAAATTCAGAGGCAAAATCAAGTTCTCTTTCATAGAATTAAAGTGAGTCAAGGCAAAGAAAATCTGCATGAATTTTGATACACAATTTTGCACCACTGATCAACAGTCTTTGACAGCTCATTGACATGCCCACATGTACTGAATAATACATACAATATGAGGTAAGTTTATGAGATAAATACCAAGTTTGCCCCATTAGCTAACAAGTTAGCTAACGTATTACTATCTAGCTAACTAGCTAGCTAATCTACACTGAACAATAGATTTGATAGGATTATATTAGGAAATTGACCGAGTTTCCGCTGAGCACCAAGCTTGTTCAACCATTATTGGAGCACGAAGCAAAAAGGGGTGGGACTTAGAAAGGGTCAATAATGAGACAAGAGTTGATGCTTCAAACACATCTTTTGATTAAACTGTGTCAACTTATTGTCCCTTTTGCGACTGAGGTAACTAGCTAACTTTTAAAGTCTTATATTTAATCAAACGGTGTACAAACCTGAGAACAAAATGAAAGAGGGGAGTAAATGGGACAGTGCTGAGGAATTAGCAGAAAAGTACAAGAGCTATTGAGACTGACTAAAGCTAGCATGTTAGCGGCTAGCTCACCAGCTAACGCTGAAAATAGTGCCTACATCACCAAGCGTCTAGAACCAAAAATTTTTCAATCTCATGATGGGGATAAATTACGCTGTGCCACTTTTTTTTGGGTGTGACCAGGCCTTTAAGGGAGTGAGGAGCGTTACATTATTCTCAAGTTTGATGTCAACTTTCAGCCTGTCTGATCAGGGTTAATTAGATAAACTGAAAGAACAGCTGTGATGTTTTATCTTGAATTATCATGGATCGATGAAAGTTCTCTGCGTGCTTTTGAGGAATAGTGTAATACATCCTAATAGATCTATCCAGATATAGCACCTGTTACAAGGTGTGCTTTCACCTGAGAGTTGAGCAGCTCTTTTTCAGTTTGTGAAACTGAGAACAAAAAAAAAAGACAAGTCAGCTCCAAAATCCAAGAATCTTGACAGGACACGGGCCTTCCTCATCCACACAGCTGACAAGATAATGGCAGGTATGCTGAGAAAAAGCATCTTATGTGATCAGAGAGTGTACCGCCATTTTCCCCCTTCCTTCGCTCTGTGCACCATGTAGTAAGTTGTGATGATGTGGAGGGAAGTTGGAGGAGAGCGCCGGTAGAGGTGATGGGAAAGGCGTTTGTTGCGACAGGCAATCCAAAGTAGGGTGAAGAGATAATTGTTTACGCTGAGCTCTAAGCCGTCAAGTGCTTCAAAGAGAGCCGATAATCACTCTTTGGTGTGGTGTGCTAAGCTCACCTTGCATACAGAATGTTCCATATTCAAAGCCAAGTCAGATAAGGATGTGAAATTCAGCTGAATGTTTGCAGCTCGAGGGCAGAACTCATATTTAGATGCACCTAGTTAGCTTTTACATACAGGAGTAGGGATTTATTTCTGTGCAAAGTTGCATTTTTAATTACATTTCCAGTGAAAGGCCACAAACAAAAGGACGCCTCAGTGTGGAAACAAGGTTAAGCTGTGTGGTCAGGACCAAGCTGCATTGTTCACCGAGACCAAAACTGAAGATTGGTAAGGAGAAATTGAGACAAAGAAAGAAGGTTGAGCGCGAAAGTGAACGACCACAGAGCATAAGAGAGTCAAATAAAAGAAATGAATAGGCTCATTTAAAGTAACAGCCGTTTGCGCGCCACATTCCCCGTTGAGATTTCCTTCATTATTTTACCTCCAGCTCTTTAAGCACCTCTTACCAGACATCATTTCTGACAATAAGCAAGTCATAATGTGCTGTTTCACGGCATCGAGTAGCTTTTCCATTTTAAAAAGAGGGGGGTTGAAGGGGAGGGAGGAAGGTGGCGACGTTCACGGTGTAGAGCTCTCATTAGCTCACTAATGGATTTTGTCAGTGGGGTATCTGTCAGGAATCATGCATTTATAATGGGGGTCACTTATTGGGAGAGGTATTGACAGCAAAACACCTCAACATGTCGAGCAAATAACCTTCAGATTTATCACTGATGTCGTGGGGAAACATTTGCACTGAGGAGGAAGAGTTTGCTTTGAAAAAATGCTAAATCTAGCAAAGGAAATTACACACACTTTCATCATGAAATATGTCAGAAAGCCTATTTATTAAAATGTTCACATTCGGTTAATCAAGAACTAAAACTACCTGCCGTCCTGCTTCATTCAGACTATAATTTGTCATAGTTCGATCTTTTGTTTTATGAGAATAGATGATACCTTGGTGTCTCCTTTTTGGGGGATGAAACTCTTCAATTACACACAAGTAAGATCGATTATGCTGAATAAGTGCTCTCCTTAATGAATCCGCCCGCCGCTGAGATTTTTTTCATTGTAAAATGGCAAGTGTTTTTGTGTAGAGTAGAATATAAAAACTGTGACCAGCTTAGCCTTATTACTATACTGTAAATGGCCCACAATCTGCTTTTAGAGATGTCTTTTAGAGGCACAATGGTGATTTAAGTGTTATATGTTTGTTATAGTCAAACAGGAAAGTTTTGCTACAGTCAGTGTTGGTATTTTGAAGCTGTTGTTCCCTGTTTTATTACTGGAATGAGGGGATAAAAGATTTTGAAGTGTTTGTCTATATGAAGGTAATATGTTTTGGATTTATTTTTCAGATTTTTTTTATTATTATTATTGTGAGTGTTCTGTTTTTCGAGTCAAGAGATTTTATGGTGACTTTGTGTTGCCTCTGCTGTTCCGCTAAAGCTTGCTGAAATGTATTTTCTGACTGACGCTTCGAGCTACCTCCCGAGGGCCGTTGTTGGTTTTAAACCGAGGGGTCGCCGCGTATGTGACCCCCCTTGAAACATATGCTCCTTGTCCTCTCGCCCTCCACTATGACAGAGCCCAGACCCACGAGCGTGAGGTCATCGCTAATGCCAGACGAGGTCAAGGGTCATATTTGAGCCAGAATGGATTTTCCACAGCTGTACACAGGAGTTTGCACGAGCACATGACAAATAACCACTATATTGAATTAAGATATGAAGTCATATCATAATATCCTCTGTGGTATTTTATGTTTTTTTGTTTTGTTTCTTTTTTCAGTTTCATTCTCTCAGCTGCTTTCAGCTTTAGGCTGTTTGAGCTTTAATAAGCACTTATTGTATTCAAGAAATATTTTGTGAGGCCTCTTGCATCCACGCTGCTGGGGAGCAAATAAGACTCAGCTGTCACTTTCACACGTTTGTCAGGATGTGACAAATATGAAGTATGAAAGGCAATACCAAAAGACGCCTTTGTGATAGCTGACGAGATCATTATGAATATATTTGAAGAATTTCCCCACTGAATCCCGGTCAACGTATTTTTCGTCAGATTTAATCAATTTCTTCATTTACCCCGGCGTCAAGATAAACGCTTTAACTGTCATCTATCTCTTTTATGAATATGAATTTATTTCAGTATTCCTGCCTTTCTCCTCTTTTTTTGTTCTTTTTTAATCTGAAACTGTGGCATTTATTCCCCTTTGGCATCCTGTGAGAACAGACAGATCATATTCCACTTTATCTAAAAGAGCAGAGTTTGGAAAATCAGTTAGAACGGCGAGATGATCTCATGCAACATGACTGTTTTTCCACTCCCACTACATTCCTGTCGGACATCCACAAACATGGATGATCGTAACCTTGACAAAAGTTACCACCGGCCCCGCATCCGTCCGTCCCACCTGAGGCCGCGGCCTTCGGGGGCCCCGTCTCCCCCTGATAAGGGCTGATTGGTCGCAGTCTAACCTCTGACATGAGTACACTCCAGGGGACTGTGGGTAATTGTGTTTTTTTTGTTTTTTTGTCTGCTATTACAAAAAAGGAAAACACAGACAGGGAAAAAAGCGAGGCAGGATCTGACAGTTCATCAGTTAAATGATGCTGAACCATGTTAACGTAGCCGTCCGTGAAAAGAAGGAGACCTTTGACTAATGTTAGACTCAAATATACATTTGCAGCCCTCTACCCAATCGTGTAAAAAAAAAGGAGTAATATACAGTTTCCTGTCTTATATCAGCATAATTGTCTCTGAGCCTCAATTGTGGCGCTGGTGCAATCGTTCTTGGTAAATGCTGTAAAAAAAAAAATCAAATGTAATGGTTCATTTCCTGTGTGCTACTATGATGTGAAATGGGCAGAGTAGAAATGACAGAACATGATACAATAGGATGCCGTCATTTTTTTTTCTGTGTTGTCACTTTAGCTTGCTCACAGCCTCTGGAAAATGTATTCTTAGGTTTTTTGTCTCTGATGTTAGTTTTTTATCACCTCGGCTGCCATCTTGAATGTTGAGTATCTTTGATCATGTGCTGATGTCACTTGCATAGCAGTGTTTGCTATCGAGGAAGAAAAAGTATTCTTTATCTTTGCTATCCTGAGTATGTCCACATTCCTATTGTTCATGACATCTGTACAATTTGTATATTATAAAATGATTTATATTTAATGTGTACACGCGTCCTCGCTTCTTTTGTGTCAGAGGAAACGCGGCGGCTGTTTGTCGAGGCAGCTGCTGAAGCCCAAAGCTTTTTCGGGAACTGTGGTTTAACTCTTGACTCATGAAACTCTTTAATGTTATTTTCAGTTGGAGAAATTTACACAGATGTGTAATCGGGGGGTTGTCAGGGTCATGTAAGTTGAGTCTAAGACAAAGCACACAGTGTCAGAATTACTACAACCATCACTCTGTAGTACAGTGCTTTGGATTTAAGTTTGGAAATGGAAATGAAATAGAAACACCATAAATTTGCTTAACGGACCAGTGTGCAGGATTTAAGCCACATTCCCACTACGTGGTTCAGCTCGACTCGACTTGCTTTTGGTACTTCTACTTCATTTTTCCTCTGCAGATAGTGCTTCCTCGATGTAGGCGAAGTTGATCGTCATAGTGACGCTACTCCAGGAGTTGGGGAACAACAGACACATGGCTACATGGCTTCTAGGTTACTGTAGAAACATGGCGGTCCGTGGAGGAGGTCTCGGTCCCTCTGGAGATTTGAACGGCTCATTCTAAGGTAACGAAAACACAACAATTCTCACTTTCAGGTGATTGTATTGTGCCAATTAATCCACCTAAATCTTAAACACTAAACCTTTACATTTTTAATGATTTAGTAAAATCTCCAAAACAAAATTATAATTTTATTGGATAGAAAATATTCTTGCAGAGTGTAAGGTAACTGTAAGTTGGGATGTAACGATACCCAAAACTCAGGGCACAATAATACCACAATAAAAAGTCCATGATGTCTGTGATTAATAATAATAACAATAACTTTATTTTTACAGCACAAATAATGCATAAGTGCTGAACATAAAAGAGAAAAAACTGAAACACTGAAAACAATAATAACAATGGATAAAATAATAAAATTAAATTAAAGTTAAAACTGCAAGGTAAGACAAGATAAAACCAGATCAAAACACCCATCAGTTAAAAAAGAAAACACTTCAGGAGAAAGTAATGGTAACTGCTTACTGCAATATTAAAAAAACAGAGAAAAATGATGACTAAAAAAATGACCTTAATGAATAATAAATCTGATGTGTAGACCATTTCTGTTCGTATAAAATTTGTTTTCCCTTTTAATTCCTTCCTTTTAATTTAAAGTGCTGGGAGGAGCCAGTGATGACCTTAACATGTGCAAAACTTTTTCATGAATTGCAAAAGAAAAACAATGCAATTTATAAATAATAAAATAAAAGGATTGCTGCATCCCTATCTGTAAGTATATACTTATAAGTATATATTGTGCATAAAACTTCCAACTCTCAAATGAGGATTCTTGCTGACTACATAGCAGAGTCGCACCATGAAATTATGCAATGCATGCACTTGTAAAATACGTTAAAGAATTTCTGCATTTGTTTTGCATTTTTTGGGGGGTAACTGACAGCAAACCTGATACTCTGCGAGTCTCACAGGACAGGTCTGAGATTATAGAAAACCCCACTCAAGACCAGAGACCAGATTTGCGTATGTGTACCTGCAACCTTGAGAGTCAGCAGACACAATGGCTGGTGCTCCAGCTGTCTCTGTGTCATTAACCAGCAAAAACAAGTTCTTATCTTAGAAATGCTGCTCTGCACAAGGACAGTCCTTTCTGCCCTTGGAGAAATACAGAAAGCAACTGAAAGATGAAATGACAACTTCAGTCCACTGAACACAGAGGAAATACAAAAAGAAGCAGACTGCAGCAGGGGAGTGAGACTTATAGACCCAAATCACTGTTTTCTCTAAGAGGAGAGGACTTGTTTTTTTGTTTTTTTTTAAATCTGCTCCATCTGGTTATTACCTTCATTACTGTGGAACTCTTAGAATAGATCAACTTTATAGTTATTACACCCTAACACCGCAACAACAATACCATTCATTCTGCCCTTATATCAAAACATTCAGCCATTCAGCCCCCAAACTGTCCTTCCTGCATCAATATTTCACATAAAAACCAAGGCCAGCACCCGTCATAAAAACCCTACGGTGTTTATGAACAGAACCATATTTACAGTTGAGTCAACACAGTCGCTGTGATCTATCATGAGCGCGGAGCCCAGGGGAGCATAAGGTCATTAAGAGGAGGGCTTTGCCTTCAACCAAAACCACAAACACCATATCCATTCTGTTCACTACAGGAGGCGTTAATGGCTCTTGAGGCGGACTGGGGTCCGCTGGCGAGCAGCTAAGCTGGTCAGAAACACACTGAGTCTCTGGTTTGGATATTAAACTTATGACCTGGGGCGTTACATCCTTGAGGTTCTGCTGGAGGACCCAGAGGTAATGCTGCACACAACAACTTGCTGAGGGCGGCGTGTTTTGAATAATGGAGTTCTTTTTTGCGAGTCAAAAAAAAAAAAAAAATGTTTTCATTATTGAGGTACAGGATGCCATAACAGCGTTGAGGGTGGGGTTAACGCTGATTCGATGCAGGTTTTTGGCCCGGTGTGCCCAGAGGGTTCCTCCTGAGGTTGACGGCTGCACAGCTGTGCCAGCTGTTCAATGTCGAATTGATTGATACAGAATTCATCACAGCCATAAAATCAGTCTGAGATGTTTATATTGGATGTGTTGTGTCATAAAAGTCATTGTTTCTGCTGAGATGTGGGTAAAACCTCCACTTGACGCAGCACTGCCATCTAGTGGCTGCTGAAGGCCTCATGTGCGGTGAAATCCCCCTTGAAATCGACTGGACTCACATTAATGCTGGGATGATGATGAGTGTTTGATTAACTGAAAGTTAATCACTCACAACTGTCATTTCTAATGTCTAATCTCTAACTTATCAAATGAAAATTACACACATTTGTAGGTTTGAGCTCCTCCAGTGTGACAATTTGCAGCTTTTCTTGATTCTGTCATTACAAAAGATTTTAAATGCTTAATATCCAGATTTTACCTTTGAAACTCTTTAAAGGGTCATTACACCTATCATACCCCCATAGTAATGGTCAGTTTATTTGTGACAGAGACGACTGCTGGTCCTGTGAAACCAGCTGTGTAACGTCTTCAGTGGCTCTCGTCGTAGCTGTCTTGAGTTAGGCTTGAGACTGAGATTAAACAACTGGGTACCAGACTCAGGGCATAAATGTTGAAAGATGGAGGCATTTAGCAGACAGGAAGTTGTAATGCAGGGGTCCGCAGGCCAGTGGTCCCCAACACATAATGCACCAAATCATCTGCAGTCCATTTCCATACTTTAACTTTCATTATACCACGGTCTGGGTGGATACTCTTTCCTAATTGGCCGGCAGGAGTGCATTAAAACCATTTAACCGGAGGCGATGTGACTGAGCAAGCAAGCACATAGCTGATTGCTTCAGTTTTCCTCAACGGGCTTGGGCTCCTGACGTCCTTCAACTTATTGCAAGAACAGCCCTTAACGTAGACTTAAGTTATTAAAAATCACCTTACTCCACACTGTTAGACAGCATCACATATTTAATCTATCGGCTTGTTCCTACTCTTCCTTGAGGCTGAATTATATTTACACTGAGTTTAATATTTAAACCCAAAACCCAAAATGTTTTTGGTTTTTTTTATGGCTGCACCATTCAATCAAATATAGACAGGCTTATTAAAGAAGCCCTGTGCATCTTTTCAGACACATTTTCTCCTTAAAATTCAGCCTGAAATTTCTGGTAACTTTGGAAACTCTCAGATGTCTGGTACAATTCGGCGAGGATTTCAGTGCATTTGTGGGTTTTGACTAAGTTTGTGTCTGCAATGACTGTCACACCGGAGTGAGTCAGTGAGGTTTGCTCTTCAGACAAAAATAAGCAATTTAAAGATGACACCTCTGGCGCTCAGGACAAAAACAGATAGATAGCTGTATTGTACGTCGTTAACCTGAAATGAGCTCACTCCTCACACCTTGTCAACACTTCTCCTGCTGATATTAGCAGATCTGTTTTTCCAAGCAGACCAGCAAGTGCACTTGAGCATCTAACTCCACTAAGCACACTTTGAACTTAGATATGAGGTCAGTATGAGTGGATTAATTACCATAACAGAGAGGCACTCTGTAGCTGTGTGTTAAAGACTATAATCACTTTGCCTTGACTTGCAGAATCTTCTGAAAACCATTACCGCAGTGTTTGATAATGTCCTCGAGTTCCCTCCACAACCCTCCGCACACACACACACACACACACACACACACACACACACTGTGTTAGCAGATTAACTACTCACCAATTAATTAACACAATTACCTCCGTGTGTGCCAATCGTTGTCTTATCAACCTTTGTCAGGCCTTAAACTGTAAATTAATTAATATCCCCTCTCTTGTCATTTCTTAATTACTTCTGTTCCAGCAGGAATTGTGGGAAATGCCTGTGTCAGCGGCTCTGTTTTGTGAGCACGCTTATTATGACTTTGCTGTGAGCTCATTGGTTCATTAGACAGGATATGAAAACATGCTGCTCTCATGCTGATGAGAGGTGATGAGGACGACATGATGTAAAAAGTGGCTCTTCAGACGAGGGCTTGATTTGAAGCGGCTCTCCTTAATCTTCCTGTTTTACCTGCTGAAGGTGACACTCGACTTTGTTTAGAGAGCTGGATGTTTTGACAAATAACCGTCAGTTTATCTGCTTTAGACTCTGATCTCAGTGGTATTTGAGTTATTGAAAAGGAGGGAACTGGCACTACACACACCAAGACCTTCAGGTTCTGGAAAATCATTAAAGAGACCGCAGCAATTCAAATGAGCTTTTTATTATTTGTCCTCTTTGAGTTCAGGGTGTTGGAGACTGACTGGATCAAACTGGTCGTGTCTGCTGCATGTTCACCTGCAGATCACTGTCAATAAAAACACCAAACACATATTAATTAAACAGCAACGAATGACTGTCACAGAAATGTACGGCATATATCAAATATGGTATGGGTGTGTATGAGACTGTCATTATACTGTCATAACAATGAAATGACACCAGTCATGAAAATGAAGGCGTTTTGATTGATTGATTGATTGATTGATTGATTGATTGATATGTTATTATTTTGAACCTGTTAAAAAAAAAAGCTCTGAAACAAATGTTTAGAATAATAAAATGAAAATGGAAAGAAGAGAAAACCTATACAACAAAACAAATGTCAATGTCAACTTTACAAAAAAATTACTTACCTGACCGAATGACACCTGTCATAAACATTCATAAAGACCCCTTCATATTCATGACAGGTGTTATGGCATGATTACGACAGTGTAATAACAGTCTAATGTGCAACCTTTCAAGTAAAGTCTCACTCAGAATATGTATTTTATTGGACACTTGAATAGTTTCATATATTCTTCCTGCAAACTTCTTACACTCTCAAATGTAAAAAAAAAAAAAAAGAGCTTAATATTCCAAATCAATCTTGGCTCATGGTCCATTCAGTAGCTATTTTGCGCTCAAGAGAAAAATGGACATTTGAACACCTACATTTCCATTTAAAACTGCTCTACCTGTGAAGGTCATGGGATACGACTGAAAGCCCCTGGTCGGCTACTAAATGGACCTCGAGGTGAGATTGTCGTGTCAGCTGCTGTGTTGAAGGTTGAACGTGAATTCTGATTTCTCTGTTTTTTTCTTGATCATCTTCTGTATCTTTTTAAAATTCAAATAAATAATAAGACACAATAATATACAAAAAAGCAGCACCACACTCATCTTTGATATTTTCAGTCTGTATATAGAAAGTGAGAAATAACTAAAAAAAAAAAAAAAAAAGGTGTGAGAGAAAAGCTCTGATGGGATTCTATTTCTGTGATCATGAGGCTCAGAAAACAGCAGACTTATAGGCTGCAGTAAACCTGTATCATTTTCTTTGATCTGAACAAGAAAAAAATAAGAAATCCTTCCTTTGTTGTATTTTTGGATTTGGTTCATTTAGATTCGAGCGGCCCAATAAAAAATTCAGGCATTAAAAAACAAAAATCAGGAAGTAGTTTGGTATTTATTAACGTGTCATCATCCCCTCGAGGTTAAAGATGAAATGCACAAACGGATCTAATTCTAGTCTATGCAACTGTGATTAAACGCTGCTGACTTGTCTGTGCTCTCTGAAAAATAATTCACCTCTATAATGTTTATCAGCTGAGAACATACAGCGTGACACGGCTGAAAATTAAGTGTCAAGACCGGGTTGGTTTTTCACAAAGCAGCATTAGCAAGTCAGCCATGAAATATCTCCTGAAATTGTATTATTAGCAACTGAATCATATTTCTTAAACCTAATATGCAATGTGTATTTTATGCATCCGAATCACCAGCATATCTAATCTGTGTCAGTGTTCACTGCCTGTCTTGGTAATACCGATCTGTGAAATACACCAGAACGTTTCGAAACCAGAGGAACAGCTGGTGCTTAAATTCCTGAAGTAGACGGGCCTCCATCTTCATCGTCTCGGAACATCTGGAGAACATCTCATGTCATCATCAAAAAACTCTCGAGTTAATGAGAAATCGTCAGGCACAGGCACTTGATTGGCTGCGACTTTGAAAACACTTAACACGCCACCTCTGGCGTGCTTCTGGGTACAAACACGGTCTTCAGTGCCTGAAGTTACTGGCTCGATGTCTTAAGATAGCACTCCTCTGAACAGTGTTTGTGCTTGGCAAGATTACCTGTAACCATGGGCACAACATAACTAATTACATTTACTCAATTACTGTATTTAAATACAGTGTTAAAGTAATTGTATTTCTATTTTATGCTTCAGTCACAGGAGCCATTTTAAAGGTATATTTTGCAGGATTTGCCGGTTGCTGTTTGTAAACACACTCATGAGTGAAGTCCTCAATTAAACAGGATGTCAGAGAGCAGCGGAGACAGAGGAAGCTTCATCACAACCTCACACCCTGCACACTGTTATTGGCTGGGGGCTACAAACCACTGACCAAAAGCCTGATGGGAGCCAATTGTAATAAAAAATAAAATTTATTATGATGGCATCATGTAGTAGACACCAGTGTCGCTTGTAAGATGAAGCTCTGTTTCAAATTCTTAAAAAAACAACAAACAAAACAAACAACAATGACAAAAAAATCAGAATAAATTATCGTGAAATGGTTCATTTTTGAGACTGTGAACCATGAACATGAACCAGTTCATTTTAATCTCTGTGAACTGAACTTTGAGCGAGCTCTTTTTAAATCTGAACTTGCACAACACTGCCAGGTGGCAGTACCTCCAACACTTTCTGGCAATTTTGATGTGGCTTGGAGCCACCCAGTCTGGAATAAAAATGTTCTCACTCGCTCAAATAAACCAAAATAAAGCCATCCAGAAAAAAAAAGTCTGTACTCTGTGTGGATGTGTCATTCTCAGCTATTTCTGGGCTTTGGTTTTCATTATCTAACACTCTGTCTTACCTGCTGAGGCCTGGCACAGCAATGGAAACGCACATCATTGAGGGTGGAGTCATCAAGGCCGTACTGGTATTCCTCCATCTTGGTCTTGATGCCGCAGATTCCTCCATCGGCACACTCCTGGCTCCAGTGGCCGTACTCTCCCCAGTCCATGCCGGGCCCCTCCAGCGTCGGGTTGCTGCTGCAGCGGAACTTGATGTTGTTCATGGCCGTGTCGTCGCCAAACAGACCCTGATGGGGCTCCACGCGGATCTGGAAAGAGGTGAGCACGCCACTGGGGCAGTACTGGGGCTGGGACCAGTCACCAAAGCTGGACAGGACAGTCAGAAATACATGAGAGTGTGGAGAGAAAAAAGAAAAAAAATCAGGAAAAGTTCCAAAATGTGGGCTGGAAACACTGGAGGGCCGTCAAGACATTTCAACATCTGAACACCTAATTTGCAATCCTGGCAGAAGCAGTGCTTTCATTTCCCCTCTGAACACGATGGGAAACTGCCAGTCTCCAGCTTCCTGCTGGTTTCAAAGTACCTACTTTATTTATCTAATTCTTATTTAACCTTTATAGTACAGCCAGGTTAGTCCCACTGAGATCAAGGATCTATTTCACGAGACAGATCTGGTCTCAGCAACAAACAGCTTCATATTTAAAGACATCAATAAAAACATTTCGGCGTAAGTGGCAGACGTGCTGAAACAGGCTGAAGCAAAGTGTTTCTATTGACACAGTATGTGCAATTACAGTGCAGCATTACATTTCCTCCTGCTGAGTACTGGCTCCCTAAAACAAAAATTACTTTATCAGTGTGGTGATATTGATCCCAAACTTTCTGAGGATACAGAAAATGTACACAGATCGGTAGATGTTGATAACTTGACAGTGGTTGGGCTTTCATACGCACATGCAGGTGCAGCAGGACAGTTAATATGTCCTTATTACTGTTTATATCCGGGTAATATGTAATATCTAATATGTGTTATTATTTAACAGCCATAAACATCAGTTTTATTGCATGTGTACTGCTCTTTAATAAGGCAACATTTACTGTAGTTGTAACTAATGGCTTTATTATTGGTTAATTAATCATTTAAATCTAGTTTGGATGGTTACTGTATGACTACTAATTTCTTCAAGCATTTAAACCATTTATTAAAACATATTTTAAAAGCCTTTCCTTATTGTTATCTCACTATTATTGTGTGTTTTTTCTCTATTTTACCATTTACTTTATTGTAGTTGGGGTATTTTACTTTATTTTATTTTATGTGCCATTACGGCTGGATTTTTTGTGATTCCTGTATTGTATTGATTTGCTTTATTTATATTATTGTAATATATATAGGGGAAGGGGACCAAGCAATGGTCCAATGTTTGGCAAAATTTTGGCAAGGGAAAAACTGTCATGTCAGTTTTCAGAGCTTGACCTTTCACCTCAAGATATCTGCCCACTTTATACCAATTCCATGCTGTTTTATGGCACAAACATACAGATTTGTTGCATTCAGGATAAATGCGTTATTGTCAAATTGCTGTGTTTGAATATTTCTGCATACTGGGGTCCATAAACAATGCTGGAATTACATAAAGTGGGTATGACAGGAAAGCTGAGATGCTTGTGGATTTAATGAACCCACTTGTATTCATGTGTGATGATTAGTCATTAGTGACACCATTTTTTTGAAACTCGAACATGATGGTGGTTACTTTTTGTAATTAAAACCAGTTACTGGGCGTGATATAATCAGCTCTATGCCAAAATATTAACCTTCTAAATACCCACAACCTCCACCAGAACATGCAGGCAATATGAAGTGTAATTATTCAGAATTTCAGCTTTTGATAGTTTCTCCAAAAATGTAGATTTCTGTATCTATTATAGAGCCATCTGGTTGCTTGTAATGTTCTAAATAAATAACAAAATGTTTCTTTATTACAGCTGCAAACTCATATTCATTATTCTGTGTATCCTAAAGAAAACTGAGATTTTATTTTAAAAAAATTAAAAACTTTGCAAATCTCCACCGGTTGCATTTAGCAGTTGCAATGGCATTGCAGCAGGTGCTTCACAATCTGTCGCCTGGTGGAAGGTGACAAATCCCCAAACATTTAAAGGATCACCAATATTTTTAACCACGTCGTTAGCAAAAAGAAAGGATAAAAACCTGGCAGTGGCTTACATTAATAACATGAAACTGATCTGTAAAGCATTCAAGCATCATTTCCTCACCATGAAAATAGTCACTGGTTACAACGAGCCCTTAATTAAAAAGTGGTGACTCACTATCCAGTGTGGGATTCAACAGAGTACAGGAAGCTTCTGTCGCCATCCTTGGCACAAATGAGGCGGATCCCGTTCAGAGCAGTGTCATCCGCCCCGTACTGGTTAGACTCCACCTGAGGAAACAGAGAACAGTTCCCAGAAGCAGTAACAGCTCCGGTCAAACCTGCTTGTTATCTTCCCCTTGTTATCGTATTCCGGTGAAGCAGCAGCGAGCTGTGAAGGTTCATATCAGGTAGAAGTATAGATTGTTTTTTTTTTAGGGTTTATAGTCTGTAGTTTGTGAGCACAAAGCAGAGGAGTGAAGGTTAGAATCTGAAACAACAACAAATTGTGTTTTTCTATTCACAGTTCATCTCAGCGTCTGAGAATTGTTAGTGCATACATACAGGATTATTCTTCAAATGCTGTTTCATCAGGTCTGTGAAGATTACGTTATTGTTTATTGTGATAGGAGCTTGTTTTCAGTCCTTTGCCCTCAAGCCACATCTAAAGGATATGTTCACATTTTGTAAGTATATTCACATGCCCATTTGTTTGCTGAAACTGTTTGCGGTTGCTGTACAAAATGCAACTCTAATATAAGATGGAAGACGAAATCCACAGCTCTGAACTTCAGCTGAAATAAACATGAAGCTACAGAGTTTGAAAAATCAAGTGGGTTTCTCTCAGAGTTGGTATAGATTTTCCTCTCAAAGTTTCCCATTTGTGTTGCAGCAGCGGAGGATACACGGAGGGAATTTAGAAATAAAGACTGAAACTTTAGAGGACACGTTTGATTTGACTAACTCAGACTGAAGCCTCATTAGCTCTGGCTGAACATTTTTGCACAGAACGAGGACTGTGAATTGCATCCAGCATCTCTTAGACTGAAGTCACATTAGCAGAGGATCACTTACAGGCCAAACCAAAAACTGTTTTAATGTAAATACGGACACAAATGTTGGCTTGAAATTAAGTGTCTTCATTCTCAAATCCTTTCAACTGTCTGTAACTAAAGGGAGAAAGGAAAGCCAAACACTCATTACTCTGATGCATTTATTTCAACTCTGGCAAACAGTTTTTATCATCTGTATCTCCTGTTTATCTTTAGACAGGGACATGTCCAGACATTTTTGCCTGGAATGACCCAAGTGGGAGAGTGAGAATAGCATTAATTTAGCATTTCTCTGCCTTTAATTAGGCTGCTAGTATTAAACTAACAGTTTCTTGCATTCCTGTGTTTAAAAATGTTTAGTTGAAAGATAAATAGTCCTACCACACACAACACGTCAGAGTAACACCATACAAATATAATATAATGCTTTGACTTTATTTTTAGTTTTCAAAAAGAAACCATACCTCTTTCCTTAAAACTCCACTACGAAAAAATATTTTATTTTAAGCCTTTATTATTTATTTATTATTTGCTGTATATACTGTAGATTTTTGTGTATTCTTTTTCAAAAATTTGGTTGAAATTATGGTCCCGCCTCTCATGGGCAGATAGCCAATCATACTTTAGGATAATGGGGTGGCACTTGGAGTGGCCAATCAGATTTAGAAACACCCCTGCTGACCCAGACAGGTGTTGCCAATCAAGGCAATCAACTTGAGGCCCATTGACATTTTTCATGGAGGCCGTACTGATATGAAAAAGTAGAGTAACAACAGGTGTTATCAGTGATACTGGCAAAGGTACCATTCCATTTAGTGTAGCAGAGCCTTTCTAATGAATCAACATACACAACAGTAGTACCCTGACCCTTTCATCTGAAAAAAACAAGATCTTAAACGGATAGTTTACCCAGAAACAAAAAGTCAGTCATTATCTACTCACCCTCATGTCGAATGAAGGTCAGGTTTAGTTTTTTAGTCCACAAAAATAGTTATTTCCACCAAGTTTTTAGTCTGAATCTTCACTGTAGATCCTCGGCTTGGAGCCACATGTGCACATGCACACTGTCTGAACTTGATGCATGTGTGTTGTAACGATGTGCAAACGGCATGTCAGGACTTCTCCAACTCCAGTTGTTTTTTACGTTTCAAAACTGGTCACAATTCACTCACATTGTTTGGGAGATTCTGCAACACTGTTCCTGTGAAAATCCAGCAGCAAAATAAACGCGACCCTCAATCAGAATGAAGGTCAGCAGATAATGACTGAATTTTCATTTTTGGTAACATCTGTGTTTACTTCTCTGTTTCATGTCCAAATGGCTGCTGCGAAAAGGCCGGTCACATGTCCAGATCATCAAGAAAACAGGCACAAATCAGGCAGAAACAAGTCAAAAACTAAAACATCCTACATCCGAGCCAGAGAAATAATTCACCAAACACAAATCTCTATCTACACAAGCAGAGCTTCAATCCAATATTAAAGATCAAACAAAGTAAAATCAATTTTAATATTGTAATTCACTATGTGAAAGAGTTAGAATTGCCTTGATCTGTAGCTCTTGTCCTGGTTATTATGCTGGTCAGACGAGTGCTGTTCTCATCCTGAAAAAGGCTGTTTGCGGAAACTGTGACCTTTACAAGTAGTCATAAATGCATCTCAGCTGACATATATGTATACATATATATATATATATATATTTATATATACATACATATCCTCCAGTGGTGCATTTTTAACCAAAAATAGATCATGATCCATCTCATAATATTACCACAAACCTACAGCAGAGTTCATGATAATATGATGACCATGAACCCTGGTAAAATGGATTCTGTCGACATCTTACCAATTTTTAGATTACAGTTTTGCTGGCTGTTATCCAAAAAGTGAAGAGACGACCCAAAGAGAGCTGACAAGAACACACAACAGACACACAGTGCTCAGGATTTTAGGGAGTCCCAGCGGCTCTGACTGAACCAAATCTGACTGACATCACTATTTACAAAAAAAACAAATTGGGAGAATTTGCCTCGGAATTCAAATTAAATGCTTTGACAGTCCTTCAAATCAGTACAGTCGATATTTATCAGCTAATATACATCCACCCAGTATAAACCAATATAGCAGCACAGGCCAGTATCAGCTAATCATTTATCAGCATTTATCAGATACTTATCATGCATCCCCAAATTTTCATTTTTTTGTACAGCTAGGAGTGTCAAAATATACCAGTATTGACGATAATCTCAATAATTAAAAAATGAAATATTGATATCATATTAAATGACAAAAAAAGAAAATTCAGTCATCATCTTCTCACCCATGCCAGTTGAAGGTTGAGTTTAGTTTTTTAGTCCACAAAACACTGCTGGAGTTTCAGAGGAAAGCAGCGTCGCAGAGGTGACCAGTTTTCAAACAGAAAAAACACCAGAGAAGAAAACCACACACACCCAGCCCAGACAGCATGGCGTGGCGTGAAGATTTCGGCTAATGATGGTGTAAATGACGTCTTTCAAGTCAGCCTGGCATGTCGGGGCTTTGGGAGACTTGGATTACACCAGACGTTGGTTGTTGTTTTTTTTTACAAAAAATCTGGTCACCATTCACTTCAGTTGTTCAGGAGATTCTGTAACACTTTTCCTGTGAAACTCCAGCAGTGTTTTGTGGACTAAAAAACTAAACTCAACCTTCAATCAGCATGAGGGTGAGTAGATAATGCTCTGCAATGACGCCTCAAATAAAGTGATTTTGTTTAATTAAATTTGTTGTTATCAGTAAATTTACTTCATGAAAAGCAAACTTCAAAAAACTGAATAACTCGGCTTATAAAACTGTTATGTTAAGATTTTCCCACTTTCCCTTTCCAGATTAGATTAATATAAATTAAAACATCTGTAATATGTCAGTGTCTTTACCCTGACACTGAATCCAACGGCAAAGAAGTTGTCTGGGCACATCTCAGGCCAGGTCCAGTTTCCAAACTGCTCTCCATTGGTCACGGTGAGCAGAGATCTGTACTGCCTGTTGTTAAAAGCCTCGCCGGCGCGCTGCAGAAACCTCTTCTCCTGACATAACCCACTGGAGAACACAGCCAGCAGGGCCACGGCGGTGAGCAGACTTGCCATATTGACAGCAGTGAGTCAGTGTTTCACTCTGAGATGCCAACTAACGAGTACCGGGGATTCAGGCTCAAAGCTCTTATAGCTTCTCAGTCAACTCCAAAATAGACCACTCGTACTATCAGGATGGATCATTTACAGAGTTGCAGAGCGGTGTGGGAACGAACAGCTGGTGTTGGAAAAAGGAAAAGTTTGTCTCTCCGTGACATTCAGAGATCTGCTATGCTTCTCATAATTCACTCCTCTTCTACATTACAACATGCAGTGCATCAGATTTTTTGGAATTTAACATTTCTACATCAGCAGCCAGCAGAAAATCCACAGGTCTGTGCTGCCTGTACAAATGTGATCCACAGGAGAAGCTTCAGCAGCAACAGAACCTGTACAGTCATGAGGTCCTGTAATCGATCGTCAGGAGGATTGCTGTTGTCCAAGATTAATAATATATAGATTGCGAAAGGCAGAGCCGGTAAATAAGAGATTAGTGGAAAAGGAAATGGTTTATTTTGTCTCGCCTGGATATGCTCAGACATCACACCTTATCACCACCGTCTGACAAAAACTGAGAAAGCACATTTTTACTGAAATAAGAAAAACAGCCTTATACTCAGACAGGGATGTCACTGATAAAGCTATCAGCATATTCATACACTCATTTTCACACGGTCATGAAAACCACAAATAATACAAATTCTCTCACATTATCCACAAGTATTGGATGATACATAGCCAGAATGGTAGGTTGAGTAAAAGTGATGAATTTTAATGTAAATTTTAGCATCTTCTAGTGTGCTGCTGTACATCCTGGTGTGTATATAGATTTGTTGTGTTCTTAGGGTGACAATTACCACTGTGGTCATGTCTCAGTAAAGTGCCTGAGAATTTAGGATCTGACACAACCTGTACAATCACACACAAATGACACAAGGTGTTTTCTTAAAGAGGCAGTTCATCCCTAAATTAAAAATACAGATTTCCCTCTCACCTGTAGTGCTAGTTATCCATCTAGATTGTTTTAGTGTGAGTTGCAGAGTTTTGCAGATATCAGCCTTCATCTCTCATCGCTTGTGGTGCTAAAAACTCAGCAGCAGTGTCTTATTCCAGATTTCTCAGCATTACTCAGGATACACCTTGTTGTGAGCAGTTTCATGTAGGAACTATTTTCTTTTTGCCGTATCACTGCACAGGGCGAAACGTGCATCTACTCATGGATGAGAATCTCGTGCTCGTGACAGCACAGGATGTAAACATTAATGGCATCTGCCGTGGCTGAGCTGGAACCTCTCATCCAAGAGTAGATGCGCATTTCTTTAAAAGGGCATAAAATCCACATAATTAAGAAAGAAAGAAAGAAAGAAATGTGGAAGGAGAGGTCAAGAAGCTGCAGATTTATATAATGGGCCTCCCCATTTTTTCTAACAATACCTGCTGACAACATAGGTGCAGAAATGTGCTATTATAATCATCTCTGTTTTAAAATCAATGTTTTTCTTTAATGAAAATGTTGGCCCTTTAAAGTTACGTGTAGATTCCTGGAAACTCTGTCAGATTTTTACAAAGACATGATTTAAACAGGCATAAAAAGGTTTATAAATACCTTAAAGACCCCTGTCTCACTTTCTGGATTTAAAAAATGCAGAAATACTGCTCAAGGATTGATAAGCTTTCTATTTTTCTACAAATTAATTAAGTAAAATTCCTTTCAACCGTGTCTCAATCGTAACATGTCAACTCTGTAGCCCTGTCACTTAGAAGTCAACGTCTACATTTAACTAGAAATTTAATTATTTGGAGGCTGGCCCGTTACAAGGCTTAACAGCCAAGAGTTTGATCTTTTAAATATATTTTCCTGCATAATTGAAGAGTAAAAATCAAAACCACCTCAAAATACGGTTGTTGTCCCAGTTCTCAAGCACGAGTCCAGATCCCACATACACAGATGTGACATGTCCTGTAAAGATTAGTCTTATTTCAAGGTGAGACTGTTATTGTAAGTGACAGGTCTGACACCTTAATCCTACAAAATGATCATAACACAAAGTTGGATCTATTTATGGCGCCTTTTTGAAGGATAATATGTCAGTGGAGTCCTTGGTTGACAAAAATGATAAAGGGGGATCTCTGCCATGCCAGTTGTCATCTTCCCACGATGCCGTTTATCTCCTCCCACTGTAGGTGAGTCACAGCAGCCAGCAAGCTGAGAAGGACTGTTTTCTTCTTACCACCTTTATGTCATTATTGTGAGGACTACAGCTGAGCTTTATTATGTTTATGTCATTTTATGCTGAAGAAAAACCTAAAATTCTGAAAGAGGAGGTGGAGGTGTTTGCTCCTGTGTGACTAACAGGCTGAAGCCAAACCTGAAACGTTAAAAAGAAAGCGTCACAAAACCTGGTGGCCTGTTTTATTTCATAACTTGACTGACGCTGATTTTCACAGTCTGGCCTCTGTCACCATCTCTGACTAAACAAATGAGCGCTGCACAAAAGAAAAATGAATGGTTTCATAATACAGACGCTGACGTCAACACACCTCTGTTTCCACCAATAGTAAACTGCTCCACCAGCAGCTGCAGTGAAGCCGATCAAGAAGAAGATGATCCCCACTTCCTTCTTCAAGCATTTACCATCCAGTGCAGAGTTGTCTACAGGAAGTGAGAGAAATAATGACAGTGACATCTTAATCTCACAGTTATTTATTTAATACCTTTATAGTCGGCCTGTGCAATAAATTGATAATGATATGCATCAGTGATAGACACGTCATCAATAGCAATCAGATAATAGTTCAATAAATGTTTTCACTTAAATTAATTCAACATAAACCACTATAAAAGCATACAATGAATACGCCTCATAAACAGTCTGTCACTGTCTGTGAAGTTAGAATAAAACTTACACCGAGTTTCCAGTAGTTTTTGACCTCATACTTGTCTCATTCTATAATATTTACTTATTTTTTCAGAGTAAATTGGTGGCAGTAATGCACAACTTTACACTTGTTTCATTTACTTTTTCCAAGTTAATCAGGTTAATATTTTGTTTTTTGCACATATCTCAGCTCATCATGTTTGTCTCATATATTTTTACCATTAAATTCACAACCAGAGCCCGAGACCAGAGCTGAATTTTTAAAATATCCAGGTGAAATCGCACTGGATCTGAACACGGCACACACATTATCATTATCCCAATACATACATATCGAGTGGGGGGGGGGCAGTTCTGCATTTTTAGCCTCAAGCTTCATATTCCCAAACTCTATTTAATGAGATAACTTCAAATTAAAGTAAAACAGCAAGTAAAATAGTCCAAATCTGTTCCTTTCCTTATCATGGACACACTTGTCTTCAAGACTTTTCCTTTCTAGAAAACTAAAATTGAACACTGCATTACAAAACTACGGGTATGAAGAAGATAAGGTAGACTATCCTTTGCAATTTGCAAAGAAATTCCTTAATAATTGCATTTTCCATCAGATGATTTTTTTGTGAAAATATCTGTGACTGGGTATGAAACAAAGGTAAATTGAGCTTGAACTTTGGTTCAAAGCAGAGGCTGGCAACAGGCAGTCAATCAGCAACAGGCAAAGAAATCAGAAAAAGGAGCGGGCGGGCCAAAACCAGACAGGAAACAGGCAGGCAGCCAAGCAAGAGCTGCAGCTGGAACTCTATGGCTAGAGGGGCACAACAGACAGCCTGGCAGGTGCTCGATAGGTGAGCAGCAGGTAGGTGTGGAGGTCAGGTGATGTAGAAAACATGGGAACACGCCAGGAACAACTGCTGTACAGGGAGGGAACAGCGGGTTTGGAAAGTCCCATTGAAAGCACGGGCCTGAGGGGGAAGTGAAAATGTCTGCGGCTGAAGGCTGGAACAGCGAGACCTCATGACAAAGTGCTTTGCAACCCACCACCTCCCCATCACAGCCATTATGCTGCATTCATGACACATCAGGGCCCCTCATAATTACGAGTTTCCAACTTGTAAATAGCATTCACGTCCAAAGTTAACTTTTTTTGAAAGCTCTGATAAGTCTGACTTTGAGTTTAATAATAGGAAAGACCCTGAAAATCAAGCAAAAGAGGATGCCTAATGTCAGCCAAAGTCCATCATTCAATATAATTAAACCCTAATTATATGAATATATTATAATTTTGTCAATGCATGGTATTTTTAATCCTGACACAGCCAACTCTCTAATCATGGCAATCTTTTCTATCTCCACCATCCATCCTATAAGACATGAATGCAGCATTATCTTCAGATTGTTCCAGGTGATTTACAGCCTGGCACCACTACACTAATTCACCACAGAGAATATATCAAATAGTGGACGGAGTTTCCACGTCTGAAAAGTGAAGCCAGTGCAGTAGTGCCTTAAACCTGCATTCTTTCTAAAGGCCAGCAGAGGGAAACTCCACTGCCTGCAAAATCAAGTCTCAACTAAACTGTTACTTAACCCTCTATGGTACACATTATGATGCCAGTGAGGGAAAAAATGTTTAGAGTCTTTTTATGTCTCAAAATAGACTAAATAAACATAATCTGAAGAAATTTTATTTTTATTTTTATTTTTATTTTTGGAAGTTTTTGGGGTTCGTTGCCTGTAGGCAACATTGTACCATAATGGTGCATAAGTGAAAAAGAACGTTCCTTTTCCAATTTGAACATTGTTTATTTCAAAAACATATGCAAAAATATTCAATAACATCAAGAAGTCACAATTCATTTTAAATTAAAAAGAATTATGAAAAGAATTTAAATATGTATGTATGTATGTATGGTCATATGTATGTATGTATGGTCATATGTATGTATGTATGTATGTATGTATGTATGTATGTATGTATGTATGTATGGTCATATGTATGTATGTATGTATATATGCTCATATGTATGTATGTATGGTCACATGTATGTATATATGCATGGTCATATGTATGTATATATGTATGCATGTATGCTCATATGTATATATATATGAATGTATGCATGGTCATATGTATGTATGTATGTATGGTCATAAGTATGTATGTGTGTATGTATGTATGTATGTATGTATAAAGGTATGGTCATATGTATGTATGTATGCATGCTCATATGTATGTATGGTCATATGTATGTATGTATGTATGTATGTATGTATGTATGTATGTACGGTCATATGTATGTATGTTTGTATGCATGGTCATATGTTTGGCCATATGTATGAATTTATGCTCATACGTATGTATGCTCATATGTTTGTACGTATGTA